>NC_083585.1:20010521-20325521 GCF_027579695.1 Neoarius graeffei
GCTGACACATAGACACAGACAACCATTCACACCCACATTCACACCTACGGTCAATTTAGAGTCACCAGTTAACCTAACCTGCATGTCTTTGGACTGTGGGGGAAACCGGAGCACCCGGAGGAAACCCATGCGGACACGGGGAGAACATGCAAACTCCGCACAGAAAGGCCCTCGCCGGCCCCAGGGCTCGAACCCAGGACCTTCTTGCTGTGAGGCGACAGCGCTAACCACCTTTTGCGTAGTACTGTATTTTTTTTTTTTTTCAAATTACAGGCTTTCCTGGCCCGTAATTGGTCTCCTTATTTGCACATATCTCAATCAAAAGCACAGTTCTATCATTTTAAAGTCTGGATGTAGTGAAAAGTAGAAAATTGCATTTATTGAATTTTCAAGCATTTAACAATTACATTCCAGTTCCACTGAGAGATACTAATACACTGATTTTCTCAAAGCAACCACTGTTTATTGATTGAACCTGCGTTAAATGTAATACTTGATAAATAAGACATACATATTAGAAATAAGACTGTGAAAGCGATGTCAATCTTTAACGCAGCCTTTACTTTTCGAAACCTGACCTTCGTCCCAGTCATCTAGTAGTTATTCTGTTTCAGTTTATTTTATATTCAAAGTGCTAAACTTTATAGCTTATTACGGATTGTTATATGTACACCAAGTATTTTTAGAGCCAGTCATAACTATACTCTATATTATCTCACTTGCGATTATCTTAGCCTGATTTAATTTTATCCTGAGCTGACCAGCTATTAAAAGCAAACACCTCAGCGACCTCTACATTTGTAACATAAACTACTTCAGAACATCATCAGCTTAAAAATAAATGTTGACTAATTCAGTGGGTTCTGTTCTGTTAGCTGAATTTCTTGTCTTTCATTTCTTGTCTTAAATATGCTTCCTATTTTCGATTCTTTTATTTTTAACAATGGTGGAATATAACTTGTGTAAGCACGCTTCTTTGTTTTGATGATGATGTTATGGCGCAGGAGTATCGCAGACGTTTTGACAGCCGATATCTGATCACAGACTGAATTGATTAGATTAGGCGTATGTACGTGATGCTGTCCAACAGCTTGTTCAAAGCATGACATTGTGTTATTGTTTGAGCAAATCACACTTCGCTAGTATGGTTTTCGATATATCTAGACAGATTGACTGTTGTTTGTTAAACTGCCTCTTTAATGAACATGAACTCTGTGAACCGAAAGCCAAGGCAAGGCTCAAAAGTAGCATAAATAAAAAACATTTTCCGTATAGTTCTGGTAAACTATATTTGTGTTTTCTTCAAATTGACATGTTGGACATAAAACTAAACTGTGGTCAAAATGTGATTTTGTTTTTGCTGTAATTTTTGGCGTTTTCCCCAGAATGCAGCCACATTGACACCTGAAAGGTTAAAGTACATGACCACACAATTATCTAGAACACTGGATGATCAATCAAAACACTTTCCATGATGTTTTGGTAAAACACATTTGTGCTTTCTTAAAGGAGAACTGAAGTCATTTTTAAACTTGCTTTCTTTCTTAATTAACGTGTTATTCAGTTACGTTTTCGGTTTTAGTAACCTTATATCGTGACTCATATTGGCAACAATTGCAATTAAATATTATACTTATCGGCCTATTCGGTTTTTAGCCGTGTTGAATTTAGTTTGTTTGCTTATCCTCACGATCTTCACGAGACTTGTGCGAGACTTCGAAACGTGAAGTGTCAGCCAGGTATCGGTGCTGCCATTTTGAAAACTGTTTTCTAAACAAAATATTGCACAAAAATGAGTTTAAATGACAATTACTGCCTACTTTTTTCAAACTTTCCTGATTGCTATCAAAACAAACAAAATTTCCGGCTTGATTACATCAGCATTCGAAAGAGGGCGTGAGCGTCTTTTGATGACGTTGGCAGATGTTGGTCACTTTGATTTCCGCTGTACATTTTACTTCCGTCCTACGATGTCTCGCACAGGTCTCAACAAATCTCGTTTACGGCCATCGCTTTGGCATATGGACTGATATATTACAGAGCATATTTCAAACACTCATAACTTGCTATAGCAGCGACAAAATAGCGATCAAAAATGCATTCCGATATTTAATAAAATGAGAAATAGAATTTTGATAATAAAAAAATTTGCCTTCAGTTCTCCTTTAAAGTAACGAATTTTGGTCGAAACATGATTTTTCATCATGTTTGGCTGTTTTCCAGAGTTTAGCCACACCAACTGGCTGACTTTTGTAGACCACCACACAATTATCTAGAACCTTGGACAAGAAACCAAGCAAGAACAATTAATTATACAGGAGAAAGGACCAAACTATCCATCCATCCATTATACCACTTATCCTGTGCAGGGTCATGGGCAAGCTGGAGCCTATCCCAGCTGACTATGGGCGAGAGGTGGGGTACACCCTGGACAAGTCACCAGATCATCATAGACAAACAACCATTCACACCTACGGTCAATTTAGAGCCACCAATTAGCCTAATTGTGGGGGAAACCAGAGCAAACCTATGCAGACAACATGCAAACTGCACACAGAAAAGCCCCCACTGGGCTCAAATCCAGAACCTTCTTGCTGTGAGGCGACAGTGCTAACCACTACACCACCATGCCGCCCAGGACCAAACTAGACCTTCTACACTATCTGATTCTACCTGACCTTGGAGATAACAAGATGATCAGTACAGATGTATCTTCACCAACTACCAGTTATGACACTACTTAATAATTCCTCAACTCTCTCACTTTGTGGTTTCAGTAAAACCTAAAAAAAAAATGCTGCAGTCAGATTATTAATATTTGATTTTTTCAAAAGCTGAAATCTTGGAGGATGCTTGTGCTGGCATAAAAGTTAACTAGCACTATGTGTTGGAGTTTTTATCTGTGTGAATGATCTTCGTCTAGCGACTTGAAGAAGTAGTATTGGTTCTAGACTTTGGAACATACATCAGACATATATCATAATTTCATTAAGTATGCAAATGTAGTGATGTAGTTTGTCTTTCTTTGTTTTGTTTTTTGTTTTTTTTTATTCTTGGAGAGACATGCCTGCAGACACAAACCCGTAGATCCGAACTTGTGGTGACTTTCAACACAAGCTTGTATCTATAGGTATCTGTCTGTGTGGCCTTCACAACTGCCTCACTTGCCAATTCACTCTTGTCTTGACTCAAGGTTTTGGCCATAACATCTATTCCAGCCTGAAACACGGATTTAGAGGCTCATTGGAAGTTTGGAGAACATCAGGTCGAGCACTTCTCATAACGAATTGTCATAGTATTGGATCAGTTTTAATGGTGGTGTCTATTTTGTGAGCAGGTTGCGGTTATGGTTATACAAGCTTTCAGTCTGACATTACACCCTTACAGTCAGATTGTTTCTCTTGTTGGGCCCATGGACCTTTACTTAGCTCCACCCTGCAGATGTATTCCATGCTCCCCAGGCTGAGGTAGTAGGTTGTATAGTTTAGAGTTATACCATGGGAGGTAACTGTACAACCTCCTAGCTTTCCCTGAGATATGCATGCTTCAACCACATCCTCAACCAAATATACGCTATTCATGACACCACAGGATAGTCTTTGTATAATGGGGTAAAATCGGCAGCAAAATCAGGACCCAGGTGGCAAATTAAGTCTAAAAAATTTCTGATTTCTGAAAGTTGTGTTATGCGTGTGCTGAACAGAGCCATTCAGATTATGCAAATCACCTGCATGTACTGTATTTCACACCTCCATACTTTTTTTTTCTCTAGTAGAAGTGTCTAAATCAAAGATGGGGGTTTTCCATAGAGTCTAGACCATGCCTTAAAAAAAAAACAAGTGCATGCTTTTAAGCTTGAAAACAATTATGGGATAGACAATGCAGACTAAAGAATCAGACAGCAGTGGGTTTTTTTTGTTTGTTTGTTTGTTTTTTCCTTTGCTGTGAGATGTAATATGATGTAATGAATAGACAATTGAAATGAAAAATACAATATCTGACTGTGACAATGGCAAACACTGAAATCAGCGTCTAATAGCAGGCTAGGATATCGGCGCGTAAACAGTCCTAGTTGTAATTATCGCTGTAAAATTGGGTTAATTTAACAATATATCAGTATTTGTTAGCTTAAAAATGGAAGCTGAGCAACGTCTCTGATTAAGATGGTGTTTCCACCAATGTCCTCAATGTGGATTCAAAAAAAAAAAAACCTTTTTCACGGACTTTGAAAAGGACAGGGTTATTAATAAATTAACAGTGACATTTTTATGACCGGCCCTGTGATGACCTGGCGACTTGTCCAGGGTGTACCCCGCCTTTTGCCCGTAGTCAGCTGGGATAGGCTCCAGCTTGCCTGCGACCCTGTAGAACAGGATAAAGCGGCTAGAGATAATGAGATGAGATGAGATGAGATGAGATGAGATGAGATGAGATGAGATGAGATGAGATGAGATTTTCATGACCTCAGAAATGTTTTACATTGTATTTACAGCCCAGAACCACCCTGAATGACTAAATGAAAAGCGTTACCAGGATAACAAGAGTGCTCTGAGAGCACAATATCTCCCGCTGGCAACTATGCCATAACTCTGGTAAAAACTCAGTTCAGTTGACTGAACTGAACGAAATTGCAATATGCGTATTACTGGCATTATAACAAAGAATCCTGTCAAGTTTTGTGAAATTCCTCCAAAAATTGTGAGAGGAGTTGATTTCAAAAGGTGAGTACCTTTCCTGGGACGAACAGATGGACGGACATCGCCACGACGTAATCCCCTTTCGGGCCTTTTGGTCAGCAGGGGATAAAAAACATTGTTTCTAATTTAGTGTTAATGCTAATAACAGTATATTGAAAACATTTAACAGGCAGACATAAAAAAAAAAAAACAAGAAGACAGAGTCATCTATATCCCCCGCCCTATATACCAACTATATACCAAGTTTCAAGATATTATTTGTCGCATTTTTCAAGTTCTGCTGCAGGAAACCAACCCTACCTCTTTACACTGACCTCAGCAGCCCATGGCATAAACCCACCGGACCTTTGGTCTAGGTGAGCTAAAAATTACAATTTCTCACATTTCTTAGTATCAAAAGGCACATATACATTACTGAATCAACACATACCGTAAAATACCAAATAATAGCCGAGTTCCAATTAACCGCCGAGTTACCTTTAACGGCCGGGTGTACGCGTGTGTTGTGACAAATAAAGGCCGGTTCCGAATACTCGCCGGGGTCTAAAAAAAAAAAAAAAAGCGTCCGAACGTTCTATCTAGAATCTTGAGGCCCAGCACTTTTCTGGTTTTCTGGTGTTTAAACGATTTTGCATTGCATAGTTTTCTACCGAAACAATATGAATGAATGAATGAATGAATGAATGAATGAATGAATGAATGAAATTATTTCTATAATACTGTTTACAACATTTTGTTACGTGATAATAAACATGTCATTTCAATGTTATAATCTTGGTCTACCGTAATATTTCTTGAGGAATGCAACTCCGTAACTTTTGACAGATGTCTTAGCCACCCCTTTGGGTATACCCAACGAAAGCCAGCGTGTGTGGTGACATTGAGGACTGCGGGTTTCCAAGGTTGGACTGCTGCTTCTGTTAAACGACCTAAATTGCCGAATGCATGCGTCAAAGCACACACTGAGTTTTATTAAAGACCTTATACCATTTCACTTGCCCTTACCCATTCGGATCTGGAAGACGCTTTACAAAAAAGGTGAGGGCGTTCTAACATGCATTTCAGTCTGCTCGCGGCCAATCTAATCCAAGGGGCCTTTTCAACAAGTAATCTGTCGTGCAAGTTGGGCAGAAGCACGCGTCAGGCAGGCAACATGTAGGCCTACAAGTCAGTAACCTATTCAACTAACTTTCATCCGAACTTTAAGTTTTCTACGGGGTCGAGCCACCGTACCAACTCACTCGGGGAATAGGCTCATATCGGCCAAACAGGGAGACGTCTTGGAGAGAAACGTGAGAATGCAAGATGACAGTATGTAGCCACTGCAGGTCACTTATTTTTCAGCACAAGAAAAAACCCTTTGGTTTGACACTTCGCACCCTAATTATGTTGCTTCAACGTCGCGCCCTCCATGCAATTTCAGATTGACAGACATCGCGAAGCGCAAAGGGTGGAGGCTGCATGGGTGAGGGTGATAGCAAGTGACCATAACTTTGCAGAGTAATTAAATCACAATGCTGCGCACAGACAATGGTGTGGTTTCTTGATTATTTTGTAAAGCATGCGCTTAACTAGTCATTAACAGGAAAAGGTGTGTGATTTATCCTTTATCCACCCCGACTGTGCCATGCGAAGATGCATTCTGCGCGTCTTCAAAATTCCCCGAAGTCGGCACCGTGCTATCTGTAATCTAACTCTAAACAAACTGTAAGTTATACTGGTTAAAAGTAGGCCTATCTGAGAATGATTTTTTCCCCGTTTTGAGGTAGATTTTGGGGAAGGTATTTGTGAAGAAGGAATTAATCGCCTGTTCCAAATAGCCGCCTAGTCTCTAATACGCGCCGGGTCTCTTACGTGATTGAGACAAATAATCGCCCGGGCTATTATTTGGTATTTTACGGTATACCAACTTTCAAGACCATACCACTCATAGTTTTCAAGTTCTGCTCCGGAAACCAAACCTACCCCTAAAACTAACCTGAGACTAAGTCTGAAATTGTTTCCATGGAAACATGAAAAATTAAAATTTCTCAAATTTCTTAGTATGAAAGGCACATCTACATCAACTTGTTAACATGTATACCAAGTTTCAAATCCGTATCATGAATAGTTTTGGATATATGGTCCAGAAACGAACACTGCTCTTAGAAACGAAGTCAAAATCTATTTTTTATGTAAAAATTTGAAAAATACTTTTTTTTTTTCAAAAATCCAAAATAGCAAAAGGCACCAGTTCACATGCTGCTTGATATTTATACAAAGTTTCATGAAGATATCTTCAGTAGTTTTAAAGATATGGCCCGGAAACAAAAATGTGACCGGACAGACAGCCAGATGGACGGATGGACGGACCCCATTTCTATATCCCCCACCAAACTTTGTTTGGGCAGGGGATAAAAAACAAAGCCATGGCATTATTTGTTGAAATGAGTGTATACAGTAATGCTTTCTAATGTTTGATCATCGTCCACTTTGTTCATTTCTTTCCTCTTAACGTTCTTGAATTTCCCATTACAAATTTCTTAAAGTACTTGTTGAGCGTCACCATCCCTGGAAGTGCTAAAGAGCTCTGTTGTTATCGTACATGGCATCTCTCCGTTATCAGATCAGATTATTTCTGACAAAATAAGCTTCCGTCAAAGAAACAAACTAGACATCCCGGACATGTTATATATTGAATCGAATAGACATAAAGAATATGCAGTAAGAATAAAGATATAATCCATAAAGACGATAAGCATCAAATTCCTGCATAGGTTCTGAATTGAATTAAAAATATTTCCATTCTCAAATCAAGACACGTTGTTCTTTGTCCTTATGAGCAATACATGCAGTGTGTAATTCATCACAATTTAGCCCTGATATGATGCCATGTCACATCTGATCATAAAACTGGTCTCACAAGAGGGAGCTACTGTACTTGGCTAGACGAGCAGAAAGATGCTGTGTGCTTGGCACAGGTGTGCCATGTGAGACGTGCTGTTTAGGGTTGCACATTTTCCCAGACGTTGGCTGTCTTCATATCCAGGGAATTTCTGCTGCTCTCCCATGAATCACAAGGGATTCCATCAACTCCATAAGCAGCCGTTTTGCTTGTAAAGCTGTTACTAAAGTAGTATAAAGCAATAATAATAATAAATGATGATCTCATATTTAACAATGTTACTATGGCTTCTACTAGAAATAGAGATAAGGACATGAATGGGGATGAAGGCTCCTTGTCCGGCAGGAGTGCTCAGGGACAGCGGCGAACCTCAGGTCATCATCCTGCGACTGCTAGCATTATGAAAGTGAGAACAAATGAAAATGGAATGGACAAGGGAAATGAACAAGCTGGTAATGAAGTGCTATTTGATGAGTGATCCAACTAAGAGAGGTTTTAGGAAGAGGATGTTGCAGATCTGGAATGAAATAGGTATTTTTTTAAATAAACGAGCAAAGACTGGCAGGACAAGTATTAGCTATCGGAAAGAATGGATGGTTATCAGATATGTAAATTGAGGAGATTAAAAGAGATATTGAAGAAGGAAAGTGAGATAATGGAGGCGAACGAGAGAGAGAGATATGAACGTACTGTAGATGATGGAAGTGGAACAGAGCAAGTACAGGAAGAGAATTATACACTCACTGGTGATTGAACAAAGTGAGCATAATGACGTAAAGGACAGTCTCGAAAGACAGACTACAAATGGATATGAGCAAATGAGAAATGATGGTTGTCTGGATGATCACGTTGTACTGTAATGATGGAAATGTTGATTGAGGAGTTGAAGAAACCGAAGGTAGATCAACCACCCCATTGAAGACAAAACTGTTGCCATAGATGAGGTATTAAGGTACGTACAAGTGAGAAATCTGGAGGAAGTAGACAATTTGATAAAGGGAATGTAGTAGCTGAATTACTGGGACATAAGGCAAATACGGGAAATAGGCAAAGAGAGCCATGGTGGAAAAGGTGTACTCAGGGGCTGATAAATACAGCAAGGAAAGATGCAAGTAAACTGAAATACACAGTATGTTCGAAGGAAAAGTAAAAAAAAGGCGAGGTCAAAGAGGACCTGGAAAGAAGATACAGTATATCAAGATTGGCATTGCAAGAACGTTCTCGTTATTCCCATTATTATAGGGGTGCTTGGCACAGCAAGTACGAACTTCTCAGGTTGGCTGAAGAAAATTTGAGTTGAGCGCCAAGTTTAGCACAGTGCAGAAAGCTTGTCTTTTGGGATCAGAAAGGATCATAAGAAAGGTGCTGGATGTTGGAAAGGTCATCGGAAATGACTTGATATCCAACAAAATATCCAAACTCCAACAATCAACATCAAACGCTGAGATACATCCATCCATCCATCATCTGTAGCCGTTTATCCTGTGCAGGGTTGCGGGGAAACTGGACCCTATCCCAGCTGACTATGGGTGAGAGGCAGGGTACACTCTGGACAAGTTGCCAGATCATCACAGAGTTGACACACAGAGACAAACAACCAATTAGCCTAACCTGCATGTCTTTGGACTGTGAGGGAAACCAGAGAACCCGGAGGAAACCCACGCAGACACGGGGAGAACATGTAAACTCCACACAGAAAGGACCCCGTCGGCCACTGGGCTCGAACCCAGAACCTTCTTGCTGTGAGGCAACAGTGCTAACCACTACACCACCGTGCCACCATATGCTGAGATATAGCCAAATAATACTACTAATAATAATAACTCCTCTTCCTACTACTACTACTACTATCTAGTTGATATACTCACCAAATTTGTGTGATCATTTAGCACAAATAATTCTGACTTCACATAAGTTAAATCAGATAAATACATTTTAATGCGATAGTTTTGTTTTTTAAACACCACTAAAAACATTCACACACTCACAAACGATTAAATAATTAAACGAGCTTAGCCAGCTACGAAGAGGCGAAACCGTGTCTCCCTTTGAGGAGATTTGAAGATGTTTACAAGCTTGAGAAAGTTTACATGTTTCGAGATCTTTATACTTTTTGATATATATATATATTTTTTTTTAAAACTTATTTATTTTTAAATCTGGCCACTTTCAACTGGTTCAAAAACGGTTCTGGACTACATGCTCTTGTCATGATTACTTCCAGGTGAGAATACCAGATGGCAGACATTTTTGCATGAATCTAGTGGGTGTTGGAGAAAAAGCTCCAAACTACTGTCTTGGAACAGTGAAACCACAACCACTGGCGTTCCAACAAATCCCATCATCCGTGTTTACATACACACACATGTCAAATTAAATGTGTGTGCTTCCAAACAACTGTCTTTCAGCTGAAATACATCGCAAACAGCACAAATTGTGGGCTTCCGCTGTGTTTTAACATCCGAAACACAATATACACAGTGCCCTCCACAATTATTGGTACCCCTTGTAAAGATTAGTAAAAAGGTTAGAAAAAAATCGAAAGTCGCTTCATCTCACACTGAAAAAAATCCAACCTTTAACTGAAATGAATTTATTCACAGAAAAACAAATCCCTCATCAAGAAATAATTATTTTCAATAAAAACACATGTGCCACTATTATTGGCACCCCTGCATTCAATACTTTGTACAACCTCCTTTGCCAGTAAAACAGCACAGAGTCTCTCCTATAACAGTTTATAAGGTTGGAGATACAGAGCAGGGAATCTGAGACCGTTCATCTTTACACAATCTCTCCAGATCATCCAGGGTTCTCGACCCTCTCTTGTGCTCTCTCCTCTTCAGCTCAGCCCACAGGTTTTCACTGGGGTCAGATCAGGAGACTGAGATGGCCAGGGCAGAACCTTGATTCTGTGCTCAGTGAACCATTTGTGTATTGATTTGGACAAATGCTTCAGATCATTGGCCTGCTGGAAGATCCAGTGACGACCCAGTTTTAGTGTCCTGGCAGCGGAGCCAGATTTTGATTTAAAATGTCCTGGTATTTCATGGAGTCTGTGATGCCATGGAACCGAACAAGGTTTCCAGGCCTTTGGAGGAAAAACAGCCCCAAAACATCACAGAACTTCCACCATATTTTACAGTTGGGATCAGGTTCATTTCATTATAGACATCCTTCTTTTTACACCAAACCCATCTTGAGTGTTTATTGCCAAAAAGCTCTATTTTTATTTCAACAGACTAGAGAACATGTTTCCAGTCAAAATTGTAGTCGTGTTTCGCAAACTTCAGGTGCTCACATTTGTGGTTAACTGACAGAAAAGACACTTTTTTTTTCTGGCGTACCTTCCAAATAATCTGTTGGCATGGAGGCGGCATCTGATGGTGGGTTTGGAGACTTGGAAACCCCAAGATTTTGCTTTTATTGTAATTCACCAATAATCCTTGGGGGATTTTTTTTGGCATGGAGAGCAAAATAAACTTGGGTCCCCTTCCAGATAAGTTTGTAACAGTTCCAGTTGATGTCCACTTATTTATTTTATTATTATAGCCCTAACAGTAGAAATGGACATTTTCAGACAAGGGTTTTTTTTTTTTTTAAATAACCATTCCCTGACTTTTGAAAGTCAACACACTTCTCCCTCATTTGGTTTCAATTATCTTTCCCATCTTGATGGATGACTAAGGGAATTTGGCCTCTGTGTCACTTCATATTTGTTCCCCAGTTCATCAGGAAGTCATGCATTACAGCTTGAAAGTTCCTACACACTCAAAAATGTACAATTTAAATGGGAATCATGCTTCAGTTACATTGTGTTCACTATTATTTCCAAGGGTGCCAATAATAGTGGCACATGTGTTTTTGTTCAAAATAATTATTTATTGATGATGGATTTGTTTTTCTCTGAATATTTTTTTTAGAGGTTGGATTTTTCTTATTTTTTCCAGTGTGAGATGATGCTACTTCACCAAAAGGTGGAGATATACCCTCACTGGCCACTTTAATAGGAACTTGTTGTTGATTCTAAGATCCCTGTTCTTGGCTGCAGGAGTGGAACCCAATGTGGTCTTCTGCTGTTGCATGCAGAGATGCTTTTCTGCTCACCACGGATGTAAAGAGTTGCTATGCCATTTATATATATATATATATATATATATATATATATATATATATATATATATATATATATATATACACCAGGGCTTTGAACCAGAATTTTTTTCCTATTGGTTCGTTCCGAACAGAAACGGAATTTTAACGTTTCCGGTTTTGGGTTCCACCATTAAATAGACGTTCCCGAACCGGTTAGAACAAAAAAATTTCATTCCCGGAACGGTTAATTACGTTCCCTGTCAGCTGTTTAACAAATGGCTATAAAATTATGTCTCTGTCTCATCCAGCTTAAGCCAAATGTAGGCTAATTCTATTACAACCTTCATTAAATAAGACAAGAAATAATTCAAAACAATTATTATTTCAAGTGTTGGCGATTTGGAGTCTCAGTATGTCTTCCCATCTACACAAACAGAAAAAGTGCCAAAAATGAAAGAGAATTCGTTTAGTGTGTTACCAAAGGCTAGTCAGGCCCTATAGAGGGCTACCGCATGACGTCACCGCGCCGCGAGATTTTGTTAGGCGCCATATTGGAAGACCAAGTACACATCTATGCAAGTACATACATACATAAAACAAACTACATCTGAAATGTAGCCAGGGCCGGTTCTGCCCTAATCTGGACCCGGGTGCAACATCGTGCAAACCCCCCCCCCCCCCCCCCCCCCCCAAAAAAAAACAAAACAAAACACCAGTCTAAATCAGGACAACCATCACATAACTATAACTATAAACATTTTATATCAACTATTTTAACTAAATGGGCTATAATAAATAAGCCTGCAGGCAGCCACGGCGGGCTGCCTCAGAAAAGTAACCATTCAATGACACAACTGAAAGCCTGCAGCCACGGCGGGCTGCCTCAGAAAACTAACCATTTGTCCTACCTTAAAACTCGTTTTGCATTTTCTGCCTCCTTTTTTGTATTTTCGACCCTCTGTTTATTTTCTTTCCTTTTCTGAAAACCCGATTTGTGTCCAGACATTTTGTTCTGCTACCAACGAACTAACTCGTCAGGTCTCGTCTCTCGAGCCCGCGATGATTCCCGTGGGAAGGGCAACAACTGATACATTTTTACAAACAGCCAATAGGGAGGCTGCAACGTTCAGGCTCTTCTTTGCTCAGACACTCAGTAATGCACTTACTCACTTATTATCACATGGAGACGTGATAGTAGTCCACCTTCCCGCTCTCTCCATTCAGTCAGCGGATGTCACACAGGAAGTGAACCCCAGCGGGTCATAGAAACTTGTGCAGGAGAAGAATGGCTTTTTTATTTGTAGGCTACGGAAACTTTGAGGAACAAAATAAAAACCGGTATTAACCAGTTACCATTATTTTTAATAAGCGTTTCTGTTCCGGAACATAAAAAATAATAAAGTTTCTGGTTTCGTTTCTGTTCCATGTGAAATAGAAAAAGTTCCCGGTTTTCGTTTTCATTCCTTGAACCGGTTCAAAGCCCTGATATATACTATACTTCCTGGCAGCTCAAACCAATCTGTCCGTGTTCCTCTGACCTCTCAAGGCGTTTGTTTCCACCCACAGAGCTGTCACTCACTCATGCAATGTTATTTGTTTTTCGCACCATTCTGTGTAAACTCTAAAGACTGTTGTGTGTGAAAACCCCAGGAGATCAGCAGCTTCTGAAATAATCAAACCCGGCCCATCTGGCTCAATGACTGACTTTATTAGGAACACCCATACACCTGCTGTTATACATTATGCTAACTCCTTCCTGTCCTGACAATACATTTGACAACTCTGTTATTTCTGTTATTTGAATTGTTTTGAAGTTATTCTACTAGCATTGAAAATAGCAACTTGTAGGAACAGGAAAATAACTGCTTTATAACCCATGAAATTAGCCATACAGCAATATTATACCACAAAGTTACACTTGCACCGGCAAGAAAACCGAGCGCCAAGACAGTGTCCATTTTTGAGTCCATTCTGACAACTCTGGGAAAAGTTTGTTCCTTAAACATCTCCATTTGGGCTTGAACTGGCTCTACTGGGGCTTAATTAGCTTAAACTCACATTGAAAATATGACTGAAACCTTCATTTTTCCAACAGAACAGCACAGTCTTCTCCTATAACGATTGATGTGACTGGAGAATCCAGAGCAAGCAATCTGAGATTATTCCTCACCTTTGTTTCAGTATGAAGAGTTTAGATGGCATGATATAGTTATCCAAAGGAAAGGCTTGGAAAGCATTATGCATCAATAAATATTGTTTAAATAGCTTGTAGTTTTGGTATCGAACCATTTACAAATCATGGTCAAAAGTTTCAGGTCCAGAGTATGCTTGGGTTCATGGTCTCAAAATTTAGCCTTCAGATAAAAGGCTAACCTTTGATAGACTGTCGCTGGTACGTTGTGGTTTCTGGTTGTTCTGGCCTCATTTTAGTCATCTGTGATGTCTGAACAGGTAAAGATAGAGTTAATTCATCAGTGTGGGAATAATAGTATTCATAGAAGGGGATAAAAATTCCCCTGGATCAAGCTGGAAGTTTGTAATGACTGTAAATAGGGTGTGTCAGGTTTAAAGAGATGCTTAAGCTAAGGCATGAAAGCTTGTGGTTGATTGCTAATATAGTATAAACACGTGTTTGATTTCAGAATTGGAGTACAGAATGGAGAACAAAGGCAGAGCATGTGATGGTCAAATACATTTCGAAACTCCAAATGGTGCCCCTGCTTATTTCTGACTTGCTGTCCAGCCAAACGAATGCCAACAGAGAAAATCAGCTTGTTTAGAAGATCAAATTTGTATTAATGCATGTTGACGTTCATTTTTTTTGCAAATATATATTTTGACTCAATTTATACAGGAAAAAAAACAGGTTTTTTTCTGTTATTTGACAATGTTTCTCGACTATACTTTAATATAATTGTTGCAGTTACATCATATGACTGTTTTAGATATTTATTGAAATTAGGTTAAAAATTCTTAGTATTAGAATGATATTGTAGTCAGTTCTAACTGTTCCTCCTTTAAGAGCAACATAGTTCACATCCATCCATCCATCCATCCATCCATTATCCATAACCGCTTATCCTGTACAAGGTCGCAGGCAAGCTGGAGCCTATCCCAGCTGACTACGGGTGAAAGGCGGGGTACACCCTGGACAAGTCGCCAGGTCATCACAGGGCTGACACATAGACACAGACAACCATTCACACTCACGTTCACACCTACGGTCAATTTAGAGTCACCAGTTAACCTAACCTGCATGTCTTTGGACTGTGGGGGAAACCGGAGCACCCGGAGGAAACCCACGCGGACACGGGGAGAACATGCAAACTCCGTACAGAAAGGCCCCAATCGGCCACTGGGCTCAAACCCAGAACCTTCCTGCTGTGAGGCGACAGCGCTAACCACTACACCACCGTGCTGCCCTGTTTTTAATATATTAATTTTTAAAAAATCTACCAATGCATTATATATTTCTGAACTCCTCAGGGTGTTAACTGCCTACCTGTGAAGCAAATATCATTATACCCTGTTCTGAAGAAACACAGCTTACTATTTTGTCGAAACTGATCTTTTCAAACATTTTTAATTAAATGTTTGGTCATTTTGGACACTTTCATTTTCACTGGGTCATAACATATTTACTGTACTATATCAAATGATTAAATCAAATTTCAGTTCCAGAATTAAAAAAAAAAAACTCATCAACGTATCCTGATACTGCATTGTAAGTAAACTAACTACATCTTCAGTAGTAGTAACTTTCTTTAGTTTATGTCTTACAGTAATAATAACAAGAGCAGGGTTTCGAAAGTCTTCAATATTTTCCAAAATCATGAACAATCTTTTCTAAAATTCAATATTAAGTAAATTTCACGGTAGAAGAACATCATTAAAAGGTAAGTAACGTTGTATAATTTATTTCTTGCAGTAGGAGAATAAAACCTTGTCATCAATCTCTAAATATCTCCGCATACTACTTTTCTTTTGCTGTATTTCTGCATCTCTGCCTGTCTCCATGGTGCCTGTCTTCTTTGCAGTAAAATGTATGAGAGTTCGAGTTGGGTTATGAGATTGAGTAGATTAATGTTAGCATGTTTTGCATCATTGGAAAACTCTTTTAAGCCTGTCCCAATTATCCTGAACCATGCCGTGCTGTCATAAATTACCAAACTGCAATTAAATAACAAATATATGTCAAATTTGAACTTGAAATTTGTACTGTATATCGTGTGTGTGTGTGTGTGTGTGTGTGTGTGTGTGTGTGTGTGGGTGAAGTTAAAGGAGAACTGAAGGCAAATTTTTGATTATCAAAATTCTATCTAATTTTATTAAATATCGGGATGCATTTTTGATCGCTATTTTGTCGCTGCTATAGCAAGTTCTGAGTCTTTGAAATATGCTCTGTAATATATCAGTCCATATGTCAAAGCGACGGCCGTAAACAAGATTCGTTGAGACCTGTGCGAGACATTGTAGGACGGAAGTAAAACGTACAGCGGAAATCAAAGCGACCAACATCTGCCAACGTCGTCAAAAGACGCGCGCGCCCTCTTTCGAATGCTGATGTAATCAAGCTGGAAGTTTTGTTTGTTTTGATAGCAATCAGGAAAGTTTGAAAAAAGTAGGCAGTAATCGTCATTTAAACTCGTTTTTGTGCAATACTTCGTTTGGAAAACAGTTTTCAAAATGGCGGCACTGACACCTGGCTGACACTTGACATTTCGAAGTCTCGCACAAGTCTCGTGAAGATCGCGCGGATAAGCGACGCCTGCCGTGGACCAAACGAACTAAATTCAATACGACTAAAAACCGAATAGGCCGATAAGTATAATATTTAATTGCAGTTAGTTGCCAAGATGAGTCGCGATATAAAGTTACTAAAACTGAAAACGTAATTAAGAAATAAAGCAAGTTTAAAGATGACTTCAGTTCTCCTTTAATAATATTGATTATCTCATTACAATGGCACCTGTCAAGGGGTGGGATATATTAGGCAACGAGAGAACAGTCCGTTCTTGAAGTTGACGTGTTGGAAGCAGGAAAAATGGGAAAAAGTTAATGCTGGCTAAAACAGAAAGGTGTCAGTATTAACTTTTTCAGCAGTTTGTGCTACAGTAGCTCTTCTGTGGGATTGGACCATATGGGCTAGCCTTGGTGCCCCAATGAGCCTTTGACACCCATGACCCTGTCACTGGTTCACTGGTTGTCCTTCCTTGGAGCACGAACCACTGCATACCAGGAACACCCCACAAGATGTGCCATTTTGGAGATGCTCAGACCCAGTCATCTCGCCATCACAATTTGGCCCTTGTCAAAGTCACTCAGATCCTTACACTTGCCCATTTTTCCTGCTTCCAACACATCAACTTCAAGAACTGACTGTTCTCTTGCTGCCTGATATATCCCACCCCTTAACAGGTGCCACTGTAATGAGATAATCAGTGTTATTCACTTCACCTATCAGTGTTTTCAATTTTATGGCCGATATAAAAATATATTATATGGACACGAGTGTTTTACTGGGAAATACACCACTCGTGTTTTTCATACGAGCTTCATCCGGGACAAATCTCTATATATCACTTGTGAGTAAATCAATGAATTGTTTTGATAAATTTGGGCACTTTTTGTTTGTGAATGTGTCTCTAGAATCAAAAGAGAATCACACGTTGGCTTGAAGATGTGAAGTTTATCTTCTCATGTTGAAAAACTCGCATTTTTCATATGAAATACATCGTGGAGCTGAGTGACATATTTCCTGATATTTCACTCCAATGACGTCCCTCCCAGTGTTTTCCGGCTGACTGGACGCGTGCTGTTAAAATGGAAAACCGGTTCAAAATTCTTTTGATTAACTTGCATATTTGTCTTTGTAGATGTGTCCATATAATATAAAGAACATGACATGGTGATGTGAAGATATGAATATATCACTTGTTTGTTCGCTTCGCTCACTCGTGATATATACATTCACCACTCGAATATAAACTTCATATCTTTGCACAACCATGTAATATCCCCCCCTCTCTCTCTCGCGCTCTCTAAATATACATAAATATATTTTAACTCATAAGTATGTATATTTAGCATGTATATGTAAATCATAAATCATAAGATATGACAATTTCATTATGGAAAAAAAAGCATATATCAATTTTCATGGGCGGCACGGTGGTGTAGTGGTTAGCACTGTCGCCTCACAGCAAGAAGGTCCTGGGTTCGAGCCCCGGGGCCGGCGAGGGCCTTTCTGTGTGGAGTTTGCATGTTCTCCCCGTGTCCGCGTGGGTTTCCTCCGGGTGCTCCGGTTTCCCCCACAGTCCAAAGACATGCAGGTTAGGTTAACTGGTGACTCTAAATTGACCGTAGGTGTGAATGTGAGTGTGAATGGTTGTCTGTGTCTATGTGTCAGCCCTGTGATGACCTGGCGACTTGTCCAGGGTGTACCCCGCCTTTCGCCCGTAGTCAGCTGGGATAGGCTCCAGCTCGCCTGCGACCCTGTAGGACAGGATAAAGCAGCTAGAGATAATGAGAATGAGATGAGATCAATTTTCATATGTCATGATTTTTGGGGTTAGCTTCCTGTTTGATCCTGACCACACCCACTTATATATGAAGTTATGTGAATGATGTCATGTTATTTCTGTCGAGCAGTTCCACTGCAAGGGGTATAGCAACATAGATTTTAACTTAAGGCTAGAAAACAAAAGCCGCTAAGCTGTATTGTACTAATTAACCCTACTTAGTAGTAGATTTTAGTGAGTAAACTAGTAGTAGACTAAAAACGATTGTCACTTTGATCTTGCTTGCTGGAGGATAAATGTCCTTCTGATTCAGTTCGAGAGCCATAGACTGCCCTCCAGTGGTGTAACATTATAACTTCACGTCGCTGCCCATGCGTTCTGATCCAGCACAAATGGTCAGACACCAATTTGTCTTGGTTCTGTAATCTGATACTATTCTAATGTTAAATTACTGCATGAAGACCTTTTTTCAAATCTCTCTCTCTGTCTCTCTCTCTCTGTCTCTCTCTCTCTCTCTCTCTCTGAATTGGTTACTTTGTTAAATCACCAGTGTTTGTTGTTGAGCGTATACATTTATTTTAGGTGTCTACAAAAGTATTGTGTGCTGTCTAACATCAACCACAAAGCACTAATCCAGTGCAGACCGGAGCGGAGCAATATTCTCTTCTCTTCTCTTCTCTTCTCTTGTCTTCTCTTGTCTTCTCTTCTCTTCTCCTCTTCTTCTCTTCTCTTCTCTTCTCGTCTCGTCTCGTCTCGTCTCTGTCAGTTTCTGTATAACACAGAGATATGAAACAAAACCTTTCTTTCTTTCTTTCTTTCTTTCTTTCTTTCTTTCTTTCTTTCTTTCTTTCTTTCTTTCTTTCTTTCTTTCTGCCACCATCTACTGGTTCCCCTGCCTGGAACCCTTTCAGTCTCCCTTTCAGTCATATGCAATGATCTTACTGTCATGTCATGTTAATGTCACTCGCAGATGGTAATTATGAGATTTGAGACGATGGCGTACTGTAAAAATTGTCTATAGGGCACACGATGCTGACAAAATGATTACCAGTCTCTCAGAAGTTACTGAATATCTCTCGACATCACTGATTGAAATCTGCTCATTTTTATTTAATCGGTGTCATTACCATGAGTAATACTATAATTAATACTATGTAATAGTGCTGTAATTACTCAGACTAAGCGCTCTCTAAGGAAGAACATTGAAGATGGAGTGTTCCTTCTTATACATACTTTGTACACCTGAAAACTGTACTGTGATGTGATCTTGTGATGGACAGGTGAAATTGAAAGCTATACGTCGTCATGCATGCATTCAAGTATTTGAAGGATGGAGAGTGTTTCCTTCTCTCTGTTGTCTCTCAGTTATTTATGTTTGACATGACAAGCTGTCAATCACATCACTTCCTGACGCACATGCTTGGTGTGGTTCCTGACTTGAAAACCGAGATCCATACACAAACACGCTGATGTGTGCACTAAACCAAGGCCATGCGTGCTTCCTCAGTGGCTATCACTTTTGTTTCAGTACAAAGAGTTTAGATGGGATGCAGCGTCCTTGCTGGATTTTTTT
The DNA here is from genome assembly GCF_027579695.1 of Neoarius graeffei. Lineage (NCBI taxonomy): Eukaryota > Metazoa > Chordata > Actinopteri > Siluriformes > Ariidae > Neoarius > Neoarius graeffei. The sequence goes on from NC_083585.1 coordinate 20,030,292, forward strand.
TTTTCTTTTTCAAGCTGCAGCGGCATGCACATGTGTCCGCTGTGCATGTGTCCGCTTGATAGAAGAGCACGATGGCCGCCGGCACTGTCAAAGGCGGTCTAATATTAGCGTATGCCTGATGGCTGGCTGTATCTGGACGAGGAGAGGGTGATAAATGAGGATAGCACTGGCGAGAAAGGGGGGCTGAGCTTGCAGCGAAGGGAGAAATTTTAAAAGGGAAACCGTGCGAGTCGTAAAGGTGAAGAGCGAGCAGCGATGTGCACGTTGTTCTCTAACAAAAGACGGCAAAACGTGCATCACCGTCGTCGCACTACGAGAATTCGAAATTGAAGCCGAGACAGAATGAGGAAGATGAAAGATCGTGTAAACAAAATACAGACAAAAAGGTAGAAGGAAGTATGCTGTAGGAATTTCTTCCTATTTTATTTTTTTTTGGTTTTTTTGCCTCGGATACATTGTCACTGATTTGCGCCTGTGCGCTGTAGTACGTCGGCGTTCCCCCTTCCTTTCATCCCTCCTCCCCATCATCCCTGGCAGCTCTCTCCCCCCTCTCTCAGCCCAAGCCTGGGGGAACCAGTGGAGATTAAATGTAGCCTCTATAAGCCAAGCACATCATGTAGCTATGTTTATAGGACCAGCTCTCTCTCTCTCTCTCTCTCTCTCTCTCTCTCTCTCTCTCTTTTATTCTTTTATTCTCGTTTTAAACCTGCCTCACTGCGTATCCATGAGATGTAGAACAGAGATGGACAGGCTGAGTTACTCCCAAGATGTAGGATGAAATAAAAGAGTGGCCGAATTAAAAGGAAAAGATGGATCAGAGCAAAGCGGAAGACTTTCTCACCCCCCTCCTTTCTCTTCCTCTCTCTCACTCTCTCTCTCTCTCTCTCTCTCTCTCGCTCTAACGGGCTCTGGGGTTGATATGGCATGGAGATGGGCCTTTGACTTTAACTAATGACAGCTGTGAGAGCAAATGTATGGATGATACTACTTTTCTCCCTCTCGATTTTTTTTTTCCCGTCCTGCCACTCAACATGGATTTATGTTGAGTAGGACTGGGGGGATGTCGTGCTTTTCCTCCTGCACCCCCCCCCCCCCCCCCCACACACACACACACCCCTTCAATTTTGCTGAGAGAGAGATGGAATGAGAGGAAAAGTGTGTGCACGGCGGGACAGAGAGAGAGAGAGAGAGAGACTGTGTGTGAGAGCGTGTGTGTGTGTGTGTGTGAGAGAGAGAGAGAGAGAGAGAGAGAATGTGTGTGTGCGAGTGTGTGTATGTGTGAGAGAAAGTGTGTATGTGAGTGAGAGAGAGTGTGTGTGTGTGCGTGTGTGTGAGAGAGAGAGAGAATGTGTGTGCGTGTGTGTGAGAGAAAGTGTGTATGTGGGTAAGAGAGAAAGTGTGTGTATGTGTGAGAGAGAGAGAGCGTGAGAGAGAGACAGTGTGTGTGAGAAGGGGAGAGAGAGAGTATGTGTGAGATGGAGAGGGAGAGAGAGAGTGTGTGTGTGTGTGTGTGTGAGAGAGAGAGGGATAGAGAGAGCGAATGTGTGTGTGTGTGAGAGAGAGAGAGAATGTGTGAGATGGAGAGAGAGCGAGAGAGTGTATGTGTGAGAGAGAGGGAGCGAGAGAGGGAGGGAGAAATGTAAGACAGATACAGAGAATGAAAGAGAAGAAGGGGGTGTGGAGAGTGGAGCAGAAGCAGCACAGTGCACTGATGTCTGAGCCTCTTTTCAGTCGCCGCGTCCGCAGCTTTTTCTCGTCAGGGAGATTTGCGCTTTCCTTTCTGCTTTTCGCTGGGGATATACACCTACACGGAACCGCCGTGCATAATGAACTCTGGACTAGTGAGGTGAAGTGACCAAGTGAAAGTGTGTGTGTGTGTATGTGTGTGTGTGACTGGCTGCATGTGCCCCCCCCCCCCCCCCCCCCCCCGAGATCCAGTAGACTGGTATGATTTGCTGGTGTTGTGGCCCTGGCCGTTGGCTGGCAGTCGCGGCTACTCTGGGACTCGCCTCCTCCCTGCACGCTTTTTCCAAACTGCATGCTTCCAATAGCACCGTGATCGTCATCACCATTGTCATCGACCCACCTGGCTTTTCTCGTTGCCTTGGAGTGTGGGATGGGTGCTGGGCTTCGATCTCGGCACCAACCTGTTCCCTCGTTTGTTGGGCTGCGCCATGCCGCTCGTTCCACGCTTCCTTTTTATCACCCGCCCCATTTAACATGTATATTCATCAGCGCTCTTGTGGTTGTGAAGAAATTTTTAAATCTAAGATGTCTGTTTCTGTTTCTCCTCCTATCTCATCTTACTCTCATTTTCCCGCTTCCTCTCACTCCGTCTTTCTTTTGTCCAGCAGGCTACGGGAGAATGCGGTCAGCTGTATCCTTAACCAGACGTGAGTAAGTTCCTCAAAATATTTTTCCTTCCTTCCTTCTTTCCTTCCTTCCTTCCTTCCTCTCTCTTCAGTATCTGAAAGTACCATAATTAGCTTAATTTACAAACGGCTCGCGGTGGCTTCGTTCATCTTCAGCTCGTAGCCAGGTAGCATCTGTGCTCAGGAACTCTTTGTATGCTTGACGTAACTAACCTCCTTTGTTTCAAACTGTGAGCCACTTTAATATGTGTGTCTAATGCTTTAGCCTGTCGTTCAGAGTAATTAATGCGAGAGTGGAGTATGGGAAGCAGGAGTATGACTTGGCGCCAGAGTTTCAGGGTTATTATGCCTGTAAGTGTGTGAGCGCTCGTGAGAGGAGCTTATTGATGGGACGACTAAGTTTACCTATGAGGACATTTTTCAAAGTGGTATAGAATGGCATTGGGGCCGGGGGGGGAGAGCGAGAGAGAGAGAGAGAGAGAGAGAGAGTGAAGGAGAGAGAGCGAGAGAGTGCGAGAGACAGAGAGTTGGGGGAGGGGGGAGGTGTCAGTGTTGTGTCTGGCTGAAGGTTGCACTTGTTGTGTGTCACAGGAGGGGGTGGGGGGAGGGGGTGAACGCTGTAATGCTATAATAATGCTATAATGCTATAAGAAGGGCAATTTTATTTTAATTTATTTTTAAAATGATTATTCTTGCTGTTGCTGTGTAATCATTTCAAATTAGAGATTTAACGAGACGGGGCTTCGGTCTTCCTTCTTGTCGGCCAGCTCGGCCGTCTGTGTACACTTGAAGGATGATGCTTTTGTTTTGATGTCGTTGCAGGTTTGCTGCGTGCCCAGAGCAGAGAGATTTTGACCATGTGCCTCTCGCAATCCCTGAGACCCTAACTTGTGACGTTTTGCTGTTCTGTGCACGGGTTAGGCTCTTGGGAGCTGGGAGGGGTACTCCATCATCCTAGCACTGTGGGAGACAAAGCCATTTTAAAGCCAAATCAACAGTGAAACGAATCCACAGTGAAGGGGAAAAAAAAAAAAAGGTTATAAGCTAGCCAGGGGTATGAAGAGAAGATGGCTTTTTGGAAGGGGGAGGGATAATGGAATGCTGGCATCAGGGGTCATGTGACACATTTGTGGTTCGAATCAGCTGAGGCTTCATTGTGAGAGGAGTTATGAGAGGAGGATTCCTTTCCAATGCACAACCGCGAGGAGCAAATGAGCAGTCATGTATGGTTTCTCTTCACTGAGCCCATACTGTATGAGTGTCTTTGTCTCCTCCGAGCTGCCTTGTCCTTGCCTAATGATTTGAGAGCAGCACAAAGTACTGGTGAGAGCGTGACACTTACGGCTCGGTACACTTGTGTTTGACCTCAGTGAGAGTCCTCAGCCTTGTGCTCTGAAGACATGAACCCACTCCTGTGTGTGTGTGTGTGAGATTGTATATGTGTGTGCATGCTTCATGGCTGCATGGCGTGAGTTTAGTATGTCGCACTGCTGTGCACTTTGTTGTGCTGAATTGTGCCATTATTTTTTGGTTTGTGAAGAAAAAAATCCAAGACGGATTAAGGCGGCTTTGGCTTCTCCTAAGCAGGAACACGAAATGATACAGCTCAAGAGAATATAGCACAGGAACAGCATAGTACCAACAAAGCACTCCGAATATAGCTTACATATTGATAAACAGTCAAGCACAGGAGGTTTATTGATAGTGCATTTCTTTGTGCTGAGCTTTCCACTATCCATGTTACTCAGACACTGAATGTCCTCTCGTCTAGGTCATAGCTGACTGACTGCTCTTTAAAATGGCACCTCAGACCTAATGGGATAGAGGGACGAGTAAAAATGTACTGTACGTATATAAAATAAAAAGCCCGGTGTGTGTGTGTAGGGTTTCGTGGACAGAGGCGCATTGCGGTCTGGGCAGCAGCTACGTCCTAATGTATGTCAAGCAAAGTGCCATCACGTTCACCAGACAGCCTCCGTCGCTGTCTTAACCACCACCAAACCAGAAAATATGGCGATGAGAACGCAGCCGCCCGCGTTGCCATTTCACAGGGATAAGGCTGTCCATCAGTGGTGAGGCATTTTGTCTGGACGCTTGTCCAGGTAGCCGCAGCCATAAGAGGATTTGTCTGGTACACTCTGCTTAGATTGCTTTCTGGATTTTCTAATGAAAATGACCAAGCCTCTGTTGCTGGGATTTCAGTTTCTCTTTGTGTGTGTGTGCACGCATGTATGTGTGTCAGTATGGGCTTTGCCCCTGTCTCTGCAGTGCTTTGGTATCTGAGCTGCAGCTCTATTGTTTGCTCCTCACGCTGCACTCCTTTGGCACAGGGGCAGCCTCAGAGAGCCTCGGCTAGTTTTAAGGTGGATCAGACACAGGGACAAGAGCTTGGTCCAAGCGTTTAAGGTGGAGCAGCGAAATCGGGGGGCCAGGTGCTTAGAACAAAGGCTGCTGCAGTGAGGGAAGCTGTGCAGGTGGAGTGACAGAGAGAGATCCAAAGTGGGTGACGCCCATGGCTGGGAAGCTCCAAACCGTCTCCTGCATATAAACACACACACACATTCACACATACCGTATACATTCACAGACACATGTACACACACACATTTTCTCACAGACTGCGAACCAACATTAAACTTTCAGGTATCTGTAATCGGGTTTAGGCTCCAAAAATGTTCTCACTTTCCTGCCAAGGTTTTGTAGAGCTGCTGCTGCTGCTGCTGCTGCTGCTGCTGCTGTTTTATCCGCCATGAAAACAAAAACGACCCATTTGATAAAATATCTTATTTCTCAGAACACATGTAGGTCTCATGAGAAGTTCCAGTGTTAGTTTATTAGGATTGTTTTTCATTCTTGGCGATATGAGATCGAGCCTGTTCTGATGCAAACAGCCTTCTGGAGCTTTCTCTGAATTCCTGTGTAGGTAAACGAGACAAGATGGCGTTGAAGCACGTGGTGCTGCTCTGATTCCAAATCCTGCAGCATTTCTTTTACCCTCTATTTTTTTCAGCAGATGCAGTAGATAAGGGCTGGGTGATACTATGATGTGATATCACTATCTATTGTTTCTCACAGTATCGAGCCAGTTGATGCTATAATTGTTTCTCTCTCTTTTCTTTTTTTTAATCTGGTCCCACCGATTTGCTGAGTGACACTCAATATTATGACACATATTGTGAAATTGTCTTCAACTCTCTTGAGACGATGATAATTTCTTCCTGGAAATTCTTCCTGGACTTGGAAACAGGGTCGACAATCTTTTTGGGAATATCTTTCCCGGCTTGGCATTCTGGCACAAATAAATGTCGAATGATCTTGACCCTCATATTGCCCTGTTATAGAATTGATTGTTGGTGGGTAATGAGTTTTTGCTTGAATGTTAATCAGAAACTGCTACCGCAAGGTCTATATTTAAGACCAGGTACATTTCGAGACATTCCTACTGAAAATAAATGGGGGTTTGCATCCAGCACGTGTTCTTAAAGAAATGTGGAGATGTCGAATCTGTGAAAATAAAGTAGTGTGTGATGATGATGATGATGATGATGATGAATGATCTTGACCCTCACATTGCTCTGCTATTGAATTGATTGTTGAAGTGGGTAATTCGTTTTTACTTTGATGTTAATTTGAAACTTTTACTGCAAGTTCTTCATTTAAGACCAGGTACATTTCGAGACATTCCTAGTCAAAAATGTGTGAAAAGAAAGTAGTGATCTATATCTATTCCTATATTCTGCTATTTTGAATCATGCTAGGTCAAAAGATCTCATATATATATATATATATATATGAGATCTTTTGACCTAATAGATAGATAGATAGATAGATAGATAGATAGATAGATAGATAGATAGATAGATAGATAGATAGATAGATAACCATCTATCAAGTTTAGTCCTGCTAATCTGTTTACTTTCATTAAGTCATTAATATTATTTTAATACAAGGCTGTAACTCTACTGTACTATAGATTTATGAATTAGAGCAATGGTACATATGTCTTCAATAAAGAGGTGTGTGAATGAAAAAAATCAAACTTGTTCAAACACATACACACACACACACACTGACCCAACTGCCCTCTTGCTAAACAAGGCCCCTAAGATCTGAAGCTGGGTTTGAGGGGCTTAAACATGACTCCTACACACCAAACCCGATTAACCAGCGTGGGCCTAAACTAATTAGTTCAGGAGGGAAATGTCATCGGCGTATATCCAGCGCTTCTCTCTCAGCCATGAGTCCTGCCCAGCACTGGAATGCACACATCGGTCAGCTCTGTCATCCTCTCCCCTCAGCCTGGCCTCTTCACACAGCACACTATACTTCTTTCAGAGCACTGAGGGCCATGATGCTTAATGGGAAGACAGTGGAAATCCTCTCCGAGATTGTGGGTGAGCGCCATGCGGCTCTTTGGCTCGTCTCACTGGCGCTGCTCACCGATTGTACGTTGCTTCCACATGTGTTGTGACTGCTTGCCTGAGCCACACGAGCTGTTTGCTAATATTACATTAGCTAGGCGTTAATTAAATATATCTCACGGTGTACATGGTGTTCCATCTGGGAGGGAGTGGTTTTATCTCAAGGTGTTGTGGCTTATGATTTAACAACACAGATAGTGAAAATGAGGACCTATATTCAAAGTGAAGCATAGCCAGGAGGGTTTGTGATTTTATTTTATTTATCTAGTCATGTTTTTATTATATCTATTTTGATTTTGATTTGCTACAGCGCCAGAAATCATAACTCTCCATTATCAAAGTTATTATATTTATTATTACGTTCAAAGCCTGTTTGGGTAATAAATACTTAAATTGAATGGGTTTAATTTAAACTTCAGTCATTCAAAAATAAGTAGGTTTATGGATAATATTAACTTGGAACGTGTGTATTCTGTCACTGTAAATGTCATGAATAAAACATTTCAGTGCTCTAATACAGTAAATAGACAAAATATCAGTGTACACATTTTAATAATAATAATAATAACATTTGAATATCTGGATTATTGAAAGATATGTTAAACGTTATTTTTACTTTTACAAGTTCATGAAGCCTTTCAGTATATGTAGTGCATATATATTTCTTATTTATAGCACACATTAGAATTATATACTGTATTTGGTTTTGCATTGTAATTGTAATATGATGTTCAGTAAATGAAATAAAATTCTGTTAATGACATGAAAAGGCAACGTCTGGTTTTCAGTCTGTTCCTCGTTTCACATCTAGCCTCCCCAGATTTGTTTTAGCCTGATTAATTTGTCATTAATATGCAGACTGTCAGTGTTCTCTCTGAAGACAGTCAGTCTGTAACTATAGTGATGCTGCTGTCAGTGCAGGCTGGGAGATTTGCATGACAGTGGCTGACAATCGCTTCTCAGCAGCTCGCCAGGAGCAGTTAGTAAAGCCAGGTCTCTAGATGGTGAGAAAAGCATGTTGGCAGCTCTGTCTCTCACTCCCTGTCTGTGTGCAAGTCCATCTGTGTTTGTGTGTATGGCAAAAAAGCAACTCTGAAATTCTGATGCTTGCACGTATCTAAGCACCGAAACAGCCAGTAAGCACAGGTTCACTGGTATCAGGTTTTAGGAATGTCATACATCACATCACATCACATCACATCACATCACATCACATCACATCACACAGAAATGTCATTATTAAGGTGTTTGAATGATTTGATGGCTCCTTTTAAAAGGTGTTGTGTATCCTGGGAAATAAGTATTTCAAATTGAAACGTTCAGTCAGATCATTTTCAGTGGCATTAAAAGAGAATACATTGCTTATTTCTGATGCTTAGTTAAAGCTTCCTGTTTGGTTGTGGTGCAGTATGAAAACATGTTTTATTATTTCACTCTATAAAGCCAATAATAATAATAATAATAATAATCTTGATGCCTGCTCCTAATATATCACAACACTGCGCTATTTTCAAATTTACAAATGTGTCGGTTTCACAGCTTTTGACATTTGGCAGCACTGCAGTTTTGTCAACGCTGTCAAAACATTTGGAAATTTCAACATATTGATCACAGTGATTTTATTCACAATACTATGGGATGTGATCATATGCTTTATTTTCCACTTCTGTGATCTGGCCCCTGAGGTAAACTTGATTCCAGCCTTTGGATGTTTATGTGATGATACCAGGTCTGAAGTAGCGCTGGAGAAAATGGCAGGAGGTACATGATGGCGGTTAAGGCTCACCTATGTTAGGTTTCTTTCTCTCTCTCTCTCTCTCTCTCTCTCTCTCACACCTTCTGTATTAAGATGAAGGAGGACAGGAAGTCATGGATTCAAATCCCAGAACAAGTCTTCTACAGAGAAATCAGATGGGATTGGGATTGGATGTAACATTGACTTGCAGTAAACGTACGGTACATAATGATCATAATAATAAAATTATCTCGAGGTTATAGCAAATGGTTATTTTTTTAAAGGCAGTAGCATAATTTTTAAAGAGTAAAAAATAGAATCAGACATGATTGTATTTCTATATTGTCATAAGTTATTGAAGGGTAATTTATTTTCCTTTCAGGATTAAAAAAAAAAAAAAACCTAGGATTTAATTAAATAAATAGATAGATAAATAAATAAATGAAATATTATTATAATATATTCCCAAAAAAGTGTTTGTTTGTTTGTTTATTCTCATGCAATAATGTCATCTTTTTTGCTGTATCGTCTGTCATCATCAGATAAACAGACTCTCTGCTCCACCCAAAACCTTGACACCATGTGTAACAGGTTTCATATCGTAAATTGTTCGTATCGTTCGATCATTAATAAAACCCTCGACGTATCAGTGAAGCAATTCTAAATTCATATTCTTCTCATAAATGAGGTCGTTTTCGATCTTTAAATCACAGTTCCGTCTGGTTCCTTGTTCTGATGGCAGTTGCGGCTGCTGTGTGGGATCGTGTTCTCTATTTCAGGTATGCTGCGAGGTTGTGTAAGCTTTCGAAAGACGGCTCAGTGACTTAGCCTGGTCTTAGCCTGCCATCTTACCGAGGAGAGCTTCTACAGATTACCCTGGAGCTGACAGCACAGAAAATAGCATCAGGCCCATTTTCTTTCCTTTTTTTTTTGCATCAGTAGTCTTCCTTCCTACTGTTTCGTGTTCTCTCCCACTCAGTTGGTATATGGCTGTCTTGCTATTTTTTTTTTTTTTTTTTTGCATTTTGTTCATTTTGTGCTCAATCCAAATTCTGTCCTCACATGACTTTTGGCCTACTTACTGTAGTGCTGAGCTCTGTGTATGTGTGAATGTGAGTGTGAGACTGCCTGCCTTGTGTGTTGTCTGAATTTTTTTGTCAAGAGATGGGCTGCAAAACTCCAAATCCTCTCTTGACTTGGCATCTCTCGCTGAGCTTTAGCGCAAATGTTTGTGCTGCCTAATGTTTTTAAGAGCAGCCAACACATTTTACACACACGAATACAAGAAATTTAACCATGTTTATACTGGCAGCATGGCATCGTGCTTCTATTTAGTGATCATTCTCGACAATCCTTCACATGTGAATGAACAAAATAGCTGTAATAGAAAATACAATGTACGGTAAAGGTTTTTTTTTTTTTTTTTTTTTTCGAAAAGGCCAGTGAGTACTGAAAATATAAATAGCCTCGATGCAGGACAGTATCGCATATGCCAGTGGTTAAATAAACTTTGTGAGTGTCTCTGTTCGAAATCATTGTGCTTTATGACATAATGCGTATCATTTTCGTCGATCTTAATGCATGTTGATGTGCACTGACTCCATAAAATGTTTTAATGTTACACATAATAGGCATGTAAATTTTCAGAATAGCTCTTAGACATTTGAAGGTGTGTTTAAAAATTCCTGAAGGGTGACGTGAGACAGCGGCTGGGTGGCAGGCTGGATGTTGAGGTAAAGCCTGGACACTTCTGTAGCAGATGGGTGTTAGATTTTTAGGCCTGCTACAGTAATAACTCCATAAGGCCACTTTATGTTTAAACCCAGTGACCCTGCGCAGGCATGGCATGCCTGTCTGCCTGTAATGAGCCCCTTCTAGGGGCTGGATATAGGGGCTCCACTTAAACTCTCTCTCTCTCTTTCATGTTCTCTTGCTCTCTATTTCGATTTCTCCTTTTTCCTTTCTCTTTTTGTTACTTTCTTTTGTTCTTGTTTTCTTACTCTCTCTCTCGGAACACTTCCAGCTGCCGACTCCCCTCCCTGCGATCTCTGGATGTGAGACCAGTGTCAGATCTCACCACTTTTTCTTTAACCACTAACACACCAGCAAAGACAGATGGACAAAGAGGAGGAAAAAAAATCTTTTGTTCTCTGTCTGTTTCTTTCTCTTTTGCCCCACCACAGATGAGTAAATGAGTAGGCAGTGAAGTTCAGGTCAGGTTGGTAGTTCTGCGTGGCAGTGGTGGTGGAGGAGGGGCTTTTTCCACCCCCCGCACAAGGAAAGGTAATGCTATCCATTTGAAATTGAAACGGCCACTTCCTGCTCTATAATCATTTCCACCTTGGGCGGTATTTAGAGGGCCTTTTGCTGTACAGTGCATCTTCTGACCCATCTTTTAAGGAAGAACAGATTTTGTTTAGAAATTTCAGAAAAAGCCACTAGACCAAATAAGATTTAGGGAACACACACACACACACACACACACACACACACACACACACGGCATTTTCTTGACAAATGTTACAAGTTCCATTTCACATATTTAGCATTCCGGACATATTTAGCAATCTTGCGTCTACTTTTATCATGTTTGATCATTTAATGTGAACATTATTGCTAAGGTTTTTTTTTTTTTCCTTTCTTGGAAAGATATTTGTTTTTATATTTTTCACCGGAAACTTCAAATCCTGGAATTTGTCACCAGCTGGAATACTTGAGTTAAATTCAAAACAGTTGTATAAACATACTTGGTGTCCCTTCACGTATATAGTCTCACTTACAGCTTGGTGCTTCCTACATATCTTGTAGTACATGTAATGTATATGATTGGTGGTTTTTATACAGCTTACTCCAGTATCTTTTACACTTTTGGTAGAAAAGTGGTTTTGTAGCCCTTCCTGTATAAAACAATTCCATGGACAACTTTAGGCTTACAGCACAAACGTGCAGTATTTTACGAATCTGAATCAACTATTCAAATAAGAAAGAAAGAAAGAAAGAAAGAAAGAAAGAAAGAAAGAAAGAAAGAAAGAAAGAAGCACAACTTTATTCATCGCATACTTGTGAAATTTCCCCTCTGCATTTAACCCATCTGAAGCAGTGAGCACACACACACACCCAGAGCAGTGGGCAGCCATGCTAACAGCACCCGGGGAGCAGTTGGGAGTTCGGTGCCTCGCTCAAGGCCACCTCAGCCCAAGGCCATCCCATATTAACCTAACCGCATGTCTTTGGACTGTGGGGGAAACCGGAGCACCCGGAGGAAACCCACGCAGACACATGGAGAACATGCAAACTCCACACAGAAAGGCCCTCGCTGGCCGCTGGGCTCGAACCCGGAACCTTCTTGCTGTGAGGCGACTGTGCTAACCACTACACCAGAGTCACATTAGGCAAATGTGTACCATACTGTTATATTTATCTAGTGGAGCCATTAGAGCTTTTCATCATCTACCTTATTCAAAGAAAAGAAACCCATCCGATTTTACAATGCGGCTGTAACCTTAAAACATTTGTAACTGCACTTTTTTTTTTCTTTTTATTTCCAACAGGAGTTAGATTTGATTTTAGCTTAATTATACCTGTGTGCAAATGCAGACTCAACTCATTCAATTCAAGTGACTAATCAATTAGGCATATTAATATAATAACAAAATTACTATAATTACTCGAACAGCTTCGATAGTGGTTCATCATGATCACCACCCCTTGATTACGCTTCACGAACCCCTATTTAAGAACCAAAAATCTTTTCCTTTACTTATTTCTCATTTCCTGTTTAGTTTTTGACCTTTCTGTCGGTTGCAATCCTAAAATCAGGTCTGTCTGTTGGTATATAATATACTATTCCTTCTTTTTCTACCTCTTTCTCTTCCCCCATCACTTGTTTTTTTCCAGAATTTTCCAGACACAGGCCTACTGTAACCTTAAAAATCTTCAAGAAACTTTTTTTTTTTTTTTTGCTTCTCACCATGATCAAAGCCAGGATTAAAAATTCATGGAGGCTTTGACTGTCAGACCATTTAAGCTTATTGGGTTGAAAACCAAAATAGGAGTTTCAAGTGACTTCAAATTTTCATTTCATTTTTAATCTGTCAGTATATATGCTCTTACATCGGTGCAGTGTGCGTCTCCTCGCTGCCTCTTCCGGCTGATCCGAGACGACTGATCCTCACAGTTAATCACTTCTCATGCAGCTGCATTTCCTTCTTGTTTTTTTTCATCTCTCTTTCTCAAATATGACTGATCCTACTTATTTCATGAAGATGTATTCTTTCAGCCTGTTGATGTTCAGTCTGTGTTATAACATGTTTCATGTGATTTGATGTATGACTGAACAGTGTTTTTCGAGCAACGTGATGAGAACGTTCTGGCAAACGTATTAGAAATGCTTTAATGATGACACACAGCCATTTAAAAAATGTATTTCTCCCTACGTACATTTGTTTTGAATCAGGATAACCATTTCCTCAGAATGAAGCTATAAACTAAAAGAATAATACAACTGCAAGCTTTAAATGTTTCAGAACAATCTCAGACACAATGTATTATTAAACCAGACTGCATAAATCTGTAAATGAAGAGAGAGAGAGACAGAGAGAGAAATCTTACAGAAATATTGACCTGGAGACATATTTAAGAATCATTAAACTGGCCGAATTGTCTTCACTAGAGAAATGTTGTAACTGGCAATGTTTGTGTTTTAATTGTCTTTTTTTTCTTCTTCTTCCTTTTTTGGCCCATTTTCATTCATTCCTTTCACAAACGCTGTAACCTTGTTTAGAAATTCACTAACCAGAATGAAGAATAGCACAATCCTCCTCCATCTGGGGAATTTTGACAGGAAATATTATGATGAGTAAACGTGCGGTGTAATCTCCTATAAAAGGAGTGCATGTGATAGTAATAGTGTAACGCCGTTTCAGTTGAAGTCATGCTCAGAGGGTTATGCGCTGAATGTTTTGTGCAGTGTTGGTTGGAGACAGTGTCGTCACACTGCCGTCTGAAGTGAAGTGTAGCAACGTGATTTCATGCGTCTGCAAGGAATCTGAATGTGTTTTCTGCGTGTGGCTATAAATAGTGGAAAACGGCTCTTTTCCGAGCCAGAAATAGGTTCTGAATTGGGCTCGAAGCCATGAGCACTTTCCACTTAGTAGCAAAAGCCTCACCCTTTTTGTACTAACTTGAAATCTGATCATTTCTATGAAAAAAGGAAAAAAAAAAAGTTTTGAGGAACATGGAGCTGTGGATAAGACACTATTTCATGATCTTTTACCAAAATGCTATGAATTGTAGTGTATATTTTTATTCTGTTTAGCAGGCAAAGCATAAACATAGGAGACTTTTTTTATTTTAATCAGTGAAGAAACATTAATTACAGCAACATTAATCAACTGTAATTTAAATCAAATCTCTCTGATTATTATTATTATTATTATTATTATACAACAGACAGGCATACTTATCTGATTATTTGCATCTCTTTATTAGAGATAAATAAAGCTTTTTTTTAATTATTATTAAAAATACTGTTTAAGATTCAACATTCAAAAGCTTTTTTTGTTTTTTTCTGAAAGCGTTTGCACAAGCAATCTTGAAAAATGAAATTCTTAGTTTTCATGTCTTCACAGTTGATTAATCGATAAATAATAATTATTTTTTAAAAATGACAAGTGTTAAAAAGAAAACAAAAACAACCTTAGAAATTTGTCAGAGATTTCCAGAGATACATACAGACTTAACTTTTCTTTTCTTTTCTTTTCAATTTCAACATGCAGCAGTTTCAGTTCTCATGAGTTCTGTTATACTCTTTTAGATTAGATTAGATTAGATTAGATTAGATTAGATTAGATTAGATTAGATTAGATTAGATTAGATTAGATTAGATTAGATTAGATTAGATTCAACTTCATTGTCATTGTACAGAGTACAGGTACAAAGCCAGTGAAATGCATTGAAATCTATATTCTAGATTCAAGAAATATATATTCTAGATTTATATCTATTTTTTAATATTCTAAATTATTCTTAATTAAAATGGATCACTTTAATTACTACGTTTGGATCTCAGTGATTGTTTTTGATTTGAAAGCAAACTCGGCATCTTTTTCTACTTTAATATTTTTTTGTTTTATACTATAAATACTTTATCATTAAAGAGTATAAAAATTGTTTGTCATATTAAATAGGTCATTTTTATTATTTTAATTAGCTATTTATATTATTCGAGAGTATATGTTGTGAATTATGATTAAGTCGTATAAAGTAAGTCATTTTTGCGATATGAATACTATATTTATACTAATTTATGCTATTTTTATATTACATCGTTAATTATAGTTGTGTAAAACAGGTAATCGTTGAACTGTTTTAATGAACTGTTTATAATTATTTTATAGCAATTAACTATAACTATTTAGTGAAAGGTGAATCTGGTGATTCATAATTAGGTTTAATATGAACATTCTTTCACTTTTCTTTGTACTTTTATTCACCAGTTGTAACGTTTTGCTTGTTTACAGCTGAATGATTTTCTTGATCCAGTTCTTCACCCTGCTCACCTGCACACACACACACTCTCTCTCTCTCTCTCTCTCTCTCTCTCTCTCTCTCGTTTTTTGTTTGTTTCTTCTGTTTCTTTTTTTTTTTTTTTGAATAAAAACTGCAGTTTTTACAAAAATGCTAGTTTTACTTGCAGGGACCAGCCAAATGTTCCCACAAGGTCAAAACTGTCATATAATCCAATCCTTGTGGGGACTTGAGGTCCCCATCATGACACACACACACACACACACACACACACACACACACACACACACACACACACACACACACACACACAGGAGTGACTGAGCCCCTTTGATCTGTCCATTTCCCTTGTCCTTTGTCAGAAGCAGAGAGTCTGAGAGGGGGAGCTGTGTGTGTGTGTGTGTGTGTGTGTGTGTGTGTGTGTGTGTGTGTGTGTGTGTGTGTGTGTGTGTGTGTGTGTGTGTGGTTCTATTGAAGTATTAAGAGAGTTCACCTCTCTTCCTCTTTTCTTCCTTTATTTCTCCACCACGCACCTGTTATCAGTCTTTACTATACGGGCAGCAGATAGTTCGGCACTTGGGCCGTTGAGAGATGATCCTCCTGTTTATTATCTCCAGTGTAGGTCCCTACACACAAAACTATAAGTTAGCCCTGTGATTCAGCAGAGAAACTTCACCTTCTGCTGGAAGCCAACATCTGGAAGGAATAAGAAGTTGCTAACAGGAGCATGTCATGTCATAAGATGTAAATATGGCTTTTAGTTTAAAACTGAAAGCTTTAGAGCAAAGACATTTCTGGAGCACACAGAGCCTGGACTGAATTCAGACTTGCATCCAAGTGAGAGTGGTGACAAAAAAGTGAGTGTGGCGACACCAGCGGCTGCAGAAAATTGGGGTTCCAGAGGAAATAGCAGATGGTATCTGCCAAGTTCATGTGCACTTTCTCCCTTCCCCCTGCTCCTTTCTCTTCACTTCCTGCCATTCTTTTGGCCCCCGGGCCACTGCACAAACGGCTATCAGCTAGGTATGTGACCATTCATTGTGCACTGCAGGGGGTCCCTCGCTTCAAACCCAGCCTCTCAAAAAAGGAGGTTGTGAAGTCCCATGGAGTCCCCTGAGCCATGAGCCAAGCAGACAGGCATGACCCAACCAGGGCACACATCAAAAGGGCTGCGCTCATACCCCTCCACCCGGCCCACACCATGCCTGCCTTTCCAGATACCGCCTGCATTATGGTGGCGCATTAGGGGTCACTGTGCACTTTTACTTTTAGTAAAATGCCGGATCTCGATCGTGCGCTTCTCGGTGCACTAAGAACGGATGAAGAGGAACAATAAAGTTATCTGATAGAGAGCTGGAAAACCCACAAGGGAGAATACCATCAGGTGAAGAGGAGGAGGAGAGAGAGAGAGAGAGAGAGAGAGAGAGAGAGAAGCACTCTCATTTAGCCCTCTCCTGGTTTGCACGGCTTCTCAAGTGGTCCATGAAAGCCCATTACCTACTTGTGGGAGGGCTTAATTGAGACTGGCCCTGCAGGTGGACAATAGTAAGCAGAATCCTGAGTCAATAGTAGCATGACTGAAGCACTTCACTATGGCATTAATGGTGGCGTAAATGACAATAAACTACTTTGTCAGACAACGACGTAATACAAAGACACAAGCATATATGTCTGATTTGTTCACAGAGCCACACAGCACAAGCCTGAGGGCTAACGTTCATATCATTAACCTTCTCGTTGTTGCTGTGCAGTAGGTACTAATCCCCAAAACCGGTGGATCTGTGCTGCTTCGACCACATTTTTATTTGACTTTATTCACTTTGCAAACACCAAGAATGCTTTATGCAGATGGGTTCAAAATAAACATCTTAAATTCAGTTTTATTTATATAGCACTCTAAACACTAGACATCGTCACATAGTAGATTTTTTAGAAAATCAGATGTAGATTCTGTATCAGTCCTTAATGAGCAATCCAGAGGAGAACGTGGCAAGGAAAAAAAATCCATCATACAATCCAGCAGCTCATCTTCAGTGGTTTCAAGCATACTTTTGTTCAGCTGTGTTCAACACCAAATGTGTTTCTGATTGCAAGTGAGGCACATGCAGAAGGGGTAATACTGTATCATTAACCAGGGTTGCCAGGTTTCAGCAAAATTTTCAGCATAACTACATCTCAAAAAGCACACAAAAGACCTGAAAGTTTTGATCACTGGAAACAGAGGTAGATTTTTCTTTTTTTTTTTTTTGTCAATTTTTTTTTGGGGGGGGCACAAGGTCACCATGATGCATGAGCATTTCTTTTGTACGATAATTATCCACTGCATAATCCCCCAATCTTTTAAATACTGTATGTCCTACAATAGAAATGGTTCTGTACATTATAGCCACACGCTCTGCACACACACTTTTATTCCACATAAAAATCTATTCAATTGAATGAATGAATGAATGAATGAATGAATGGTTTATTTCGGTTACAATCTACAGTACAAAACTTAAATTTTGTGCACTCAGCTGACAGAGAATTTTTATACATGCTTGCACTAAACATTTTCTCACAAAAACATTTAACAAACTCTGTAACCAAAAAAAGGAATAGGCTGAAGCCGAGGCTTATTCTGTATTTAACATTAGTTCTCACATTACCTCTTTCAAAGACACCCAACTCCCTTAAATTATCATTTTTTTTCTCTTAATTTAAAAAAAAAATTGAATACAGGTGGTAAGACTTTTATTCTTTACTCAAAATAGTATTTCTAATGTTTTTAAGTATACAATATCTAAGAATTTTAAAGTACACGACTCTAATAAATAGTTTATTAGTGGTTTCACGATAGGAAGCTTTATTTATTATTCTGATAATAATACTTTATATAATACTTTATATAAGTATACAATATCTAAGAATCTATCTATTATATAATACTTTATATATACTTTATATAAGTATACAATATCTAAGAATTTTAAGGTACAAGACTCTAATAAATAGTTTATTATTGGTTTCACAATAGGAAGCTTTATTTATTATTCTGATAACTCTTTTCTGGAGTTTAATTATAAGGTCTATATATGTTCTGTATGTATTTCCCCAAACCTCAACACAATATGACATATATGGCATTATAAATGAGAAATACAATATACACAGACATTTCTTGTTCAAAAAATAGCTTGTTTTGTAAAAAATACCAATCGTTCTAGATAATTTCTGTTTTATATATTCTATATGTGGCTTCTGATTGAATTTATGATCTAAAATTACTCCCAAGAATTTAGTTTCATATACTCTTTCAATTTCGACTCCATTTAGGATTAATTGAATTTCATAATTTGCCCTAACCCCACCAAACACCATAAATTGTTTTATTTTCATTTAATGCTAACTTATTGATATCAAACCATTCTTTTAACGTGATCAACTCCTTTTCTACTGTTGTCAACAATTCTTTAATATCTGGTCCTAAACAAAATAAATTTGTATCATCCGCAAATGATACAAATTAAATTCTAACTGTTGATATAAAACAAGATTTTGGTAGCTGCTGAGTACTTTGACCTGGCACAATTTGGTGGAAAAGCCACCAATTCATAATGACTGATTGATTGATTTTATTTAGTCAAATAATGCACAAAATACATAAATATAGTGTACATTAAGATACACGGATAACACAAGAAAGTGTATAACACTTATTTCCATTGTGGTCTGGCAAGAATCAAATGGCAAAATAGGGGTAAATAGTAAATACATAATATTATATCAACAATAATATACAATAATAATAATAATAATAATAATAATAATAATAAATTGAGGGGACGGCACGGTGGTGTAGTGGTTAGCGCTGTCGCCTCACAGCAAGAAGGTCCGGGTTCGAGCCCCGTGGCCGGCGAGGGCCTTTCTGTGTGGAGTTTGCATGTTCTCCCCGTGTCCGTGTGGGTTTCCTCCGGGTGCTCCGGTTTCCCCCACAGTCCAAAGACATGCAGGTTAGGTTAACTGGTGACTCTAAATTGAGCGTAGGTGTGAATGTGAGTGTGAATGGTTGTCTGTGTCTATGTGTCAGCCCTGTGATGACCTGGCGACTTGTCCAGGGTGTACCCCGCCTTTCGCCCGTAGTCAGCTGGGATAGGCTCCAGCTTGCCTGCGACCCTGTAGAACAGGATAAAGCGGCTAGAGATAATGGGATGAGATGAGATAATAAATTGATGATAATCTCAAGTGAGTATGTTCACAGAGTGAGCAAGGGGAAGCGTGATTCCTTCCCCAATGGGAAGGACCCATTTTTAACCACTAGATGCAATAATAACTCTATGGAGCTCTTGGGGTCAGTCAGCATGCTGCAACATCACCTTTTATTCTATCCACAGTCACTGGATATGAGCAATCGTGCACTCTGATTGGCTACTCTACTACTAGGATATCAGCTCATATACTGTGAGTAGAGAAAAACAAAATGGCGGAACATGTTGCTGAACCAACTGAGGACAAAATTAAAAACTCTACTGGAAAACAAAACCCCAGAAAATACAAATATTAAGCAACAAAATATGGAATGAAAGTATTTGATGGCAAGAACAGATCTTTTTTTAAAAAGAATTATTATTATTATTATAGCATTTTTCACAAATTGCTACTGTCATTACTGTCATGCTACTGTCATTTACTGCAAGTTGGCCTAGTGGTTAGCATGTCTGCCTCTTGATTGGGAGATCATGGGTTCTGGGTCATACCAAGACCATCATAAAAATGGTACCTACTGCTGTCTGGCAAGGCACGCTGCAATACAGATGAGAGTATGGAGTCAAGCTCTCATGGTTACCAGAGGACTAGCTCCCACTGTAACCCTAGTTATGTAATAGGCGAGAGGCCAAGGGCTACGGAGATCGGTGCTGCCCTGTATGGCGCAGGAAGGACTTTAGACTATTGTCATTTCACCAGTTTGTTTACATTCTAAGCTGAAATTATTTTGTCGGACGTTTTGTATAAAGCTTTTATTTATCAAATTTGCAAAAAAATAAAGATAAAAATGCTCTGTTTCTCAAAACGGGTGGCACGGTGGTGTAGTGGTTAGCACTGTTGCCTCACAGCAAGAAAGTTCTGGGTTCGAGCCCAGTGGCCAACGGGGGCTTTTCTGTGTGGAGTTTGCATGTTCTCCCCGTGTCTGTGTGGGATTCCTCCAGGTGCTCCGGTTTCCCACACAGTCCAAAGACATGCAGGTTAGGTTAATTGGTAGCTCTAAATTGACCGTAGGTGTGAATGTGAGTGTGAATGGTTGTCTGTATCTATGTGTCAGCACTGTGATGACCTGGTGACTTGTCCAGGGTGTACCCCACCTTTCGCCCATAGTCAGCTGGGATAGGCTCCAGCTTGCCCGCGACCCTGCACAGGATAAGCGGTTACGGATAATGGATGGACGGACGGATGGATGGATGGATGTTTCTCAAATTCCAGTGAATGTGGATCGAATAAAACAGTTATTCCACTCAATCTTGTTGTACACGGCATATAGCCAACTCAACGCTACGTGCCTCATCAGCTATCAGCTCATGTACGATTTGATTTTGTGGAATAATTGTTAAATATCTGTCAAATGGCAAAAAAAAATCTAAAATTGTTGGTCACACAAAAGAGGTGATTAGTACTTCAGTGGAATTTAAAATATGCATGGAGTTTTGAAGTGAATGCGGACTTTATGAAGATTAACAGATATATGATTGAGCTCCGTCCCACCTTCACCTCTGGAACCTCTAATGCTGTCTATGCAGGTTGTACGTAGATGACCTGCAAATATGTATAGTACTCATTTAAAAACTACTTCCTGTGTATTAGCCTGATCGCATACATGAATTATAATTTGTGGAACAAGAGGCTTCTCGTACTTTCTCCTTTTTATTTTCTCCGAATTCCATCCATGCACAATAATGTTTTAAGTGAAAGTGTTTCAGCACCCATACGTGTGCAAGTGTGTATGTGTGATTGCCACAGCATAATAACATAATTTCATATGCCACAAGCCAGAGCAATTACGTGAATGCCATTGGAGGCACTCATATTACAGGTTATTTAGATCAAATTGGAGAGAACTGCATAAACAGTGACATTGCCTACAGGGAATGAAGTCATTATCCTAGTTGTGTGCAGCTCCGTCTTTGTTTCCTCTCCATCCCTGCTGGAGATAAGTACGAGTACAGCAGTGGTATCGGCCAGGCCTGTGCCCACACACCGCAGGCATGAAAACAGTAGAACCACAAGTACTGTGCGTAAACACAGGCTGCTATAGAGGCACTCGCACTACAATACACACACCCTGAATCCCCATGGGAAAGCACACTGAGCTCGGACGGAGCGATGGAACACAGCCAGAAAGTAATGTGTTCACCAGTGTATATTAGAGCAGCATATTTGTCTTGATATTTTTTGTTGCTGTTTTTTTGTTTCAGTGGTGCCAAATTGGTCATAAAAAAAGAGTCCACGTAATGAGAGCGAGGACAACTGGGAGGATTGGAGATCTGCTGAATTAGTAGAACTACCAGTTGTGCTTTACCTTAAGTAAACTGCAAAACCAAATTGCTAAATTTCAGTTAAATGATTAACTGAAACAACATCCCAGAAGGACACGAGTCCCAAAGGCACATGGATGAATTAAAGATGACTTAAATGAGTCACGGCAGTTATTTACAGAGGCCCGTTAGTGAAAACTAATCAGTGTACAGTTTGCACTGTACAGTTTTATTCATTCAGCCACTTTCTTTCTTGTGTCCAGGCAAAGTCCCCTCTTCATATCCCATCCCCCTGCTCCTGCTTCTCTCCTTTGACTGGCCCCCGCTTTAAAGTCTCGCCCCTCTTCCTCGCCCCTGCTCTCATCTTAACTTCCTCCTCTCAACGTTGTTCACCTCCCCTTTTTCAAAACTCAACGTGCCTTTTTTCTTGGAAGTGTCCTTCTTTTCTAAATATGAACATTTCTTACATTCCCTATATTCATGACTTCATGCTGGGGCTATAAAGACTGGAATTTGGAAATCTCCCAAAAGCAAACTTAATCTTATACAGTACCACATGCACAGTCATGGCTGCTCCTATTTCTACAATTATACGAAAATTACTGTTGTTTTTACAGTGAATATTTAAAAAAAAAAACCTACACAACCCTGTTAATAAACCAAATTAAACCAAAATAAATTATGTCAACAAAATTAAAGTGAAAAACAAACAAACAAAAACATTCCAGTGGAAAAAAAATTACATTAACCAGTTTGCATAAGTGTGCACACCCTTTAACTAATACTAATAGGTTAAAGGACCTTTGTTTTGGAATACAGCACTCACAGAGTTTGGGTTAAAGCCAGACTGCCTTTCTGGTTTTTCACATGTAGGTCATAAAAAGAATTTTCCCGACACGCAGTTATTTTTGTTTAGTGGCTCGAAAGCTACTACAACCCCGATTCCAAAAAAGTTGGGGCAAAGTACAAATTGTAAATAAAAACAGAATGCAATAATTTACAAATCTCAAAAACTGATATTGTATTCACAATAGAACATAGACAACATATCAAATGTCGAAAGTGAGACATTTTGAAATTCCATGCCAAATATTGGCTCATTTGAAATTTCATGACAGCAACACATCTCAAAAAAGTTGGGACAGGAGCAATAAGAGGCTGGAAAAGTTAAAGGTACAAAAAAGGAACAGCTGGAGGACCAAATTGCAACTCATTAGGTCAATTGGCAATAGGTCATTAACATGACTGGTTATAAAAAGAGCATCTTGGAGTGGCAGCGGCTCTCAGAAGTAAAGATGGGAAGAGGATCACCAATCCCCCTAATTCTGCGCCCACAAATAGTGGAGCAATATCAGAAAGGAGTTCAACAGTGTAAAATTGCAAAGAGTTTGAACATATCATCTACAGTGCATAATATCATCAAAAGATTCAGAGACTCTGGAAGAATCTCTGTGCGTAAGGGTCAAGGCCGGAAAACCATACTGGGTGCCCGTGATCTTCGGGTCCTTAGATGGCACTGCATCACATACAGGCATGCTTCTGTATTGGAAATCACAAAATGGGCTCAGGAATATTTCCAGAGAACATTATCTGTGAACACAATTCACCGTACCATCCGCCGTTGCCAGCTAAAACTCTATAGTTCAAAGAAGAAGCCGTATCTAAACATGATCCAGAAGCGCAGACGTCTTCTCTGGGCCAAGGCTCATTTAAAATGGACTGTGGCAAAGTGGAAAACTGTTCTGTGGTCAGACGAATCAAAATTTGAAGTTCTTTATGGAAATCAGGGACGCCGTGTCATTCGGACTAAAGAGGAGAAGGACGACCCAAGGTGTTATCAGCGCTCAGTTCAGAAGCCTGCATCTCTGATGGTATGGGGTTGCATTAGTGCGTGTGGCATGGGCAGCTTACACATCTGGAAAGACACCATCAATGCTGAAAGGTATATACAGGTTCTAGAGCAACATATGCTCCCATCCAGACAACGTCTCTTTCAGGGAAGACCTTGTATTTTCCAACATGACAATGCCAAACCACATACTGCATCAATTACAGCATCATAGGCTGCGTAGAAGAAGGGTCCGGGTACTGAACTGGCCAGCCTGCAGTCCAGATCTTTCACCCATAGAAAACATTTGGCGCATCATAAAACGGAAGATACGACAAAAAAGACCTAAGACAGTTGAGCAACTAGAATCCTACATTAGACAAGAATGGGTTAACATTCCTATCCCTAAACTTGAGCAACTTGTCTCCTCAGTCCCCAGACGTTTACAGACTGTTGTAAAGAGAAAAGGGGATGTCTCACAGTGGTAAACATGGCCTTGTCCCAACTTTTTTGAGATGTGTTGTTGTCATGAAATTTAAAATCACCTAATTTTTCTCTTTAAATGATACATTTTCTCAGTTTAAACATTTGATATGCCATCTATGTTCTATTCTGAATAAAATATGGAATTTTGAAACTTCCACATCATTGCATTCTGTTTTTATTTACAATTTGTGCTTTGTCCCAACTTTTTTGGAATCGGGGTTGTAAATTCGAATCACAGACTTCCAATTTTATTCTTTTTTTTTAAATAGAACACTTAATGAATTTAGAGCCACATGGCCCTAAATTCTCTGCTATTTTTTCCTGCTTCACCATGACCCAATTCAAAATACTACATCATGCATCACATGGTGGGCTTTCCCCATTCGCACAAGGCATTGTGGGATACAAATTTGAAACAGGAGAGAAAAATGGAGGACGTGAGTGTGCGAATGAAACGTGGAAAAAAACAGAAAGCGAGAAGAAAAGATGTTATGTTATATACGAAGGAAAGGAAACGCATGACCAAACTAATAAATATCGGCGCTCAGCGAGCACCTCGGTGTGATCAGCTGTTCGTTTAGTGACAGAATGATGGAACTGTCAGTGCACACTCAAAGGGAAAGCTGTAGATGGCAGTAATGCAACACTGTGGATGCCAGCTGCCGTAAAACCCAAAAGAAGAAGATAGACTTGCGCATGCGCACACGGACTTCTGTCTGTTTGACTGCGCGAAGCCAGTGATTTCATGCACATTATTTGCTCAGGAATCCCCTCAAATTAAATAACTTCCCAGCCACAGAATGGCCTGATGTTGTTGAGTTTTTTTAGATATTACAGATATAAACATATATCACAATGACCAAATTTCAAATGGAACTAAATTTCACTGATTTTATGAAATTCGAAAGGCCGTCTAGCTTTAAAAGTCTACCAGCTTTCTCAAATCTTGATTTGGCCATTTTTTTCTTCCACTCTTCTTTACAAAATGCTTCAGATCTATCAGACTGTGAGGAGATCTCCTTTGCCCTCTTCAAGTCATTCCACATTTTTAAATAGGATTTACACCTGGACTCTGACTGGGCCATTCCAAAATGTTAATCATCTTCTTCTGAAGCCATTCCTTTGTTGACTTGGATTTGTTCTTTGGATCGTGCTGGAAGGTGAAGTTTTTTCTTCTTGTCTAACAGAGACCTGCAGTTTTTGTCCAAAATGGATTGGTATTTGGAGCCATCCATGATTCTCTCTATTTCAGCCAGAGCCCCAGTCCCAGATGAGAAGAAGCTTCCCTATTGTACACTACCATTCAAAAGTTTGGGGTCAGCCAGACAATTTTGTGTTTTCCATGAAAAGTCACACTTTTATTTACCACCATAAGTTGTAAAATGAATAGAAAATATAGTCAAGACATTTTTCTGGCCATTTTGAGCATTTAATCGACCCCACAAATGTGATGCTCCAGAAACTCAATCTGCTCAAAGGAAGGTCAGTTTTATAGCTTCTCTAAAGAGCTCAACTGTTTTCAGCTGTGCTAACATGATTGTACAAGGGTTTTCTAATCATCCATTAGCCTTCTGAGGCAATGAGCAAACACATTGTACCATTAGAACACTGGAGTGAGAGTTGCTGGAAATGGGCCTCTATACACCTATGGAGATATTGCACCAAAAACCAGACATTTGCAGCTAGAATAGTCATTTACCACATTAGCAATGTATAGAGTGGATTTCTGATTAGTTTAAAGTGATCTTCATTGAAAAGAACAGTGCTTTTCTTTCAAAAATAAGGAAATCTCAAAGTGACCCCAAACTTTTGAACGGTAGTGTATGATGCTGCCACCACCATGCTTCACTACTGGTAAGATGTTCTTTGGTTGTCGGTGTTGTTTTTGTGACGCATGTAAAGAATATGAGTTTGTTGTCACATGCAGAGTATGGCCAGTACTTACCTGTAGCTCCTTTCGTGTTGCTGTATGTCTCCTGGTAGTCTTCCTGGAAAGTTTTTATCTTGTCCTTTCCTGTATTTTGGAGGGGCATCCTGTTCCTGGTAAAATCACAAGTACTCCATTTTCTCAACTTGTTGATGATGGCCTTCCCAGTGTTCCAGGGTACATCTAATGTCTTGGATGTTCTTTTGTATCCCTTTAACAATATGAGCCTGTAGATGCTTTATAAGCTTTCTGCAAACCTTGACTTCATGTCAGATGAAAACCAAGAGCATGACAAGAATATTTTACAGAAACAGCAGATCTTTGTTTGGGTTTAAACAAAATCCCTTTGAGTTTGAATGTGATTCATTAATCCTGAGCATACCTGCATGCCTCATTTAAAGGGGAACTGAAGTCATTTTTAAACTTGCTTTCTTTCTTAATTAACGTGTTATTCAATTACGTTTTCGGTTTTAGTAACCTTATATCGTGACTCGTATTGGCAACTAATTGCAATTAAATATTATCCTTATCGGCCTATTCGGTTTTTAGCCGTGTTGAATTTAGTTCATCTGGTCCACGGCAGGCATCGCTTATCCGCGCGATCTTCACGAGACTTGTGCGAGACTTCGAAACGTGAAGCGTCAGCCAGGTGTCAGTGCCGCCATTTTGAAAACTGTTTTCCAAACGAAGTATTGCACAAAAACGAGTTTAAATGACAATTACTGCCTACTTTTTTCAAACTTTCCTGATTGCTATCAAAACAAACAAAACTTCCGGCTTGATTACGTCAACATTCGAAAGAGGGCACGCGCGTCTTTTGACGACGTTGGCAGATGTTGGTCACTTTGATTTCTGCTGTACGTTTTACTTCCGTCCTACGATGTCTCGCACAGGTCTCAACGAATCTCGTTTACGGCCATCGCTTTGACATATGGACTGATATATTACAGAGCATATTTCAAACACTCAGAACTTGCTATAGCAGCGACAAAATAGCGATCAAAAATGCATTCCAATATTTAATAAAATGAGAGAAATAGAATTTTGAGAATAAAAAAATTTGCCTTCAGTTCTCCTTTAATAGAATATGCACACGTGTGCAGTCAGATTATGGTACGTTTCTTCTAATTTTCCCTTAAAATGTTTTTGTTTGTCTGTTTTTCAATTTTGTTGGTTGCTTTATCATAATAAAGGTGGAAAAAGATATGACATTATTTGGTATAATTGGTATAATTTTTTTTGCATCAAAAATACCTGAAATTCTACTCGGCATGTGTAAATGTTTTATTTGTTTTGTTTGTAATTAAGATTAATTAATAATAAAGATTAATTTTATTAAAGTTGTACTGACTTTTTCCCCAGTTTAGTTCATTAAAATTATTCAAAGCTTTGGATAATAGTTTGAGTAATAAATAGATACATATTAATTAATAAATGGCTAACAAATGTATTCAATTAGCAAAATTTCTGATCAGTACTGTTTACAGCTTTATGAAATTTTTTTAACTCCGTGTTTTTTGGTTTGTTTTTGTTTAATTAGTGTTGCATATAACCACGGGTACTTGACACGAAGTTTTTGCATCTTTATTTCTGTTTAGTCACAGATATCAATTCATAAGCAGATCTACAAAAACCTCACGCTGAACTGCAAATCAAAGACAAGATCTTAATCACAGAGGTGTTCACCAAATGAGATTTTTATGAGATTTTGATTGGGATTTGATTTCTCAGTAAGTCCACAGAACAGGAAGCATTCAGTAATTATCAGAGCGACAGAACCGTCTGATCTTAGCAAATACTATCTGTGCCATGAAAGGTTGAACGTTTGCCGTCAGAGAGAGTCTCATCAGGGATGTGTGACACTGCTGTGCGCAGCGAGCCGATGGCATCCAAAGGCAATTAGCATGGAGAGAGTAGATTCCGGAACTATCCGGGCTACGCAAAAATGCTGTGTGCTCTAATGAGGCGTGACCAGACTCAAGAGTTACCATAGAAACACTCACCAAGCTTCTGCATTGCCATCAAATCCCTGTAAAATCTTTTCCTTGTCATTTCTACACCAAGTCAAAGCATCTCAATTACAAGGTTTGGTGTTTTGGGTTGTTTTTTTTTTTTTCTATGAGTACAAACGACCATCAATCAGTGGTTCTAATACTATAAGGATCATATTTATGAATTTTAAAATATTTATAATTGTGTCATTTTATTACCAAGCTGAACTATTTAAATACAACTAGAGAGGCAAATATTTGTGAAATATTTGAAATTTGTGAAAACATTTCACTGGTCTCGGATTATTTATTTATTTATTTAACAGATTCCTTAGCTAATATATTCTGTGGTTTGTTTTAATATTCATATTTTTATGCTTATAATGTAATATTGTTAATTGAATGTTGTGTGATTTCATGATCTCCAGCTCCACACAGTATTTCATGTTTTAAAAAAGATTTATACCCAGTTATGATTTTAGTTTCTGTAATTAGTTGATACCTTGCCCTGATTGTTTTATTACATTATAACATCTACAGAAAATCTAACAGCGTCGATGAACTCCATATTCTCACGTCAGCATAGCTAATTATTATTCGTCTATGTCTACCTGGACAGGCAACTCCAGAATTATTGGCGCCCTTCAAAAGAATGGGCTGATCATCATTTCGTAAATCATTACACGTAATGATTTAAAATGTCTGAATTATTCATGAAAAGCTGTTTTTTTAATAATATATTTTCTGTCAGGGGCAGCACGGTGGTGTAGTGGTTAGCGCTGTCACCTCACAGCAAGAAGGTCCGGGTTCGAGCCCCGGGGCCAGCGAGGGCCTTTCTGTGTGGAGTTTGCATGTTCTCCCCGTGTCCGCGTGGGTTTCCTCCGGGTGCTCCGGTTTCCCCCACAGTCCAAAGACATGCAGGTTAGGTTAACTGGTGACTCTAAATTGACCGTAGGTGTGAATGTGAGTGTGAATGGTTGTCTGTGTCTATGTGTCAGCCCTGTGATGACCTGGCGACTTGTCCAGGGTGTACCCCGCCTTTCGCCCGTAGTCAGCTGGGATAGGCTCCAGCTCGCCTGCGACCCTGTAGAACAGGATAAAGCAGCTAGAGATAATGAGATGAGATGAGATATTTTCTGTCAATAACATGGCAGTTACTTTTGCCCCAAACTTTTTTTTGTCATTGCCTGTTTACAGAATTGCTTTTGATCAGCACATGGAAATCCAAGAGACTGCACAGTTGTCTGCACAGTGCAGGTAATGGATATAGGAAAGAAGAAATGAAAATACTGTATAATTAAATACAGTCAAAGTAATAAAAAAAGGTTCATGAAGACTGGAACATGGTCAGGCTTTTGCAGCTTGTGCTCCTGGGCCATTTTTGCACTAGCTATCTCAGCCTGTGCATTATGGAGATGGGATGAGATGGAGATGAGATGCAAATGGGGGATGAGATGGAGATGAGATGCAGATGAGATGGAGATAGAGGATGAGAAGAGATGGAGATGGAGATGAGATGAGATGGAGATTTAGATGGACATGGAGATGAGATTGAGATGGAGCTGAGATGAAATGGAGATGAGATGGAGATTGAGATGAGATGGAGATGAGAGGAGATGAACTTTATTGATTCCCCCGTATGGGAAATTCACATAATACAGCAGCTCCAAAGCAGAAAATGAGCATGAGAGTGCATATATGAACTGAGAAAAACACAATGCATAATAGAAATGCTGGATAATTAGACGTTACACATTATGTTTGTGCATACATACATACATACATACATACATACACCAATCAGCCATAAATTTGAAAATACTAAGAGGTGAAGTGAATAACACTGATTATCTCATTACAGTGGTACCTGTCAAGTGGTGGAATATATTAGACAGCAAGAGAACAGTCACCTCTCGAAGTTGGTGTGTTGGAAGCAGAAAAAATGGGCAAGTGTAAGGATCTGAGCGACTTTGACAAGGACCAAATTGTGATGGCGAGATGACTGGGTCTGAGCATCTCCAAAATGGCACACCTTGTGAGGTGTTCCCAGTATGCAGTGGTTAGTACCGAACAAAAGTGGTCCAAGGAAGGACAACCGGTGAACTGGCGACAGGGTCATGGGTGTCAAAGGCTCACTGATTCGCATGGGGCATGAAGGCTAGTCTATATGGTCCAATCCCACAGAAGAGCTACTGTAACACAAACTGCTGAAAACATTAATGCTGGCTAAAACAGAAAGGTGTCTCCCTTCTAACAAATATAAGGGAGCTTGAAATATTTGGTATGGTGGAGAGCAGTTCAAGTTCCCAGGTGTTCCCTCTCCAGCCTTGAAGATCAGCCTTGAAGAGACTCTGTGCTGTTATTAATTCTAAAGTAGGCTTCATCATCATTATTAATGGGATTCTGATCATTTTCTAACCGGTGGTTTGCAGGGGAAACGTACTCCTAAAAGAACCATTTTATGATTGAAAAATAGGCTGTGTTAAAATAATGCTGCATAGTTTCCATACACCTACATGAAAATAAAACATGATTCTTTTTATATCCTCATTTTATTCAGTACAGTAAGACCTGTAAGCCTGCTCATACTTGCAATTATCCAATAAATCACTCAATCATGTAGCAGCAGTGCAATGCATAACATGATGCACATACAGTCCAAGATCTTCAGTTAATATTCACATCAAACATCAAAATGGGGAAAATTAAGATCTTGACTGTGGTATGGTTTTTGGTGACAGATAGGCTGGTTTGAGTTTTTCACCAATTACACAGAATGGTGCAAAAAACATTCAATGAGTGTGCCCGTGAAGGCTCTCAGTCATCCAGGTCATCATAAACCATAGGTGCTAAAGAAGGCCTCCAGTGAACTTAACACCCACAGGATGACTGAAAGGGTCAACGACCCAGGTGACCTCAACGACTTGCCTTAGGTTTGCTTTTGGTCCACTAGAGGATAAATACCTGGAACTCCCCACTAGTCAGACAGAAGCCTTTCAGATGAGAGGTGAAATGTCTTCAAGAACTTCAAGCAAGTCCAGGTGCCTTCTTTAGCACCTATGGTTCATTCAAGTCTTGGGTTTCAGTCACGTGACTTTTCTTAGCGATTTCACTTCCGGTAAAACAGCTGGTGGTCAAGCAAACCAAAACGGCTACGTAGTGCAAACAACTAGTGATAATTTATCAGAGTATGCTCGTAATCTAGAAACCACTGCTCGCTTTAGATATATTCAGAAGATGGAATCGACCCCTACAGTCTGGGAAAGAAGGATTTGTCATATGATCTCTAAAACTACCCTTCAGTCGAGTTCCCCGACATCTCCAACTATCTGGTGTTGCAGACGTCCTTCTACACCGCAAAACAGATGAAAACGTGGAAGAATATGAAGGCTTACAACTTTTTTGTATGTGGCTGGGTAAAGGACCTCAGGATCAAGTTGCTGCCCAATGAATCCTGTATCATTTTTGCCAGTGTAAGTATGTTTTTTTTTAAGCTTTTCATTCATGTCTTTACAACAAAGTGCTGTAAGTCGAAATGTAAACAAACAACAGTTGGCTTGATTCTCACTTGTGTTGGCTCTTATCTCTCAGCTAAATCATTCACAAAGATCATCAGAAACCCCTTTAAAGACCTGGATCTTAGTTAAACAAGACGGAGAAGTGATCACGGCGCATTATAACTGTATGGCTGGGTAAGAATTTTTCGCGACCTTCATGCATATGGACTTTATTATTTGTGGTTGTTTTGATCGCATGCACTTGCTGAAAGACTCACTGAAAAGACCGCTAGGACACCCTGTTAAAGAAAGTGAGACATGAGTTGTTTTCAGTATGGCGACCTTCAAGTGAGGAGTAAACAAAGAAACGGCTGGGGACTTCAGCGCTTCGTGACTAAAAAAAGTACTGTAAAATAGCAACACATAGTAAGAAAAGTCCTTGGAAAACACTAAGGATGTAGCTGAGAGGGAAATACAAACCTTTCACCAAGTGATCACTGCAAACTCGAGCATGCGTCGACTCGGCTCCCTTCAATTTCAGTGAGGTTCAAAAGCCACCTTTCTCGATGTCTTTTTGTGAAATCCTGTGTTCATTCACCCTTTTTTTATTAGTTCACGGGGAACCCTGAAGAAACTTTTATCAGTTTCATGGTTTGATCGATTCGAACAACCTAAAACAACGCAAGCGTAAGGCATTTTTTACGCGAGCAACGCACCTTCTCCGTACAAACGCTTTGTCAACTGAGCTTTGGTAGACCACCAGCTAAAGTTTTGAATAACTAATGAGGCAGATGTGACGTCACGTGAAACCCAAGAATGAGTGGTAGTTCCACAGACAGAAAAGGCTTGTTGATAAGAGAGGTCAGCGAAGACTGGCCAGACTGGTTTGCACTGACAGGAAGACTATGGTAACTCAAGTAGCCACTCTTTACAACCATGGTGAGCAGAAAAGCATCTCAGACAGCACATGTTGAACCTTGATGGAGATAACAGCTACAAGAGCAGATAACCACATCAGGTTCCATTCCTTTCAACCAGACGACAGTGTGCACAGGGACACCAAAACTGGATAGTTGAAAATTGAACAAACATCATCTGGTCGTCTGACAATCTTCTTCATACTGTTGCATGAATGAGCAGGTGTACAGATGTTCCTATCAATGTGGCTGATAAGTGTATGTACATATTTGTGTGTGTGTTTGTACAAGGTCATGGTAACATTCCAGAGGAAATTTCGCTTCGACAATCTGATCATTTACGAACGGTGACATTCACTGACTTAGGAGAGGAAAACAAAATGGAGATCTACAGGTTGCAGCCCCTGGACAGTGTGTTCTGTCTGATCACTGCACAGTCCCCAACTTGTTTTGTTCGTTGGTGGCACATTCCTTCCTTTTGGCCAGTCTTGTGTTTATTTCCAAGGAGAAGTCTTTTTCCCAGGTCTCTCTTGGCCTCAGTGAGAAGGCTTTTGGCTGAGATTCACGCAGCACAAAAGGGCCGGGCATTCCAGCTGTCTGCTACTAATCCCTAGTGTCAGCTCTCGTTAATGTTGCAGTGTGAAATCTGAAGGCACGTAGCGGGATGGAATATTTAAAAAAAAAAATCATCAGAATTCATGTGGAAAGTCAATCAGTGTGTTGGTGGCATTACAGAGGCTGTTTGGCTGCCATCTTAGATGTGAGCATGCCCAGCCAAGGCACCATGATGCTGCAGATAGAAAGAGGAAAAAAATAATTATAACATCCTCACACTAAAAAAAAAGAAAAAACAGTAAAGATAAGATTCAACCCGAATTTCTTTTTCTGTTCTTCCTCACCTCAGGTAGAATAATAAACAATATTTGAATGATACACTTTTAATGATGGCTACACTTTATCACATCCTCTGCATTCCTGTGCCTTTCGGTTCTCCTTCACAAGACCGCTTTCTTCCTATGACCCAACTATAACATAGCATCTACTACAACATTTGCAAATGAGGTACCCAGGAAGCATCTGCTGCCTTTTCTTTTATTCGATCTCTCATGGTATGATTTGAACACACAGGATGTGGATGTGAAGACTAGCTTGTTGTGCTGCTGACTTGACATTTCAGGACAGCGCTTTAATATTGAGGCCATGTAGGGGACTGGATGAAGTCAGAACCTGCTAGTTGGGCAAAGTGTGAGAAGGAAGATGGCAGAAAGCACCACTGAGGCCCAGGGCTACTAATGAGACGCAGACAGAATGCACGACCCGTAGTACTGAGCTCCATGAGAGCTGCTCCACCACTGCCTGCTTCCTGGTGGTGTGTCAGTTGAGCAAAGACAAGCTGTTTGTCTAGGCCACTGGGCTGGGCCTCATTATCACATCAGTGTCATCCTTCTCCGTTTTCATGCAGCAGGCAGTTCACAGCCCTGTGAGAATCAAACCAGCCACACATAACCACGCATATATATATATATATATATATATATATATATATATATATACACACACACACACAGGCCAGGTCGAAGAGGACAAGGTGGGTGTGATTGTGTGCCTTGGTGAGGCTTCATTTGTCTCCTCTGTGGATGGTGCAGATTTATGCATAATATGCTTTTGAGAACCAAATTTGAGGACATTTTGTCACTGTTACCATAGTATGGTAAAATACCTGTCTCACTAAGACACAGCAACAAAATGTCCTCGAATTTGGTTCTCTAAATAAATAAATAAATAAAAACTTCTGACAAACAAAAACAGTGCCATTCCAAAATCAAAAATTGTTCACTGAGTTGTGGAACAAGCAGCCTGTCATTAAAAATTCTGACAGAAATGCAAGCTCTGGTTTTTAAGTAGATGCAAGAGTTTTGATATGCATTCACAGCAGGTAAGTATACACAGACAAATGATATCTGCTGAAGCGAGACTTCCCAAGATCTGGAGGGAGGGAGGATGGGAAGGAGGGGCATCGATGGTTGGTCTGCTCCATGAGCGAGATGGTGCATTGCTTTATCATGTTTCCCACTGGCTCCGGGTCTTTGTGTGGATTGTTAAGAGGTAGTCTAGAATGCCAAACCATGTTCTTAACAGTCAGCTATCTAGCTTTCTCATCTGCACCCTAGATGCAAGTGCTATTGCTACCTGTTCTGAAACAAAAAAAAAAAGTGGGGGAGGTGGGTGCATAGGGACAAAGCTGGGAGCGGAGCAACAGAACACAGTGTCTGTTGTGTATGAGTGCAGGCTTGGCACAAACACTGGCTTTTCTGTAAAACTATCCGACTGCTCCCAGCCCACTGCCTGGGCCCTCAATACTGCCTTTGTCCTTTCACATCACCAACGACATTGAGAAGCCAAATCTAGCAACACCTGGCCCCTTGCTGCCTCCCCCCCATTACATGCAGTGCAGCGAGCAGCACCACTGAGCTGCGAGTTCATACTGGAGCACAAGTGTGAAGACACCCTCAGTCTGTGTAGCAAACATACTCTATCTGTATTTTTATTTGAGGTTTCAGCTATACAAAGAACTCCATTGAGTTTGTATTAATTGAGGAAATGGTCTTACAGCAAACAGAGCTTCCTACAAAGAGCCTCATCATTCATTGCCACTGCACTATAGATAATAAGTGGATCAGCCTCTGATGCAGGACAGGCTGTTTTATTCATAACCATTGTGAATGACTCATACTGTGTTTGCTGAAGATAGAGTACAAATCTGGAGTAAACAATAAAAAAAACCCAACAACTGGGAAAAAAGACGTGTTGAATAAAGTGATTGTTGCCAATAGTCATTCTTTCACTTATCAGATCTTGTTCCTTTCATACAGTCATAAAGAATAAAGTCCAGTCCAGGGTGTATTCTTGCATGGTGCCTCATATTCCCAACATAGACTCATGACCCTGACCGTGATCAAGCTATTACTGAAGATCAGTGAATGAATGGATGGATGAATGAATGAACCTCAAGTGCAACTCTTCTCAATCCTGTACATTTTAAACTGACTGACACTTTAACTCAGATGGGCTGATTAGTTAAGTCAGGTCTGTTAGGAACAGAACAGGGGGCATTCCAGGACCATGGTTGGAAACCTGTATTGTAGAGAATATGTGACAAAGGTAGACTCTTTTCCTTTACCTCAAATCGAAGATTGCGTGGATCAGGTGGGTAATGCTCGTTTTGTTAGTAAGTTTGACTTACTAAAGGGGTACTACCAGGTGCCATTAAGTCTGAGAGCTCAAGAAATTTCATCTTTTGTTACACCATCTGGGCTTTACTCGTATATGAGGATGAGTTTCGGACTGCGCAATGCCCCTTCGACTTTTCAACGCCTTATGAATAGGGTGGTTGGGGGGTTGGAGGGGTGTGCGGTTTATTTAGATGATGCCATGTGTTACTCTGATACCTGGTCTACACATCTGGAACACATTCGTGCTTTGTTTGAACGATTGTTGGTGGCAAATCTGACTGTAAATTTGGCAAAGTGCGGATTTGCACAAGTCACTGTAGTATATTTGGGTAAGATTGTAGGACAGGGGGTAGTGCGGCCTGTGAGAGCTAAGGTGCTGGCTATTGACGTGTATCCTCCCCCCACTACAAAGAAGGAACTCATGCGATTCCTTGGTATGGCGGGTTATTACAGGAACTTTTGTTCCAATTTTTCAACTGTTGTTGCCCCTCTGACCAATTTGCTGAGGAGTTCAGTAAAGTACGTGTGGT
Source organism: Neoarius graeffei (assembly GCF_027579695.1). NCBI lineage: Eukaryota > Metazoa > Chordata > Actinopteri > Siluriformes > Ariidae > Neoarius > Neoarius graeffei. The sequence goes on from NC_083585.1 coordinate 20,066,263, forward strand.
TGTCTGACTGTCAGGAAGCATTTAACAATGTGAAATTGTTGTTGACCTCTGCTTCTATTTTGGCTGCGCCTAGACTGGAACAACCGTTTTTGTTGCAGGTTGATGCCAGCCATGTTGGTGCAGGTGCGGTGCTACTGCAGAAGGATGACACAGGTGTTGACCACCCGGTTTGTTTTTTCTCTAGGAAGTTCAATAAACATCAATTGAACTATTCTACGATAGAAAAGGAGGTTTTAGCTTTAATATGGGCTCTCCAGCATTTTGATGTTTATGTGGGGGGAGGGGTACATCCTGTGGAAGTGTTTACGGACCATAACCCCCTCACATTCATTCATTCACTCCAGAACTCTAATCCGCGCTTGATGCGCCGGGCGTGTTTTTTGCAGCCTTACAGACTCCTCATTCGACACATCCGTGGCCATGAAAATGACTTGGCTTTCTCGTGCCCTGGAAGGATGAGTGACTGTTGGTCTGTGCCTGTTTGTCTGTCTGTTTGTCTCTCTCATGTCTTGCTCTGTTTCAGCGTTCCCATGTGTCCAGAAACATGGAATGGTGGGATGGTTTAACGGCCTGAGTGAGACTATGTGGACGGATTCAATTTTGGTTTGGTGTGGCTGTGTAGCCTGTATGGGTGTTCACTTAGGCCTATGAGTGTGTGCACGTGTTTGGTATTTTTGGGTGTATTTTGTATTATTGCTGTGTATTGCTGTGTAGGATTTGTGATGTTCTTACACAGTAACCCATGTTATGGGTTCCTGTCTTTTGGGGGGGAGTGATGTGACGCCCTGGCTCAACCGTGCTGTCCGGCGTTACGCCACTGCCTCCCACACTTTATGCTCCCACAGTAATACTATCTGCAGGCTGTGTTTTGATTTTGCTGTGTTCTTTGCATAGCCTGCAGGTGGAGTTGGAGCCTGCAGTCTGGGCGTAACCAGGAGGCGGAGTCCAGGGTATTTAGCTGGGGTTCTGTCACCTGGGAGGGGGCTCTCTCATTTCCAGCCCTGGCTTGACGGCGAGAGGCTGGTAGCTCTCTCATTTCCAGCCCTGGCCTGACGGCGAGAGGCTGGTAGCTTGTTCTTCCAGCGGGTGTGGCTGGCGGCCTGCTTGTTGTGTCTTTACTTGCTTGGTTTACTATAGTTTGTAAATGTTGTAAAATAAATGTGCACATGTGTATATATACCACTAACAGTGTATGTCTCCTTATATGTGGTGGCTACCTTGAGCCAGGTGGCCCTCACAGTTACACATCAAACTCCCTAGGTGGTGTAGTGGTTAGCCCTGTCACCTCGCAGCAAGAAGGTTCTGGGTTTGAGCCCAGTGGCTGATGGGGGCCTTTCTGTGTGGAGTTTGCATGTTCTACCCATGTCTGCATGGGTTTCCTCCGGGTGCTCCAGTTTCCCCCACAGTCCAAAGACATGCAGGTTAGGTTAATTGGCTCTAAATTGACCATAAGTGTGAATGTGAATGGTTGTTTGTCTCCATGTGTCAGCCCTGCGATGACCAGGGTGTACCCTGCCTCTCGCCCATAGTCAGTTGGGATAGGCTCCAGCTTGGCTGCGACCCTAAACAGGAAAAGCGGTTATGGATAATGGATGGCTCAAACTCCTTACTCCTTACAAAGCTAACAATTCCACAGCAGATGCCATCTCTCTGGCTCTTCATACTGTCCTGACTCACCTGGAGAGACAGGGCACATATGTGAAGAGGATATTTGTAGACTACAGCTCTGTTTTTAATACTGTTATCCCCGGCAAGCTCACCTCTACCCTCCACCAGCTAGGCCTCAGCTCATCACCATGCAACTGGATCCTGAATTTCCTGTCAGAGCATCCTCAGGCGGTAAGACTAGGCCCCCACCTGTCCTCCACTATCTCAGTACTCAGAGTACTGGCACACCACAAGGATGTGTTCTAAGCCCCATCCTCTACTCCCTATTCACACACAAATGTATAACTGCATTCATTACTAAAACCATCATTAAGTTTCCCAAAGATACAACAGTGATTGGGCTGATCTCCCGTAGTAATGAATCAGCCTACAGAGTGGAGCTGGAAAACCTGGTGAGCTGGTGCTCAGAGAACAACCTGTCCCTTAATACACCAAAGACCAAGGAGCTAATTATCAACTTTGGAAGGTCACAGAATGATGATTATGCTCCAGTCTTCATCAATGGAAACAGAGTGGAGAGAGTGTCCAACTTCAGGTTTCTGGACATACACATCTCCAAGGACCTCACTGGTCAAAAAAATCACAGCCATGGTTGTTTTTCCTGAGAATGCTGAAGAAAGCTGTTCTGCCCCAACACATGCTGGTGACTTTCTACTGGGGGGGTTTGCCATGCTGTAGCCATAGTACCCACAATTCCCTGCTTCACTTTATGGCCCATCTTCTCCCCTTGCACTGTTACAGTATTGAACACAACAATCCCTGTACTCGATGCCATGTTCTATCTCCGCCCATTCTTCTGACTCCCTGTAATGGTATTGGATACAGAGATAATACCGGATACCAAATACAGTGACGTCACGACTGTGCTTTAAAACCCGCGGTGGAATCGAAATTCTTTCTCTGGCGGTGGATTCCCACATGTGAAAGAGACGTCGTTGCATATGTGCTACAGAAGAACAAAGGATAAAGAACGAGCTATTGGTACCGGACCTTTAGCCAAAGTTCAATGTATTTGATCTTCGCATAGTTGCAATAATAACCGAACCGGTTAGTTACTACAGCCCACGCAATATTTTAAAGAGAAAAGGCGACCGGATCCCTTTTCCCTTTCGCAACGTCGACGAACTACAAGCAAGATTCCTTCCAGATCATCAGACGACTGACGGGACACCGAAGATCTTCAGCTGACGAGCTGGAAAAGCAAGAAGGAACAGAACTGTTTTCTCCCTGGACCTGCGCTCCGCGCTGTCTTCGGAGAACAGACGGCGCACTTTCAGTCACCAATCAAGAGCGATCCCAAGTAAGGCTGGCATCTGGGCAATTGTTAGTCTTAGCTGTGGCTAGTTAATGTGAAGTATTGTTTATTTGAATTCATTTGTGTTTTAAAAGTATGCATTTTGATTCACATGAAAGTCAGTCTTAGACCACGTGTTGTTTGATTTGCTTTGTTTACTATCTGTATTTAGTTAGATCATGCATGCGTTTTCTCTCTCTCTCTTTTTAACTCCCTCCATCGCACTACACCCCTCAACATTGGGATTTCAGGAGTAGCTAAGGGTTGAGTAGAAGTTTGGGTTTAAGGCCTAGCTGGAGTACCTTTGTCTCTCTCCCTTGTGCGTTCTCCTTGTTGCCCATCCCCTTTTAGGCGGAGCCTAGCACAAAGGCTCATGCACTACATTTTACATACCACGCCTATCTCTCGCCCACGCGCCGCACGCGCCACCTCACTCCCTCACTCTCCTCCTCCTTGTCATGCGCCTGCGCATGCGCTCTCTCTTTCTCCCTAGCTCCTCCTCATCTCATTAGTGCACAGCTGTGCACATGCATGCACACGCCTACACTCACACACAAACTCTCACACAGACACACAAACACGTGATTTCCCTCTCACATTTTAACATTCACTCACCCCTACACTGTAACACTTGCATATAGCCTATTATTTCTGATCACCATTAGTGCCTTAGTTATCATCATATTCACTGCTGATTTCTCATCCTGTTTACTGCTGGTTATTATTCTACTTTGACTATTGCTTTATACACTACTGATTATTACTTGTATTCATTGTATCACCATTTATATTGAATTATTCCTTGGCTGCTACTGTTGCTATATCTGATCAGTATTAGTTTGCTAATTCGTGTCAGCTATTTCAATAAATGGTATCTTTGGAATAAACTGTGTCCTGTCTATTGCTACAACGTTCACTGAGTGCCAACCTCTGCCAACAAGTCTTCTAATTGCCTTCACCCATTTGGTTGTTATATGAATATTATAGATCTAGAGTAAACGTATTACATTAGAGCTACAATACTCACTAAAACTATAGCAGCATCACCACTAAGTTATTCCATTGATTTTAATAGTTTAGCTATAAACTATTGGACACTTGAATTAATGATTAATGAATTTATGAGACTGATCCCTTTTTACATGAGACTGATTCGATAAGCCTATTGCACCTACACTACCACTGCACCACAGAAAGCATCCTAACATACTGCATCTCTGTGTGGTATCTCAGCTTCAAAACAGCTGATAGGTAAGCTCTTCAGCAAGTCATCTCCAGCATGCAGAAAATCACTGGGAGCTGGGGGATAGCTACAGCTCACACTGCCGCAGAAAAGCTACCAGCATCTGTATGGATTCCACACACCCATGCCATTGTCTGTTTGAACTCCTTCCATCTGGCAGATGTTATAAGGCCTTGTATGCCCATACCACCAGACTGAGAAATAACTTTTTCCCCAGAGCTATAACTGCTCTGAATCTGTCCACCAAGTTACCCTCCATAATCTGCCTGACTGCTCCATGATTGTCTGGCACAACTTACTTCACATATACACACACATACATTTCACATATACAGCCCATTCAAGATTTCTGCCATTTACAGTTCCTTAAATACTTGGCTTACATTTGCTGAATGGAAAATGATGCACTACAGAAACAAGCATTGTTTGATAAATGCACATCAAACAAGACATGGAGAAAAGTAGAAGACCTATTGGTAATAGATCAGCAGCAGACGCGAAAGACAACGATGGACCAAAGAACTTCGAGTGTCTATTGAAACATCGTTTTCCATTGCTACACCCCAAGGCCAATCACATGCCACATAGGAAGAAATGATGATGACAGGGGTGGATCTAGAAAAATATTTATGGGGTGGCAAGAGGGGGGCAGGAATTTTTGAGGGGTGGCAACGTATTACAGACGTATATATACTGAATTTAATCACAGTCATCACAGTTTGATGACAAATAGTATGTACACACTACAAAAGGGCACGGGCTGCCATTTACAAACTCATACAGACAAACTTAATCTCATGCTTTTATTGTTCACGAAGAACACACATTCTCAGATGAGGTCTATACCGTTTCTGGACAGTTTTATACTGTATATGCAAAAGAACAGACACTAAAAAACAACAACAGTAATAACACTGCTTCAAGTTCAGCATGATTTAATCATTTACAGCAGTGTCACATTTTATAGTTTTTTTTTTCTCACGCTTTGTAAAGGCTCACCAGTGAGCATAACATGAACTTGTCATGCCTACAACAGCTGAATGCGGCGATTTCTATGTTGCTCAGCAAAACACTTCACAAATTTATCAAGATCTAATGCTTTTGTGCGCTTTGATTCAATGCTGAGTACAGCCAAACTTGATAGTCTCTTTTCTGTCATAGTCGACCGCAAATAAGTCTTTATGAACCTGAGAGATGAAAAACTTCGTTCACAGGATGCACTGCTCACAGGCAAGACAACCGCTATTTTACACAACCTGAACAACTAAAAAAAAAAAAACATCTTAAATAACGTTCTCCAACCTGATTTTTATCCTCTCAAAATCAGCATCGCGACTATGCTAGCACTGTTCATTCATTATAATTTCATTTCTTGATAGATAGTTAATCAGCTTTTACCTCTTTCCTCCCGTGTCTCCTTTCCTCGTGACTCCTGGCTCCCTCGCTTCACACCTCTCAATTTTCCAAAACAACCAATCTCTGGCGTTATCTCGTGCTGCATTCGCCGCAGTCGGACATTGGAAATTCGCGCACGTAAATGTCAAATTGGCTGTAATTTTTCTTTGAATTCGTCACTGCCAACTGGGGTGGCAGCAGGGGTGGCAAGGCTTTCTTTTAGGGTGGCATTTGCCACCCTATGCCACCCCGGTAGATCCGCCCATGGATGATGATGATGATGATACTGCACTATGCCACCAAACAAACATTACGGTACCCAGAGGTCCACTCTCATCCATTCTGTGTTACTGTCTGGATATGGTGTTCAGTATCTGTATCTACAGTACAATATGGTGGTGTAGTGGTTAACACTGTCACCTCACAGCAAGAAGGTTCTGGGTTCGAGCCCAGTGGCCGATGGGGGACTTTCTGGGTGAAGTTTGCATGTTGTCTGCGTGGGTTTCCTCTGGGTGCTCCGGTTTTCCCCACAGTCCAAAGACATGTGGTTAGGTTAACATGGGGTGGCCTTGGGCTGAAGTGCCCTTGAGCAAGGCACCTAACCCCTGTTACGTCTGCAAATGAGTATGACCAATTAAAAGAGGAGAAGCATCGGAGCAGAGTTTCACCAAACAAAATTTATTTTACAGATGAGCAACAGTCCAAAATTCAAGCTCAATGTCTATCCCAAAAAGTCTATCAGAACAACGCGAAGCCAAAGCAACTAGTCTTCCCCCAACAGTCTTGCACAGACATTCCTGAACCAGTCTCTGCCACCACATCCCCCCAAGACAAGAGGAGTAGCCACACTGATAAAGTCTGGATACACCTGCACACCCGGTGCATCCAGTTGGGCCGATTGCTTCCTTCCCGTCAGCAGCACACCTGCAGGGAACCAACAAGAAAACACAACACAGCTTGCGGAAAAGGTGTGTAGCCCAGAGGGCCATGAAAACCCCCAACTGCTTCCTGGGCGCTGTAGCATAGCTGCCCACTGCTCTGGGTGTGTGTGTGTGTGTGTGTTCACTGCTTCAGATGGGTTAAACACCAAGGATGAATTTTACTGTGCTAGAGTGTGCATGTGATAAATAAAGACTAAAGTTTCTTTAAGTGACGTATATCTACATTTCTGTACTGATTTGGTTTTGTTACTGCATTTTTTGCACATCTGAGCTGTTGCACTATTTACCACCGCAGGACACTGTTCATACTGTTTGTTATTTTATTGCTAATTATTTATATTTTATCTTATTTGTTGTTCTGGGTTTTTTGTCCTTATTTATTGTTTTTATAACATCGAGTATGGAAGTTGCAAACTTAATTTCTTTGTACTTGTGCAACAACAGTAAAGGTATTCTATTCCATTCTGATTTCAATGAGTAATGATCAAATGAAGGCCCATACTTGCCACTTCATCTGGTGTGCATTCCATTCCATTCAATTCAATTTTACTTATATAACATTTAACAATGGACATTGTCCCAAGGTAACGCTACAGAAATCTGGATATAAATTAAAATTTAGATCCATAATGTGCAATCCAGAGGTGACAGTGGCAAGGGACAACTCTCTGAGATATCAAGAAGAAGAAACCTTGAGAGGAACCAGACTCAAAATGGAATACATTATCTTCTGGTTGATATCAGGATGGATCAGGCAGGTCCAACTGATCAAGTACAGCTGCCAGAAAGTACTCAAAACTCAAATTAATGAGACCATATGTTTACACCTGAGACCATTTTGGCCAAGATGGAGCAAGAGAATCTGTTGCCTTTTGGCCATTTGTGGCCCAGATTCCTGGTGCTGTTTAAACGGTGACTAGTTGCCACTTGGCCATAATGCATACATCATTGCCATAACTGCCTCTTATGTGCCTACAGAATAATCCTCTGCTATTATCTTGGACTTATGGAAATGAACACAAACATTTAGGCTATCAAATTGCCTTTTCATTCAAATCCACCATTCCAGAAAAAAACTGGCTTTAGATTAGCATTAACAGGAATCTTTCACCTCCACCATCAAAACAAGCATGAGGAAGTAAATTCTAATTCAATATTCAAGACATTACTTTGGCGTATCAGACACTCACTGGCCGTGCTGTGAAAATTGTCCATGCAGACGCTCATCTAAGTTTTCAAATCCGTAATTGCTTAAGTCTTGAATATTTTCTATCATGAATGCTATCATTAAAAATATTATAATTTCTGCTTTCCAAAGAAATGTATCTGGTTAAGATCTCTTCAGTACTTTGGGAGTAACAGCAGGTTGAAGTCGGTACAACAGAGTTCACTCTCTGCTCGCGGGACGTTGGGAAACTGCCGGTGCTTTTCTTTTCAAGTTACGGGAAAGCGCTCAGGCTCTCTCTCTCTCTCTCTTCTGATCGGTTTCCGACTGGATTACTCATCAATATCAATCAGATAACTTTTATAGGGACGTTCTCTCGCTCTCACTGTTTCTGATGAAGGATTCAGCAAAATTTTCCGTCTGCTAGTTTTGATGTTCTGATTCACGGAAGACTTTGAAGTGAGTTTTCATAGCTTTACCTACTTATTTTTTCAAATCAAACCAATTCATGTAAATAAAAAAAACTATTTTAGAATGTAGCTGTAGTTGTTTTGATGAAAAATATTGAGATCTTAGTAGTCAGAATGAGATTTTAAAAAACAGAAGTCAGAAACGCGAATGTCAATTTCAATTAAATTAACTGGAATTGTTTATTGGATGTGGATCACACAGTTTTTTCAAGGTTCGCCTTGAAAGCTGTGAATATTATCATTTATATTCTTTCATATAAACACTAGTAGGCCTTACTTTTGAGAAATATAAAGGCCTGCAGAGCACAAAGAGGGGATTAGAAATAATCTTTTATTACTTTTTTATTGAGTGTACCGATTTAACTTTTAACCTAATTAGCATAATCAATACAAATTAAATACAAATTTGCATAATTTGGTTTTGCAAATTTTTCAAACTTTGTATTCAGTATACAACCATCTGTGTTCCTGCCAATTTGCATGTAAATATCTTGAAAAATAGAAAAGTTATTAAGAAAAAAACATTTGATCTCATTGGTTAATGAGGCCCATTTTGGACCATGTGATCCTCAGACAGAATATTACGGCCGTTTTCTAAACATTAAGCCATTTTATCAATCTCTGATCTGTAATATCTGAAGCACAAATAAACATATTTTAATTCTGTAAAAAGTACGTTGTTCTGCATGCAATTCTGAATTCAGTGAGAGCAGTTTCAAGCAATTTGGATTGAATTTGAATTTTCACCTGATATGCCGACTTTACTGTCATATGCACAGGGAACGTACAGACCGTACAATGAAATTCTTACTTTGAATGAAACACTGGATTTGATTAGACACTGCCACCTGCCATGTAGGAGGGGAACTGCCTTAATAATAAGTCCACAGAAATGACAGTACATTATACTGACCATTTCCTGAAGAACTGCAATGGAAATAACTTCAAAGGAACTCTTATCCAAAATATTATATGCACTATCTTTGCTTTGCCTAAGCTACTATCATCAGTATCTCTTCTCCAGGCAGTTTATACAACATGAGAATAAAGATTGCTTTCCATGAACTAATGATAAGTAGGGACAAAGGAAAGGGGAGGAGATTCAAGTGGCTTTTTTCACTTTGCAAGCCAATCCATTAAACAAGCAAGGGTAGAAAGATAAAAGGAAACAGAAGCTTTGTAGGAGTCTGTCTGCAGAAAGAGCCTGCTCCAGAAGGTGAGCCTTTATCAGGTGCACCGCCAGAGACGGGGCCAATCCTGAGGTTAGCAAGGGAGGGCAAAATCCATCGGGATAGGGTTAAGAGTCTCTCTGTTTATACTTCAGTATATATAGTGCTTTTCCACCTCGACTAATTAGATGTCCTGCACACACTACTGCAAAGTGTTCTTCAAGAACTAGAACATTGATTTTCATTCAATGGACTGGAGACACCTTGCAGTTTATGAATGCATGCCATTATTTCCAGAATGTTCTGTTCATTAAAAACTGGAACACTGGGTGGTATATAATGTAGAGGTAGCATTTTATTCAACTTGTGCAAGATTTACAGACAAGTGAAATACTGCTTCTCTTGAACGATTCTGGGAGAGACTTTTGCAGCAGTGCATCCACGTTGTTGTTTCATGACAACCATGGAAAAGAACGGGAACCATGGTCTAATGTTAAAACATGTTGCCAACAATGTTCTCTTCAAATCTCAGAGGAGAGTTTTGACACCGTCTTGTTTCAGAATTGCATAGTTCGACTTTTATTTATTGTGCATAATGTCATTTACCAATACCAAAAGGTCACTTTCCTGCATGCGGCCATCTAAAAGCATTCACAACAGATTTGGCATGTCTAGTGTTTTAGTCCCACTCTGTGTATATTCATCCATGTGGCAGCTCTGCGTCTGGCTAGTGGACCATCAGTCTGAATGGATTTATGCTCAAGTCTCACCTTTTCTTCAGCCTACAATCTCACCTGGTACAGAAGAACTGCTGCTGTCATCACACAAACTATTTCAACATGCATCCCTTTCAACATACCTTTACAATTTGCTTTTACAATATGCTGTTGTAGAAAAAGTAATTATTTATAGCCCACTATCCTTTGTCACTCACAGGGCTTTTTTTTATCTGGTTCCTCTCAAGGTTTCTTTCTCATGTCGTCTCAGGGAGTTTGTTTATAACACTGTCCCCTCTGGCTCGCTCAATCTAAATCTACAACCGGATTTCTGCAAAACTGCTTTGTGACAAAGTCTATTCTTAAAAGCCCAATCCAAATAAAAAAAAGTGAATTGAAATTGCACTGAATCGAATGGCTGCCCTGAAGAAAGGCCCACATGCCAGCTATCATTTTGTCCTCTCTCGGGTTCTAAAGCTTACAGATCTGAGCAGAGTGCTTATTTTATTCCATTGATTTCTTTACAAGCTGGCACGCATTTCTGTATCAGTGATTTCAGATCCAGGTTGCACAGTCACAACCCAAACTCATTTCCCTGCAAGATGGTGGACGGAAAGCCAGAGAAAACTGATCGTCATGGAGGAGCCACCTTTCCAGATGCACTCGATGGTGTTACTAGAGATATTCTATTTGAAACTGCAAAGGCTCAAGCTCAGACAAATCTTATCATCACGGGTGGCTTTGTATCAGCACGGCTCTTTCGTATCTGAGCTCTGACCTTCTGCAAATGGTGAGATCTGGTTAGGTGAAGTCAGAACTTAACCCTCAATTCGTCGGCAATAGACACACAAACCCAGCCCCCTTCTGCAGAACATGATCCTTATCAATCACGCCGCTGCTGCACACTGCTGCCATTGTCATGCTCTTAGAGTTGCACCACGGCAAGATCGAGTGTGCTTTCTCCTCCTCCTTTCTCCGCGCCTGCTCTGTGCCCAAGTCTATGCTCTGTCCAATAGCCATCCCTTTGTGTGGCAGTTCTGATGGAATTTGAAAATAAGCAGATTTGTGATGGATATTAACAGTAGCTGCAGAACAATGGCAGTCCGTGCCGCAAGGGTCAAAACAAATGTGGCTTTTATGCGAAGAGGGTGCTATGTACTGGAGCAGGCGGGGTGACCAGGGGGGTGAGATTCATTCAGAGAGGAAACGACAATATCTGCACTGTCCCTGGCAGCAGCAGCAGATCTGAGCCAGGCGCCACCACGACTCTGCACTGACAGACAGTGCTGAGGCTCAGAGGAAATAACCATCCACAGGGGTGGCAGGTACCCTGGAGAAATACTGGCTGATTAAAGATTCAAAAAAGGTTTAAGAGCATTTTAATGTGACCTTTCCTGTTGCACTAGAAGAAAAAAAAATCCAAACAAATAGATCAACTGTGTTTTGTCTGTCAGAAGGACTGTAGAATTACTGCCATAGTGTCAGCAATTATCTCTTACGCAATGGAAATATATTTACATTTCTGAGCTAATATAATGTTTATTTATGTACATTTTTAACATAACCTATATGTAAGTAATAAAAATTATATTATTAGGAACACTTAAACACCTGTCTATTCACACAATTATTCAATCAGCCAATCCCTTGACAGCAGCACAATGCATAAAGTCATGCAGATACAAATTAAGAGCTTCAGCTAATTAATATTCACAATGTTCAAACATCAGAATGGGAAAAATTGTCATCTCAAAGTGTGACTTTCTTTTACTGTGGCATGGGTGTTGGTTTGAGCCAGATGGACTTTTTTTTGAGTATTTCAGAAACTGCTGATCTCCTGGGGTTTTCACACTCAACAGTCTCTAGAGTTTACACAGATAGAATGGTGCAAAAAACAAAAAACACTGAGTGAGTGAGCGAGCAAGTGACAGTTCTGTGGGCAGAAACAAACACCTTGTTGATGAGAGAGGTCAGAGAAACATGGCCAGATTGGTTCGAGCTACCAGGAAGGATATAATAACTCATAGCAACTCTTTACAACCGTGGTGAGCAGAAAAGCATCTCGCAGCAGAAGACCACACTCCTGCCAGCCAAGAACAGTAATCTTAGATCAAGAACAAGTTCCTATTAAAGTGGCTGGTGAGTGTATTTCAAGTGAATAAGTTTATGTTCACATCAAACATTCGAATGGGGAAAAATATTATCTCAGTCATACACAAAATGGTGTGTGGGGGGGGGGACAACATCCAAGGAGACGCAGTTCAACTAAATTGGACAATCAAAGATTGGAAAAAGCCCATGCAATGCTTTTTTTAATCTTTTCTAACTGTCCAGTTTAGGTGAGTTGCAGTGGCGGCTGCTGGTTTTTAAAACAGGGGAAGCCCATTTTACGCATTCATCGTAAAACCTGTAGGCCGGATATCAAAGCATAGAAAGGTGTGCCCCATTAGCATAGTGAACTAGACAACCCTACCTAGTGGCAGAAAGTATTTTTGCTTGTACATTTCATGTTACAGTCTGGCTTGCCAGGCTAGTGCCTCATATCCTTAATCAAAAATATCAAACATCCAAAAATCACTGGCTATTCAACGAAGAGCCTTGAACATCATACCCTGATATGCAACACAGAGTCTTTAACACAACACCCAGCTGTGCAACACATCCTTGAACATCTTCTGCAACACAGTCTGGAAATTCATAACCAGGTAGGCTATGCAACACACAGAACCTTGAATATTATACCCAAGTATAACCTATAACACAGAGCCCACCATTCTCTTAACATTACTGAACAATATACACACTTCAGATTCATGAACATGCACACTATTTATACACAAATTCTGCCCTCCGCTCCTTTTCCAGAAAATGGTCTGTGACCCTGTCGTACTAGCTGGTTGTGCTTTCCAGAGACTTCACCCATTTCTGTTAGCAGCTAGCACTGCAGATCCCAATAAGGCTCAAGCTAGCCTACAACCAGATTGAACTACAAATGAAATAAACGAGTGAATTCACGAATGATCAAACTGATAGAATGGATGAAAGTTAACGGAGCACAACGAGTAATATTTACATTTATTTACAGAGTAATGTTCAGAGACATCAATGAGAAGAACCGTTTATATGAAAAGAAATTCGGACAGCACTTTGGCACACGACTACACTTTCTCGACATCCGCTAGGGACTGACTGATCATACTTCCGTGTTCCTCGCCGAAGTACCGCCCTCCTCATGTCTTTCAAACACTACCTCCAATAATCCTTTATCAGCCCGGCTTCTTGTCCCTCCCACTGTCTCGTTTAGTCCCAGAGAAGCCCGGCTTCCCTTGAAGTGACGATTTTGTTTTTAACCAATAACAACTAGACGAAATTGGCTGTTCAGAGCCGTCTCGTAGACTGCAACGGATACCCGGCTGCCAGTCAGTGTTGCCAGATACTGCTGACGTTTTCCATCCCAAAATATGTTCAAAACCTGCCAAAATGCACTTAAAACCGCCCAATCTGGCAACACTGCTGCCAATCCATAGAGCCCATTGAAATAAGAAAGGTTACAGCCTGGCAGCAAAGGTGATTCTCGTAGCGAACTGCAAGTTCGTCAGACATCACTCAAATAAGTTACAGGATAGTTATGAACATAAATACAATCTTGGGCATATATTATGTTATGCAAGTTATTGTTTTAATGAGAATTCAACGTCGTAGATGCCGCAGTTTGGGGAGAGAATTTTAGGGGAAGCTCGGCTTCCCTTGTTGTCTCTGAGAAATCGCCCCTGGTGAGTTGTGGTCATGTGGTCTGTTGGAGCCCATCCTGCTCATGGTTGGACATGTTGTGTGTTCTGAGATGCTTTTCTGCTCACCATGGTTGTAAAGAGTGGTTATTTGAGTAAGTGGAGCCTTCCTGCCAGTTTTTGAACTAGTTTGGCTATTCTCCTGTGGTCTCTCTCATCAACAAGATGTTTCCATCTGCAGAACTGACACTCACCATGATGTTTTTGTTTGTTTGATTATTTTTGTACAATTCTATGTAAACTCTACAGTCTATTGTGTGGGAAAGAGATCCGCAATTTCTGAAACACTCAACCGAGTTCATCTGACACTAAAAATCATCCCATGGCCAAAGTGGAATAAAGCAGTTACTCAGAATGAATGAATGAATGTTTTTGTTTGAAAAGAACAAAACATAAACATATTGAACTTAAATAAAACTATAGTGTCCATTATGCATGTAACAACATACTGTGCGATGATACATTGTGATACAAATTTATATTGATCCAAATCAATGAAATAAAAAGTGAACTGTGATAATTATCAGGCTGCATAGTCCCTTACGTTTCCTAGTTGTAATTGTGTTGTTTAGACAGCAGAGAGTGGAATAATGTACAATAGCGGGAATACATGTGACTTCACCCTCGAAGGAAGTAACTCAGCTCTAATGCATTGAAAACACACAAAAATGCAAATCTAAAATGGGAAAGTGCTGTTCTGTCATTGACTGTCCAAATAGATTTTTGTCAAAAAAACAACACCACAGAGGTCTCTTTTTTACAGATTGCCAAAAGCTAAAAAAAAGAGAAGAAAGATGGAGGTAATACAAACCTTCATAAAGTTTATTAAGAAAAGGACTATTTATTATTAACTTTTTTGTTTTTGATACAGGGACTATTTTAGTTAATAGCAGTGTCGTAGTCAAGTCACTAAACCTCAAGTCCGAGTCCAGTCTTGAGTCCCCAGTGTTCAAGTCCGAGTCAAGTCCAAGTCATTAAAGTTTCAAGTCGAGTCTGACACAAATGACACAGCTGTCACATGCACACAATCTCTAAAACACACTGGAATTGCCATGGAAATGTTTACAAGCCCTCGAATGCGAGCACTAGGTTCTGTTCTGCTAGCAATGGGATTCGCTAAGAGCAAGACTCCAGCCGCACCATTTGACGGTGTCTGTCGCTGCCTTTATGTGAAAGCGTCTCTGCTACTGTGTCGGATTAACGTTCCTGCTCGACTGCCCCATTTTAGTTAACAGGCTACAGATAAAAAGCTTCTTCATCGCTCAGCAAGCCCCGCCCACTATCAACAGGGCAGATAACATGAGAGAGGGTTAACACTAGCTAGTTCATTGCTCAGCAAGCCCCGCCCACTATCAACAGAGCAATGAACACAGCGTGTCACTTCCTTCTCTGGGTGGAGTCTTACCAAATGACGATTGAAGTTCGAGGTCGTCCCCATCGTCTCCTCGATAGTTCTTCTACATATGGAACACACAGCAGTGCATTTTTTCCCACTGAATGAGAAGTCTGTATAAGCAAAGCGGACAATCCTAGCGGCGTCTCTCCAGGCGTTTTAGCGCCATTAACGTTAGTTTGTTCCTGAACAAGTGAGTGTGCATTCTCTTGCATGAAATTAGTATAAAATCTCATCTCATCTCATCTCATTATCTCTAGCCGCTTTATCCTTCTACAGGGTCGCAGGCAAGCTGGAGCCTATCCCAGCTGACTACGGGCGAGAGGCGGGGTACACCCTGGACAAGTTGCCAGGTCATCACAGGGCTGACACATAGACACAGACAACCATTCACACTCACATTCACACCTACGGTCAATTTAGAGTCACCAGTTAACCTAACCTGCATGTCTTTGGACTGTGGGGGAAACCGGAGCACCCGGAGGAAACCCACGCGGACACGGGGAGAACATGCAAACTCCGCACAGGAAGGCCCTCGCCGGCCCCGGGGCTCGAACCCAGGACCTTCTTGCTGTGAGGCGACAGTGCTAACCACTACACCACCGTGCCGCCCTAGTATAAAATTAATATAGATATAAATATCTTATGCCAAATTATTATGGCATGTTACAAAAAATAAAGAAAAAAATCAGAGTCCTCGTCTCCAGTTTACGAGTCCGAATGCAGTTAATGCACGAGTCCGAGTCATCAGTGCTCAAGTCCAAGTCAAGTCACGAGTCGGACTTGAGTACTACAAGTCTGGTCAATAGGCTATTATATTTTGCTCCAACCATTAAAAGTGTGGGAAAATAATTATTGTTGATTCTTAATAAAATAAAACAAAAATGATTTCTATAAACAAACGTTAATAAAAATAGAAAATAAACTGGCATTTATTTATTTTGGTCATAAAATGTTCTTCATTTAATTTTTTTTTTAATATTGTGGGAAAATTGAATCAAATTTTTCTGTATATTTTGAATTATGCTCATTTTCATGAGCTGTATGAATTCTGGAAGGTACATTTTGAAGATAAGAAAATGTAAATTTTTATAGTATATATATTATATCTATATTATTCCATATAAGAAGGTATGAATGAAGATTAATTCTGGGGGAAAGACAGCAAAAAAGAAGAATGGAGATGGAGAAATTCGCAATGCATAAATCTCAAATCTGCTGAAGAATCTCAAATATGGGAACTGAGTAGCTCAGAGTACGGTATGTGGGGTGCGGGGTATTTTGGCACTGTGCTGCAGCTTATCCTAGTGTGTTAAAAAGGTGCAAACTATACCCACGTCTGCCAACACGACTCTGTAAATATTTACAATTAATAAAAATGTTTAAACTAAATCCACACGAAGGAAGTGGCAGCGAAATAATAATCTTTGACAGCATTCTTGAAAAGCAAAGGAGCTGCATTTGTTTGGCCGGTTTGTTGAGGATATGTTCCCTTTAAAATGAGAGGAACGAATAAGCTTACAATCCT
This sequence comes from Neoarius graeffei, assembly GCF_027579695.1. Taxonomy (NCBI): domain Eukaryota; kingdom Metazoa; phylum Chordata; class Actinopteri; order Siluriformes; family Ariidae; genus Neoarius; species Neoarius graeffei. The sequence goes on from NC_083585.1 coordinate 20,083,033, forward strand.
TTTCCTTTGTTTAGCTGTTTGAGGCCTGAGATTGTGAAAAGCCAGTTTGTCTTTCTCACACATAATACCACACTGGCACAATGTTTGCCTTGCTCAGCAGATTGAACCAAGACCCAGACACAATTGTTGAGCTCTTTCATCTCGAAATCACCCTAAATCCTATTTGTGAACATGTATGTACACTGTGGGCTCCTCGCGAGGAAGCAGTTCAGTGACAGCTGGACATGTTGACTCGTCTCATGTCCACAATATTTGGATCTTTGCTCTTCCACAGGAGTGGAATCTGATCATACCTGCTTTAAACTCGCACGCTGGCAAAATTGTGAGCCAGCTCTATATACCGGTATCCATCTGTTGCTTTTCGGTCTCGGTAACGAAGTTATATTTTACAGAGAGCTTGGTGAAGCTGTGTTCTTACAGCCCTGATGAGGACCATCCCTAAAGGATTGGGATATCTTCACTGGTTCTCAGCATCGGTCTTGTACTTGCTCCAAGCATTGGGTGAGGGGTTGGTAAACCGGCTCAACTGTGCCTAGTGTTTATGTGTTTGTGTGTGGCCATTTGGCTGGTGCTGACGGAGACACAGTGACACCTCTCTAAAGCTAAACATAGCAACCTGAGCAGGGCCATGTGTAACGAGAGACAGAGAGGCTTTGTGCTTGCTGGCAAAGCATGCCATATGTTTGAAAAGCCCGAAAAAGCCATTTCATGAAGACTTGCTAAAAAAATGCAAATCAATCTGTCTTTACTTATCTCATATATATATATATATATAAATGACAATATATCTAGTCTCAGTTGCATGTCAAAAAATGTAAAGGATTTTTTTTTTAATACAAAGTGTTAGTAGAAACATGATGCCATGTTGACAGTAATATTTTCTAGGCTGGTAAGCTGTCTCTGATATGTAGTCTCCAAAATCAATGAGAGTTATCAGCACTGGAAAGAAGAGTGCAAGAGATGGATCGGGGTCTAATGTGCCATCTCTCTTCTGGGGAACTGTTAATTTCCCTTTATTAATGACGTAATATTTTGGGTATCAACTCTCAGTATTGCAATGCTAAAGAGTCCTGTTGCTAGGAGAGGAACAGCACCATTCTCTTCCACTGGCTCCAAGGACATGCATGTTTGGCCAATAAAAATGAGCATGGCTTTAGGAAAATCCTTTCTCTCCAGATAGCAGAATTTTACAGAATTTAAAGAACACCTTTCAAGGAATGTTGGAAAGCACAACCCTAAGCTGTCAGTTTGCTCACGCATACGAGATCATGGTTTGGAATATGATTTTGCACATTCCGAACATTTGTGTTTCCGATTACATATGAAATGTTCACGGCGATGGGGCGGCATGGTGGTGTAGTGGTTAGCACCGTCACCTCACAGCAAGAAGGTTCTGGGTTCAAGCCCAGTGGTCGATGGGGGCCTTTCTGTGTGGAGTTTGTATGTTCTCCCCGTGTCTGTATGGGTTTCCTCCGGGTGCTCCAGTTTCCCAAAGACATGCAGGTTAGGATAATTGGTGGCTCTAAATTGACCGTAGGTGTGAATGTGAGTGTGAATGGTTGTTTGTCTCTATGTGCAGCCCTGTGATAATCTGGCGACTTGTCCAGGGTGTACCCCGCCTCTTGCCCGTAGTCAGCTGGGATAGGCTCCAGCTTGCCCACAACCCTGCACAGGATAAGCGGTTACGGATAATGGAAGTTCATGGTGATAATGGAAAAAACACTTACCATCCAATTTACACAGAACACCTGCACATTAATGCAATTAGCAAATCATGTAGATGTAGATACAAAGTCAAGAGCTTCAGTTGACATTTAATGTTCACATCAAACAACAGAATGGAAGAAAAATGTAATCTCAGTAACTTTGATTGGGGCGTGGTTGTTGGTGCCAAACTGGCTGGTTTGGGTATTTTCAGAGTCTGATCTCAGAAATCTCCTGAGATTCCCCCCCCCCACACACACACAAATCTCTAGTGCAAACATCATCCTCATCATAAAACAAGTAAGATGCTGATCTCTTCTGCTCCTCGGACTCGCCTGATCCATCCTGATGCCTTATGTCTTGCTGGAGTCTCAACTCATTGCTCCTGTAGAGGACGGCCCCATGCCATATGGACAGGTGAAAGTCGTACTTGGAAGACGCTCTGGACACTTACAGTAATACATTTATGCCTGAGGACTACAGTTGACTTGCTAACTTTAGGACTGCAGTTGTCATGAACAGTTTTGCACTCAAGTTTCCATCAATGAACAGTTTATAACATCAACAAAACAGACTTCATGTGTTATGTGACCCTATAGGACACAGTGATAGAAGCGAGTTATTTATAATCAATCACGCTATCTGTTATCACCCAAATGAGGATGGGTTCCCTTTTGAGTCCGGTTCCTCTCGAGGTTTCTTCATGTCGTCTGAGGGAGTTTTTCCTTGCCACCGTCAGCACAGGCTTGCTCATCGGGGATAAATTAGGGATAAAATGAGCTCATGTTTAAAGTCTTTAATTTTCTGTAAAGCTGCTTTGTGACAATGTCTGTTGTTAAAAGCGCTATACAAATAAACTCGACTTGATCAAATCTTCCAGTTGTACGGGTGAAAATGCCTTGCTGATGAGAGAGGTCAGAGGAAAATGACCACAATTCTTTGACTTTTCAAACAAGAGCAGATGTCTACGCCGAGTTCCAGTCCTGTCAGCCGAGAACAGGAATCTGAGGCTACAGTGGGCACAGATTCACAGAACCGATGCAGTTGAAGATTGGCGAAACTTTGTAGTCTTTTTCCAAACCAGAAAGACCTTAAAACTAATCAAGGTACCTGCTTTCTATCCACTCTGTTTCGAAACCTCTTCCAGTGACTGATATGATTATTTGAGTTGACTGTTAGCGAACTAAAGAGTGAATTTTCACTTCAAAGTAAATCAGCAGCTTCATTATAGACCGACTGTATACAAACTGTCAGCAGCCGCAAAAACACAAAGTCGTCATGTAATCTGAATCAAACGGTTGAAGTATTACAGTTAAACAGACGATTTTCGACTACACTGCTACTCTTGGATTAAAGCCTCCCTCTTGGGTTGGCAAACTTGCCCTTGACCTCATGTGGTCACTTGCTAGTTGACCTCTGACCTTGCAGTGATCAGAAGGTCAGGAAGCTCTTCATGCGGCTGAATGATGTGGGCTGACCCTGCTGTTGTGCTGGCTGATTACACAACCACCCACCCACCCACACACACACACACAGCCATGCCACACTTTCCACAGTGTGTATGTTTGTGTGGGTGGGTGAGGACTGGCTGTGACATTGGAGCTAAATGAATGGAATGAGATTTGATTTGTTTTTGTTTTTTTTCATGTGCAGTCTTTCATTGAGAGGAGACATTTTGCCTGAAGTCCTATACATGGACTGTTTAAACAGTGTCAACAAAGACAGACAGCAAAGTTATTTTTACCTCCAAGTGAAGGCAAATTAAATGGCCATAAACACCGAAGCTTGTTATTTGTGCATCAGAAATCAGAAAAAGTAATAGGAGACTTGTCAGTCACTAAACTATATTAATACCAGGGCTGGAAAATACTTAAGTATAATTTGTTGCTATACTTAAGTATTATTTTGGGGTAATTATACTTTACTTGAGTGTTATTGAAACTGAATGCTTGGACTCTTACTTAATTACATTTCCAAGTTATATTTATATATTTAAAAAAAAACCCTTCATTTTACTCATTCTATTTTACAACCCCGATTCCAAAAAAGTTGGGACAAAGTACAAATTGTAAATAAAAACGGAATGCAATGATGTGGAAGTTTCAAAATTCCATATTTTATTCAGAATAGAACATAGATGACATGTCAAATGTTTAAACTGAGAAAATGTATCATTTAAAGAGAAAAATTAGGTGATTTTAAATTTCATGACAACAACACATCTCAAAAAAGTTGGGACAAGGCCATGTTTACCACTGTGAGACATCCCCTTTTCTCTTTACAACAGTCTGTAAACGTCTGGGGACTGAGGAGACAAGTTGCTCAAGTTTAGGGATAGGAATGTTAACCCATTCTTGTCTAATGTAGGATTCTAGTTGCTCAACTGTCTTAGGTCTTTTTTGTCGTATCTTCCGTTTTATGATGCGCCAAATGTTTTCTATGGGTGAAAGATCTGGACTGCAGGCTGGCCAGTTCAGTACCCGGACCCTTCTTCTACGCAGCCATGATGCTGTAATTGATGCAGTATGTGGTTTGGCATTGTCATGTTGGAAAATGCAAGGTCTTCCCTGAAAGAGACGTCATCTGGATGGGAGCATATTTTGCTCTAGAACCTGGATATACCTTTCAGCATTGATGGTGTCTTTCCAGATGTGTAAGCTGCCCATGCCACACGCACTAATGCAACCCCATACCATCAGAGATGCAGGCTTCTGAACTGAGCGCTGATAACAACTTGGGTGGTCCTTCTCCTCTTTAGTCCGAATGACACGGCGTCCCTGATTTCCATAAAGAACTTCAAATTTTGATTCGTCTGACCACAGAACAGTTTTCCACTTTGCCACAGTCCATTTTAAATGAGCCTTGGCCCAGAGAAGACGTCTGTGCTTCTGGATCATGTTTAGATACGGCTTCTTCTTTGAACTATAGAGTTTTAGCTGGCAACGGCGGATGGCACGGTGAATTGTGTTCACAGATAATGTTCTCTGGAAATATTCCTGAGCCCATTTTGTGATTTCCAATACAGAAGCATGCCTGTATGTGATGCAGTGCCGTCTAAGGGCCCGAAGATCACGGGCACCCAGTATGGTTTTCCGGCCTTGACCCTTACGCACAGAGATTCTTCCAGATTCTCTGAATCTTTTGATGATATTATGCACTGTAGATGATGATATGTTCAAACTCTTTGCAATTTTACACTGTCGAACTCTTTTCTGATATTGCTCCACTATTTGTGGGCGCAGAATTAGGGGGATTGGTGATCCTCTTCCCATCTTTACTTCTGAAAGCCGCTGCCACTCCAAGATGCTCTTTTTATACCCAGTCATGTTAATGACCTATTGCCAGTTGACCTAATGAGTTGCAATTTGGTCCTCCAGCTGTTCCTTTTTTGTACCTTTAACTTTTCCAACCTCTTATAGAGATCTTGCAGTCACGTGACCGGAAAGTACACAGCCGCCATCTTGTCGGTAAAAAACACCGCTGAATACTGCTGCACTCGTGTACAAAATGGATACATTTCAACCGACGGACTACACGGCTCATTTTTCTAATGAACAGATAACTAGATATATGTCTAAAATAAACGACCTACAGATTAGTGACCCTTATCGATTACCGGATGTAGTTTTCACGACCGTGTCAGTGGATATTGAACTGCCAGAGGTGGAATACCCAGATGTGTATAATTACCTCATTAACTTTCCCTCGCTGTTCAGTGGTGAAGCACTGCGTGCTTATAAATCTCTGGACAGTTATCTTTACAGAAATTCAGGATTTGTCAGCCGCCCTCAGATGTGGCATCTTGTAAACAAGAAAATAACAATCATTGGACGGGTAAGTCACTTAAGTATTACTAGTACTGATACTAGATATATCAGTAGTATCTAGTATAGCACTGACCAGCCGATTATAGAATAGAATAGAATAGAATAAGGTAATTCCAGCTGTAATTCCAAATCGTCCGTCTTGTTTACCATGGATCTGGCGTTGGAGAGATAGAGGCTTAGCAGTGGAAATTTGAGTGGCTGTTTTCTGAGCTTAGTCAACAGGCCGGCTCTGCAGCCTCGCTTTTGCTTCCTCTCCCGACGCCGCCTCCTTCGCCTGCCAGACCCGATAACAATCCACGGAGACCCCGCTGGTCTCGCTATCTCGTCCGGAATGTTGTGCATGCGATGGAAATCGCTACAAACCATCATTTTCTGCTGGAAACCAATGTCCAGTAAGTCCATACGGTTGTAGTGGATATTGAAGTCCGGTACAGACGAACAACACGCAAAAATACACACAAAAAACGTGCACAGGTAGGGAGAGCGTGTAGCCGCAGCCGTTGTAGTAGAATTGTATATAGTAGGGTTTTCCAGAAGAAAAGGTAGAAGTAGAACCAGAAGTAGAAGTAGAAGGCGGAAATATGGCGTTTGACCGACAAGATGGCGTCTGTTACAATCTGGATCGGCTGTGACGTCACATGCAAGATCTCTATTGCCCCTGTCCCAACTTTTTTGAGATGTGTTGCTGTCATGAAATTTCAAATGAGCTAATATTTGGCATGAAATTTCAAAATGTCTCACTTTCGACATTTGATATGTTTATGTTCTATTGTGAATACAATATCAGTTTTTGAGATTTGTAAATTATTGCATTCCATTTTTATTTACAATTTGTACTTTGTCCCAACTTTTTTGGAATCAGGGTTGTATTTAGACCTTCAAAGCACTCATTACAAATCTTGAAGGTCTCTTCTACTCTCATGCTGGATGGTACATGGACAAATGGCCTCATTTTAGCATCAAATTAATCATTGTAGAGGGGAAAAAACTATCATGAATCGTGCCAATTCTTCATCCACGGTGACCTTCTCATGCTATATAATGCAGTTAATACTATAGCTATCCATATGTGTTTGAAGATCAATAAGCCACAATGCTGCAGTGTCAAGGGTGAAGATGAGCACTTCTGGCAATACCTCAATAAAATGCTTCAGTATGCTGGAGTAAGAAAAGTTCTGTATAGAATAAAGCATTTCCTTTGCCTCAGTGGAAGGCATGAACTCAATCCAATTTGAAAAACCATGCGGAGGTGAGTTTAAATAGTTTACTAACATTTACTGGATATATTTAATGAATTTCACATGTTTTCTTTCCGAATGCCAAGTTTGATTGCATCAATTCCAGGAGCGAACAAATAGGCTTGGAAGCAGGCAGAATTCTAGAGAATGGTAAATCGTGGTTATTTCCATGGTATGTAACTTCTGATTAATCTATTAGCAAACTATGTAGCATTAGTCAACAAGCAAAGTTTGAATAATGATGCTTTCAGCCTGCTGGAAAATCATCTGACAGATTTAATTAAAGCTAGACGGCCTTTCGATTTCATAAAATCGGTGAAATTTAGTTCCCTCTGAAATGTGGTCATTGTGATTATATGTTTATTTCTGTAATATCTCACAAAATATCAGGCCATTCTGTGGCTGGGAAGTTATTTAATTTGAGGGGATTAAAGCAAATAATGTGCATGAAATCGCTCACTTCGTGCAGTCAAGCAGACAGAGGAAGTCCATGTGCAGGTTTACCTTTGAGCGTGCACTGACAGTTCCATCATTCTGTCGCTAAACGAACAGCTGATCACACCAAGGTGCTCGCTGAGCGCCGATATTTATTAGTTTGGTCCTGCGTTTCGTATCCTTCATATATAACATAACGTCTTTTCTTCTCGCTTTCTGTTAGTCGGTCTTTCACGTTTCATTCGCACACTCGCGTCCTCTATTTTCCTCTCCTGTTTCAAATTTGTATCCCACAATGCCTTGCACGAATGGGGAAAGCCCACCACGTCATGCATGATGAATTGGGTCATGGTGAAGCAGGAAAAAATAGCAGAGAATTTAGGGCCATGTGGCCTTAAATTCATTAATTGCTCGATTTTTAAAAAACTAATAAAATTGGAAGTCTGCGATTTTAATTCAGTAGCTTTCGGTCCACTAAACAAAAATAATTAGATGTCGGGAAAATTCTTTTTATGACCTACACTACCGTTCAAAAGTTTGGGGTCACCCAGACAATTTTGTGTTTTCCATGAAAAGTCACACTTTTATTTCCCACCATAAGTTGTAAAATGAATAGAAAATATAGTCAAGACATTTTTCTGGCCATTTTGAGCATTTAATCGACCCCACAAATGTGATGCTCCAGAAACTCAATCTGCTCAAAGGAAGGTCAGTTTTATAGCTTCTCTAAAGAGCTAAACTGTTTTCAGCTGTGCTAACATGATTGTACAAGGGTTTTCTAATCATCCATTAGCCTTCTGAGGCAATGAGCAAACATATACCCCTTTTCCACTAAATCAGTTCCAGGGCTGGTTCGGGGTCAGTGCTGGTGCTGGTTCACAACTCGTTCAACTTGCGAGCCAGCTGAGAACCAGTTTGCTTTTCCATAGCTCGCGGTGCTAAGGGAAGCCATGTCATTACGTCGTTGTATACGTCAGTTACGTCGCTACGTTTGCATAAACCTTGGCGCGAATATCGAAGCAAAAACAACACGGAAGAAGCAGCAGCAACAACAACAACAATAATAATAATGGATGACTTCGCGTTTGTACAGCTGCTGCTTCTCGTCGCTTAAAAATGGCGATCTTTCACGGTCTTGTTATTGTCGTTGGTCTTAACAACTCCGCCCCCCCGCTGACATAAGCGGTTCTTTCCTCTGGCCCAGCAGAGAGTTGGTGCTAGCCTGGAACCGTTTTTTCTGGCCCCAGAGCCAGTTCTTTGTCAGTGGAAACAGAAAACCCGGTTCCAAACTAAGCACTGGCCCCGAACCAGCCCTGGAACTGCTTTGGTGGAAAAGGGGCAACATTGTACCATTAGAACACTGGAGTGAGAGTTGCTGGAAATGGGCCTCTATACACCTATGGAGATATTGCACCAAAAACCAGACATTTGCAGCTAGAATAGTCATTTACCACATTAGCAATGCATAGAGTGGATTTCTGATTAGTTTAAAGTTATCTTCATTAAGAAGAACAGTGCTTTTCTTTCAAAAATAAGGACATTTCAAAGTGACCCCAAACTTTTGAACGGTAGTGTACACTTGAAAAATCTGAAAGGCGGTCGAGCTTTAATCTATTAACAAACTACGTAGCATTAGTCAACAAGCAATGTTTGAATAATGATGCTTTCTGCCAAAATTGCAGTTGCTGGAAAATCATCAAACAGACTGAGATAAGTAATACGTTTTCACCGGAAAACAGGACCTTGGGATTATGAACCGGAATCTAACTTTGTCTAGCAAACATGTTGTAAAATACTCCATGTTGTTTATACTGGTCTGGATATGCTTACTCTATGAATACTAACAGCATCCACAAGACAATTTCTTCCGAATATCCCTTCAATTGAAAATGTAATTGCAGAATTTTATGATAGTTGAATCAACTTGCACACATTAACTTGGGGTACTGTAACTAGACTTTTAGATGAGTAAAACGCAGTGACTGTATATCTTCTGATATCCTGTGCAGCTCAGTAAAGGCATGCAGACAGGTTTTAGCCAGGATCAGCTTGGTTTTGAGCAAAGAGCCTCAGGGCACATTTGCCGAGGTGGATTATTAACCGGATTTAGACACCAAGAACATGCAGGTGCTGATCAGATCCACCCCTATACTAATCACATGTCAAAAAGGATGTCACTTTTTTTTTTAAACTCAGTTTATTCTGGATGCGCATGTCTATTGATATAATACATGCTTTACTTAGAGTTGATTATGTGAAAATGTGTCCAGACTCTTAGAAGCTCATACATACCAAGTCCTTTTATGAATGAGTTGATCACATTGTGAGGCTTTTAAAATATTTTAGACATGGATAAAATAGAAAACATTAAAATATTGTAAAATATTATTTAACATTATATTCTGTACGTGTGTATACATGCATGCATACATGTCCAGTGTTGTATGTATATGTATAGTTTCTTTCTCTTTTTTGTTATTCCTGACCCTTTGTGTTTATCGCAGTTCGCTTCCCTTATCTGTAAAATAAAAGCTCTGTGTGAAACAGGCTTGGATGATAAGACTCCGGTCCATGTCTGAATGCTTATGGAGAGATGCTCCCTCTACTGGTATATGTGTAACACTTACGTTAACACCCATTCACTAACAGGTAAGTAACAATTATTTAAAGGTGGGGCACAATTTTATTCTTTTGTAATGTGTCCTTTAGGCTGTTGAGTGAAGTAGATGTTGATGTACTCCTTTAACCTTTCTGTCACTCCAATATCCTGTTACAATTTTTTTTCATGGTGCCTTCACTGCGATAACCATCAATATTTGACTTTTTAAAATTCTTATAAGAAAAAAGGGATTGCAGAGAAGCACAGCACAGTCAAATCACTTTTTAGATAATTTAAAATATATTTTAATGGGTTTTTCTTGGAAGCTCTTTCACTTTTCCTGAGCACCTCTAATTACAGTTTGCCCCAGTGCAGCTTTGGGGCGATACAATCTAACTGACCTTACCTGCACTGACTGCATGGCTCGCATCATTTACCGTGTCTGATGCTCAGACCAGACAAGTTTCATGATTACAGTGATAAGTGTTCAGACTCGGCCATGACTCTAATTGTTTATATTGGTATAAAATCACAGTTCAGTATCTTGAGCTTTACTGAGGTGAGGCATCTTGCTTAGCATGCTTTGGCCATTTTTAAGGTAAAATATTCTTACGGTTTCAGGAAAGTGGAAATTAAATTATTTAATTATACACTAGGTACACGAAAAGGCCTAGTGGTTAGCGTGTCCGACATCTCGATCGGGAGCTCACGAGTTCTACTCGCGGTTGGGTCATACCAAAGACCATCATAAAAATGGTACCTACTGCCGTCTGGCAAGGCACGCTGCAATACAGATGTAAGTGAGGAGTCAAACTTTCGTGGTTATGAGAGGACTAGCCCCCCACTGTAACCCTCGCTATGTGAGAGGCTGAGAGCTACGGGAATGGAGATCGACGCCACCCAAGGGCGCAGGAAGGACTTCAGACTTTTTTTTTTTTAAGACACGAAAAGAAAATACCCATTATAGGGAACTAGTTTATCCAAAAGGCAATGTTTTACAAAGATAATATGATCTATTTTTGTTAGAGAAAATGAGTTATTTAAATGTCACTAAACATCATGACATCGTACCCTAAAATGATGTTTAAACGGCTAATTAAGGCTCAATATCTTAAAAAATAAAATAAAATCTCCAATTGGACCTTACAATCGTCGTGATGAAATGGAAGCAGTTGGGTTCAACTGCAATCTGTTTATTCAAACAATCCAAATCAAGTGGATAAAATGTAGACATGGCAAAGTCTACGGCAGAGACAGGGCAAAGCATTCAAGCCAAAACACGAATAGTGAAAAAAAGATGAAAAAACAGAAACAATAGCATGGACCAGAAATGCTCAATGTACAACCTTGCAAGGAGTCTACGTCAGTGATCATCCTTGATCATGGCAGTGGCTTCCTTGGAATCTTTCTAGCTTCAAGTTGGTTACTTCTTATAACATGTCTATTGGGAATGATATCCTGATGTTAAGGTGGTCATGCCCAGTTTTTTTTTTCCCATAAAAACCCACCACATTCTAAAGGTGAATTGCATTCCATGATATACGTTGATATCTTATGGAATTCCATAATGGCAAAACAAGGATTTAAAAAATAAAATTTTTAGTACTTGGTGAAGAGGTCTGTGTTTAGTCATTGTTTGAAGACAACCAGTGATTCACCTATTCAAACAGGCAGAAGTTTGTTCCATAACCTAGATGCCAGAACAAAGATGTATGGATGTCTTCCTTGTACCCTGAGAGATGGTGGGTCCAATCGAGCAGTACTACAGACACAGAGGGAATGTGGTACAGAGCGGGGTGTGATGTGCTTTACAGCAGGTGGGTCCTGGTCCATTTTCAGCTTTGTAGACAAGCATCAGTGTTTTAAATTGAACGTGGACAGCTACAGGAAGCCAGTGGAGGCAGCACAGAAGTGAAGTAGTGTGGGAGGGCTTGGGGAATTTGAAAACAAGTTGTGCAGCTGCATTCTGAATTAGTTGCAGAGTTCCGATGCTGTATAGCGGCAGACCTGCCAGGAGCAAGTTGCAGTAGTCCAGTCTTGAAATGACTGAACAAGTACTGATCAGACTGAGTCGCCTCTGTGTACTGAAATGGCTGGATCATCTGAATTTTGTAGAAGAAAAAACAACATGAGCGAGTCTAGCCATGTGAAGCAAGAAGGACAGTTGGCTGTTTATGGTTACCCCCAATGTTGTGTGCAGTAAAATATACGAGATCTGAGAATTGTCCAGGAAGATCAAAAGATCTTGACATGGCAATAAATCAGCAATTTGATTTTGCTGGTATGAGGTTTCAGCTGATGAGATCCATGATGAGATGTCTGCCAGACATACGGAGATCCATGCAGAAACGTGTGTCTGGGGGAGGATGAGTTGAGTGTCGGCAGAATAGCAGTAGTATAAAAACCCATGTGAGGATATGACATCACTAAGAGTATCAAGAGTATAGAGGGAGAACCAAAGAGGACCCAGCACTATGCCTTGTGGGACACCAGTGGAGAGGCTACATGGAGCAGATGTGGATCTCATCCATAGGATTACCTGTCCCTCCAGGTAGCAAACAAACTATTGCCATGCTGTCACAAATTCCAAGACTCAAGACTTCCAAGCCTGAGCCAGTTTGAACTGCTTAAAATTACAAGAATGAAAATTGTAAAATGTGTAGGGCAGTGGTATTCCAGTGCCAGGATTGAAAAGCACTGCATTCAAGGGTGGAACATCTGTATCTGGCTATAGCTGTGAGTGCCTATGATCAGTAGACAATTTCACAACAGTGGCAGTGAAACACTGATTTTATTCCCTCTGAACATCTGCCTGACAAAAATCCTTGTTAAACCTTCCATATAATAGTGGCTAGAATGCAAGATTCAGGTAGTATGTGGTCAGTCTTTTGTAAGGCTCTCTCTGCACCACAGAGCATCTACCTTCCTGGTATTTGACCCTGGCCTGTAAGAGATAGTAAAATTAAATCAACAGAACAATGCCCATCTGCCTAGTTGTGAGATAAAACACTCCAATGTGCATGCAGTAGTCATTGAGGACCACAAAGGGTGTACAGCCAGTCTATAGTTGGCCGATGGTGTTGTAACCAGGGCAAGCCAGGAACTCTTGACTACTGATGAGGAAGAATGAGGCCTTTTTTGTGACTTGTGGCCCCTACCACGACGTAAATGGGATCTGTGAACCGAGTGATAGACCCCTCTGCAAAGGGTCTGCCATCTAGGGCATGGAGGGAGATGGGTGAGTGTCTGCAGCCATGAAAATATCTAAAAAGGATAGTGAATGGTCATGGAATGGTAGTGGATAGTTATGGGTATGAGAATTTGCTGTTTACAAAGGCAAAATTTCTAAAGGAGGGCTTAACATGATCTGTTAGACCCCTGGGATGGAAGATAGATATTGAAGGCATTTTTCATGGAGATGGTTTTCCTCCTTCTCTTTTCCTCTTCCAACAATTATGACAGGCCCAACAGCAATGATTCATCCTTGTGTTTGGAAAACATCTTGAAGACAGAATGTTTACACGCACTTCTCTCCAACAAGTTGTCCAGTTTTCGATGAGCTCATCCAATGTGAGGTGGTCAACTTGACAAGCCAGAGTTCTTCCTGTTCTTCCTCTCAGAGGCCTTTATGGAAAAGGCTATACAGAGCTGCCTCATTTCATCAAAAGAACAGAGCAATAGTATGGAAGCATAAGCCATAGGGCTTTCTCACATCCCTGATTTCCATCTGGAGGATGATCACCGAACTGCATTGAACAAGGAGATGAAGAGATTAAAATGAGACTTCTGAACCCAGGCATTCCAAGACAGCCATTGCCCATTCAAAATCTCTCTCTCTCATATATATATATATATATATAAAAATATAAATAAACACACATACACGCACACCACAATAGCCATTTTTTGATGTTAGCAAGCATTGGTTTGGTTGGTGAAGTTACAGAGAGCATTTTACTAAAAACCCTTGACACTTGGCAGGGTTGGCATCATACCTGTTGAAGAGGCAGAAGGCATACTCTCAGAAAACAAGAATACCTTTAGGGGTTGTACCTTTAGGGGTACAACAGCTTGTCACTGGGGCAATATCCTAAGGTACTTATTTACATTATATTAGAAGCATTTCACAGATGCTCTTATCCAGAGCAATGCACAACATACTGGGGAGCAGTTGGGGATAAGGCGCCTTGCTCAAGGGCACTTCAGTCATTCCTGCTGGTCCAGGGAATCAAACCGGTGATCTTTCCGTCCCAAAGCTGCTTCTCTTGTACCATTTATATACTGCTTGGGAACATATGTCCCTTATAGTTACCTTGAAGTCCAATAACGAGCCCTAGGGGGTACATTAGTGTAGATTGTACCTTGGGGTACAGAAACGGACTCCTACTGTATCCCTATTTCTGACACTGCAGATGCTGCAATCCCATGGAAGAACTGAGGTGAAACAAATGTGGGAGTTCAGATATTTTTTCCTGTGTTCCAGGAAAGATCTGAGGAAGCAGTTGGATACAATTGCAAGATGTTTTTCAGAAACAATTCAAAATGTCAGACAGTCAGTGCCAACAAACCAAAAGCAGAGTCAGAAACAAAGGAAGGTTAAAACCAGAGAAAAATTGCAGATAACAATGCTCAGTGGGCAAAGCTGCAAGGAGTGTGTGTGTGTGTGTGTGTGTGTGTGTGTGTGTGTGTGTGTGTGTGTGTGTGTGTGTGTGAGAAAGTGAGTGAGAGAGAGAGAGAGAGAGAAAGAGGGGTCTGGTATAGACACATACTGAGTCTAATGAGTAACAGGTGCATGAATCTATAAGGAGAGTAGGGTACAGTAAAGCTAGAGTACTAATTGATTCTGAAGTGATGGTGGATCCAGAAAAGACAAATTCTAACATCTCGATTTTTATTTTATTTTTTAAAGAAATAGAAAATTTTACTCAGTATCATCTAAGCATGTCAGCTACAGGATTATGAAATCCTGTATCATATCTACTGTTAGGCGTATCAGACGCTCGCTGGCCGTGCTGTGAAAACTGTCCATGCAGATGCTCATCTAAGTTTCCAAATCCGTAATTGCTTAAGTCTTGAATATTTTCTATCGTGAATACTATCATTAAAAATATTATAATTTCTGCTTTCCAAATAAATGTATCTGGTTAAGATCTGTTCAGTACTTTGGGAGTAACGGCAGGTTGAAGTTGGTACAACAGAGTTCACTCTCTGCTCACGGGATGTTGGGAAACTGCCGGTGCTTTTTGAGTCATGAGAAAGTGGTCAGGCTCTCTCTCTCTCTCTCTCTCTTCTGATCGGTTTCCGACTGGATTACTCGTCAATATCAATCAGATAACTTTTATAGGGACGTTCTCTCGCTCTCACTGTTTCTGATGAAGGATTCAGCAAAATTTTCCGTCTGCTAGTTTTGATGTTCTGATTCACGGGAGACTTTGAAGTGAGTTTTTATAGCTTTACCTACTGATTTTTTCAACTCAAACTGATTAATGTAAATAAATAACTATTTTAGAATAGAACTGGAGTTGTTTTGCTGAAAAATACTGAGATCTTCGTGGCCAGAATGAGATTTAAAAAAAACGGAAGTCAGAAACGCGAGTGTCAATTTCAGTTCAATTAATGTGAATTGTTTATTGGATGTGGATCAGACAGTTTTTTTGAGGTTCGCCTTGAAAGCTGTGAATATTATCATTTATATTCTTTCATATAAACACTAGTAGGCCCTACTTTTGAGAAATACAAAGGCCTACAGAGCACAAAGAGGGATTAGAAATAATCATTCCTTTTTTTAAATTGAGTGTACCGATTTAACATTTTTATCTAATTAGCGTAATTATACTAATGAAATACTAATTTGCATAATTCGTTTTTACTAATGTTTTAAACTTTGTATTCAGTATACAACCATCTATGTGCTGCCAATTTCCATCTTGAAAAATAGTAAAGTTATGAAGAAAAAAAAACGTTTGATCTCATTGGTTAATGAGGCCCATTTTGGATCCTCAGACAGAATATTACGGCAATTTTCTAAAAATTAAGCCGTTTTTTCAATCTTTGATTTGTAATATCTCAAGAACGGAAAAACATATTTGAATTCTGTAAAAAGTATGTAGTTCAGCATTCAGTTCTGAGAGCAGTTTCAAGCAATTTGGACTGAATTTGAATTTTCACCTGATACGCCTGTGACTGTAAATTCAAATAAGTAAACATTGCGTAAGAGTCTTTCTTACTTGAACATAAATTTGAAAAATTAACCTTTTTCTTAGCTCATACAATCATGAAATAATACTAATGGCTCCGTTAAACCTATAGCTTGGATTTATAGAAATACTTGGAAATTATCTTCCAGCCACGTGAACATAAAGCAGCAGAACTACTGTATAAGAACTTGTGGTTATGATTAGAGCAAATTGTCCTACGTTGTGTCCTTGGATCAATTCAGGTTGTGTGCTTCTATAATTCTTTTACAAAAGGCTACACGACAGCAATGGACTACAAAGTGAGAGGAGACTGAAGAATCTAGTAACAATAAGTAGGCTGGAAGTTTTTTTTTTCCTTCCTCTGAGCAATGGGATTATCTCTTTAAAGACGTTTCTAATTACAGTTTGCACTGCGTGTTGTTACTGAGCTGCTTTTCCCACCTACAGCGAAGCTGCAGCCAGGGAAGGTGAACATGTAGGCACAGCCAAACTCATCAGAGACCTCTGCTGTTTCCTTTAGCTTTGGAGTGTTTTAACAGTCGTGCTTCATTTACATCTGAAGGGGACATGCACAGCTAGGGTGTTCTACTGGACAAACAGAAACCTCTTGGTGTGAAATCATCCAGCCAAAAAAAAAAAAGAATTGTCAACTGTTTTTTGTCTCTTGTTTAAAGCCAGGAAATTTCATCATCATGTCATCATTCTTTCTCTCTCCCCCTCCCCCCAAATCTGTCCCTCTGAGTTACATGTCGGTCCTGGGATCGAGGTACTGACTTCTTCTGCTCCTCGGACCTGCCTGATCCATCCTGGTGCCCTGTGTCTGGTTGGAGTCTCATCGCATCGCTCCTATGGAGGACGGCCCCATGAGGACAGTTGAAAGTCACACCTGGAGGACGCTCTGGACTCTTACAGTAATGCTTTTATGGCTGACGACTACAGTTGACTTGCTAACTTTAGGACTGCAGTTGTCATGAACAGTTTTGCACTCAAGTTTCCATCAATTGAAGAGTTACAACATCAACGAAACTGTCCTCATGTTAAAACTGTTAATGTTATAGTCATGCTGTCTGTTGTTGCCCAAATGAGGATGGGTTCCCTTTTGAGTCTGGTTCCTCTCGAGGTTTCTTCCTCATGTCGTCTGAGGGAGTTTTTCCTTGCCACCGTCGCCACAGGCTTGCTCATTGGGGATAGATTAGGGATAAAATTAGCTCATGTTTTAAGTCATTCAAATTCTGTAAAGCTGCTTTGCGACAATGTTTATTGTTAAAAGCGCCATACAAATAAACTTGACTTGATCATTATACATTAATTCAAGATTTTCTAGACAAAAAAAACATTAAACGGACTTTAGCTTAAAAATCACGTTCAAGTTGTAACATCAGTCTGTTGGGCCATTTCCCCGGGCGTGGCCGTACTGGATTAGCCAGATACATGGATGTATTAGGAGATGAAAACAAGGGTGGCAATGCGTGACGTAGGATTCCACACATCTTCCTCATTCTGTCCTGGATCCAAGACATTTGGCCGAGTGGCTTCATCAAGTAAAGCGAGAAATCTTTACTCCTGGAAAAAGCAGCAAATTGTGCTATAGAAGATTGCTTTATGGAAGACTTGTATGAAAAAAAAATCACTGGGAAGAAGTGAGACACGAGGCAGAAACGACAACTGAAGCCAGACGCAATCCCAACTTTGTTTCACCACAAAACACAGACACCATGACAGCATACCGGGTCATGCATCAAACAGATGGAAGATAAGCAGGTAATTTATTTTTTTTAAATAAACGAGCCACTACTTTAAAGCTAGACCGCCTTTCAGTTTTTTCAAGTATAGGTCATAAAAATAATTTTCCCCAACACACAATTATTTTTGTTTAGCGGACCGAAAGCTACCGAATTCAAATTACAGGCTTCCAATTTTATTCCCTTTTTTTTTTAAACAGAACAATTAATGAATTTAGAGCCACATGGCCCTAAATTCTCCGCTATTTTTTCCTGCTTCACCATGACCCAATTCGAGATACTACGTCATGCATCACGTGGTGGGCTTTCCCCGTTCGTGCAAGGCATTGTGGGATACAAATTTGAAACAGGAGAGAAAAATGGAGGACGCAAGCGTGCAAATGAAATGTGAAAGACCGACTACAGTAACGGAAAGAAAGTGAGAAGAAAAGACGTTATGTTATATACGAAGGAAAGGAAACGCAGGACCAAACTAATAAATATCGGCACTCAGCGAGCACCTCGGTGTGATCAGCTGTTCGTTTAGCGACAGAATGATGGAACTGTCAGCGCACGGTCAAAGGGAAACCTGCGCATGCGCACACACACGGACTTCCTCTGTCTGCTTGACTGCATGAAGCGAGCGATTTCATGCACATTATTTGCTTTAATCCCCTCAAATTAAATAACTTCCCAGCCACAGAATGGCCTGATATTTTCGAGATATTACAGAAATAAACATATAATCACAATAATCAGATTTCAGAGGGAACTAAATTTCACCGATTTTATGAAATCGAAAGGCCGTCTAGCTTTAATATGATTCCTTTTCTAAGTCACGCTAGATCATAATACTATACTATAGTCTAGTATAGCATGCACTTATACACCGCTGTGCTCACGGAAAATGACATCACGCGCGATGGAGTTACGGCGGCCTCCCTGACAAAAAAAAAAAATAGCCCCGTCTATAGTTTCATCTCTTTAGTGGTTATATCATTAAGAACAAATTCAACATGCAGCTTTTTTTTTTTTAAATAAAGGACAGACATGAAGACCGACTTTTAGCTCAGTTTGTTTATTTACGAGATGTTTCCTTTCAGTCATGTGGAATACTTATAGAAAAGTTTATTAGATGGATGTCATTCGGGGGAAGCTTTTTGATTCAAGCACGTTCACATCTGGGCTCCGTTTCAGCACAGGGACTGTAGATTTATGTACTTCCCCTTCATGAAGAGTGGATGTTAGTTACAGGATACAACAGCGCTGTGTTGATTGACACATCTCCATCAGTTCAGTTATGGCAAAGTGACAACCAGCAAGCATCCTACTCACTGCAATCGTACTAACATACTGCCACCATGTCTGGGCCGCGGGTGGGAGTGTGACATGTGAGAATAAATAAAGGCAGGCGAGTTTAAACAAACAGAGCTTGGGAACAGGCTGTAGTGGAGGAGGAGGAGGAGGAGGAGGAGGCGGCTGGCCCTCTGTAAACACGTCCAAGTGCAGCCCAAAAGCACCACCACCTCATGAATAAACACAAGGAACACGAGCTGAAACAAATAACAGCTGCATTCCCTTTTATATGTTCATATCCAGCACCACTTATCCTATTTATCTAAATTTGCCATGAACCATGAATGACCTGAGACGTCTTTCTTTCCCCGCCAGACTCCTCGAAGGTAAAGTCTTCAGGCTACATCCCAAACTGCACACTACGGTATATGACTAAATATCAGTGGCAAACTGCTACTATTAGAGCTGGGACTTAACAGACTGCCAGGTCGCTCCGTTGTGTGTAGTTGTCGCTGTTGATTTTAAAAGTAACTAAGTAAATTACACAGGGAAATGAATACTTAAGTCTGAGTGAAAAATACTGGAGTGAGTGTGTAACTGACGATAACCAGTCAGTTACTCTAATAATAACTAAAAGTCTCTGTGTGGGTAACAGATGATATAGAGGAGGCCAAGAGTTGATCTGTCGGCATTTACTCTGGAAAACAATGAATGACGGGAAAGAATTCTGGCATCCCGACACCAGTTAGCACGCAGCCAAATGGCTACTCAGATAGACACTCGACTTTTCGCGTGGAATTTTACGACGCTAATTTACATATTTGATCCGATACAAACAGCGGATGTGTGTCAAAACATTCACGAAGCTAGCACGATAATCTCCACAGGTGTGTTAGACTAATTATCGCCCCATCGGAAATAAACAATAGTGGAACCATTAACAGAACCCAACAAATTAACATGTTTTAGGGTATAAGAGTGTGATTGGGAGAAGTTCACAAAAAAAAAAAAACACCTTTATTCATATGAAATGATGACATTGCTACATGTGCGTAGAAGGAGAGTCTGGAGACAGAAATCTTAGTTTCTCGGTCGTTAGCCTGTGCTACAGTACTTGCTCTCAATAGACAGCACTGGCTTGACCTCTTTATTAGCATTCACTAACACTACTGATGAACGCTACACCGGCTGGAAGGTGACTTCACTGCTGCGCTGTTAAGCTCGCGCTGGCCTTCGAGAAGGCCTAGGGTGATAAATATTTGCTCCCTCCCACTATGAATCAAAATCTGTTTGGTTAATTAAATCATCCAAGGGGGCAGCACGGTGGTGTAGTGGTTAGCGCTGTCGCCTCACAGCAAGAAGGTCCTGGGTTCGAGCCCCGGGGCCGGCGAGGGCCTTTCTGTGTGGAGTTTGCATGTTCTCCCCGTGTCCGCGTGGGTTTCCTCCGGGTGCTCCGGTTTCCCCCACAGTCCAAAGACATGCAGGTTAGGTTAACTGGTGACTCTAAATTGACCATAGGTGTGAATGTGAGTGTGAATGGTTGTCTGTGTCTATGTGTCAGCCCTGTGATGACCTGGCGACTTGTCCAGGGTGTACCCCGCCTTTCGCCCGTAGTCAGCTGGGATAGGCTCCAGCTTGCCTGCGACCCTGTAGAAGGATAAAGCGGCTAGAGATAATGAGAATGAAATCATCCAAGGGAGTAACTTTGATTTTGACATTGATGGGGACACAAAAGTGATCCAAGGCAGAGCTTCCAAAAGGTGTTTTTTTTTTCATTAGCAATCATAATTTCATATCATGCAGATCTTATAGGTTAACGAGGGCAGCCGTGGTTGGTCTTTGGATCCCAGGGTTGCAGGTTCAAATCCCACCCTTACCTCTCCCTACATCTCCATCCATGGCTGAAGTGCCCTTGAGCAAGGCATCTAACCCAACATTGCTCCAGGGACTGTAACCAATACCCTGTACCAAAATAGTAACAGTAAGTTGCTGTGGATAAAAGCGTCAGCTAAATGTAATGTAACGTCATGTAATGAAAGTCAAGGAGGCAACTTCAGAGTTCTCAGCTTTACTCATGCAGGATGTTAAGGGCTGCAAAAGTGCAACATACTGTCAATTAACATACATCAAGAACATTGAAACACATAACTACAACATGTAACATGTAAGTACACATAAATGAAATGTAAATTTCATTTATGCACTGCACTTACATTCTTGACTTTGAAGAAGAATGAACGAATGTCTCGTTTCTTGGGAGGGGGGCCGTCATCCATGATACTCAAGTCAGCATGCGAGTCGTAGGGCAAGCATGCATGGACATCGAAGTCCAGCTGACGGAGAGTGGGGGGCGCGTGGGGTAGGTCAGGTGTGTACGTGTGAGATACGGGGGTTGATGGGCGGGTAGTCACGGCTGCTGTGGGAAGTGTGCTGCTTTGGAGTGACAGCTGGGATAGCCAACCGTGTAAGTTAGCGAGAAACAGGTAGCTAATCAGAGAATGATACGTACCTACGTTAGAGGGGGGATTATTAGCAGTGTCATACATTTAACCCTTTGTGTGCCATATAATCATTGCTCAGGTTAGGACATCGGTTTTATTGATCGTGATTACACAGTAGCGGCTGAATATTGGTAGGGACACGTCCCTAGCGTCCCTACCCAAAATTACGCCCTAGAAATCATCTGTCACGTCCTACATAAACATACCGTACACTGCCATGGCCTTCTGTCTTCTGTCCCGGCAATGAAGTCCTAACCAATGAGTGAGCAGCTCTAAACTCTTCTCAGCCTTGAGACAAACAAAACAAACAATCTCATTGGATAACTCGATTTTAATGTTTTCAGGACAGTAACCCTTTCATTTCTGAAGCACATTTGATAGAAAATGAGGCTGTATTAGAATTAGAAGAGAATAAGGATCATGAAATGATGAAAAAATGAAAGAAATTAAATATAACATTTGAAATGCTGATACGTTTGGGCCTTCTCTGAACGCCTAGAAGGCCCTGACGCTTCCACTCTGCTAAATAGCATGTCATAATAGTACACCATCGCAAATAGTATTCGGACATGCCGATTGGTGGAGTAGTATATGGTTTGGGACGTAGCCTAGAAATGCTGAGATGAAGCAGCTTTGCACAGTTTACCATTGAAAAGCATACATAAGGTTTGCAGGGA
The DNA here is from genome assembly GCF_027579695.1 of Neoarius graeffei. Lineage (NCBI taxonomy): Eukaryota > Metazoa > Chordata > Actinopteri > Siluriformes > Ariidae > Neoarius > Neoarius graeffei. The sequence goes on from NC_083585.1 coordinate 20,105,228, forward strand.
ACTATGTAATAATAATAATAATAATTTAAGCACACGGAGCAGGAAGAGCCGGTTTCAACAGTTTCCACGTGTTTATTTGAGCATAAGTGGTTCTTAAGGCACCTCTGACGGTACCTCTTCACAAGATTCATGTCCGCAAAACCCTCCACAGGCAAGCGGAATCGAATCACAACATGGTTGTGCTGGATGTCATTACTGTGCAGAAGTAAACATCCGATTTCACAAAACAGTGGGTTTCAAAATTCACACATAGCCACAAAGACTTACAGAGTGATGATGACAAATATCGTCGGGTTGGTGGCTCAGAACTCAACCTGGTGCGTCTGTGGAACACAATACAGCTGACCATTCTAAGTTGCAGTCATCTTCGTAGAGTTTGGGCTTCGTTTTTAATAAAGTGACAATCGACTGTACAAATCAATCTGTTTTTAATAATAAGGCAGCATATGTGCCAGACTCAGGAACGCAAACTCAAACTCGATCATTGGGAATGATACAATTGTGCAAGTGGATCTGTGCAGTCATGTCTACAGCTGAAAGAGAAAAAACAGTTACGCATATTTCAAAACACACAGCTGAAGTTTAAGGAGAAGTGGAATCATAGCTAAGTACAGAAAGCAGATATGACGTGAATGGATAAATCAGCGCACTCGTACCGCCTGGACCTGACTCCAGCGTGAAAAAGGACAGGTTTCAATTCAGGAAAAAAACAAAAACAAATGATGGGCTGTGTAAATCAGTGTGATCGTTTGCAATATTAACTCAAAAATTACATATAAAAGTACATTCATGAACAAAGCTTGCGAGCAGTACCCGATATCAAGGAGATTCAACATGTTTCTGAGTCTGATATACAACAGTCAGGCTAATATCATTCATTCATTCATTCATTCATTTATTCTATCAGCATTCACTGGATATGAGCAATCGTGTGCTCTGATTGGCTACTCTACTACTAGGATATCAGCTCATATACCACGAGGAGAGAAAAACAAAATGGCGGCGCGCGTTGCTGAATCAACCAAGGACGAAATAAAAACTCGACTTGAAAACGAAACCACAAAAAAAAGCAACAAAATATAGAAGGAAAGTATTTGATGGTAAGAACGTATCTTTTTTTTTTTCCCGCCCAGAATTATTATTAATCATCACATTATTCACAAATTGCTCCTGTCGTTTTGCCGGTTTGTTTACGTTCTTTATGTTTAAGCATTAAAATCAGTTGAATTTTTTTTTTAAACTGGTTCAAAAGCTCAAAGAAGAAGTTTGAAAATTACACAACTGAAATGTCCAAGGAAGAAATAAATAAACGTCTTAGGCTACATCCACACGACAACGGCAACGAGATTTTTTTTTTTTTTTAAATATCGCGTCCACATGGGCAACGGATCAGTAAAATTTCAGGTACATATGGCAACGCAACGCTTGCTGAAAACGATGCAATACGCATGCCACACCTCTACGTGCGCTGTAAGACGGTCCCATCGGAGACACCAGAACAATAGAAGTAGTAGACGCATGCGCATAAACCCCTTCTTCTGTAGCATCAGCCACATAAAGTTTTGATTATTAATCAGTAGCGTAAAACGAAAGACGCGGAAAGAGGAATGAATGGGGGTAGATGGAAGCCGGTATGCCAACATTCTGATATCCTTCAGAATTCTTTAATGGTCCGGAATAAATTGAATGCTACACGTTGATGGATTACTTTGTTCTTCTACGCCCTTTTTGAGGAATGTATTGTCGGACTTAAACCAACATCTGAAGAGGTGAGATCGTGCCTTTTTTTTTCCTATTTTTGCTGGCGGGATTGTTTTTGTTTTTGGAAAGCGCACGGGCAGTGCGCGGTTTGGTACTGCTTCCGCAGTGTTTGGACTAAAGACTCTGCCCTAAGGCTATTCTCTCTCTCTCTCACTCTCTCTCTCTCTTTGCACCATTACACAATAAATATTCACAGTGAAAATATTTTGTAAGCGCGTTTCATGAACCAAGTTATAGGATTTGTTGACAACTCACATCGAGTTCGTTACACTTCTACCCGGCGTGAAGCACTGACAGTCATGTGGTTGTGACGTCATCGTAAACAAATCCATTCTACTCATCCAGACGACTTTGCAACGGCGCCGTTGCCAGATTTTTTCACTCTGGAACCCGTTCTCAAAAGATTTTGTTTTGGGGCACCCAAAACGCCGGTGCCGTGTGGACGCCAGGCCGAAACGATAAACAATTTTATCAGATTCACCTGAATCCGTTGCCATGTGGACAGGGCCTAAAGCTATTCTTTACCTCGGCAGCACGACAGCGAAACGGCACTTTCTACAAAAAAAACCCCCAAACAAACAAACAAAAAAAACCCCACTAAAGTCAATTCGTGCAGCTTTTAAGAAGTCCGACTGAGCGGAAACTATTTTGTCGGACGTTTTGTATAAAGGTTTTATTTATCGAATTTGCAAAAAATCAAAATAAAAATGCTCCGTTTCTCAAAATCCAGTGAATGTGGATCGAATTACAGTTATTCCACTCAATCTCGCCGCACATGGGTTATAGCCGACTCAGTGCTACGCTCACCTCACGTACGACTTGATTTTGTGGAATAACTGTTAAATATAATCTTCTCTCTGCTTTTGGCACAAGATGTGATGAAGTCTTGACTGATGTGTAAAGACAAAGCTGCTGCGCTGCATGACTGCCTCAGAGAGAAAAACATCCTCACCACTTACACAGGCTGATAACACTGGTATCATGCCCTCACACACACACACACACGCACGCTCATACACACTTACGCTTCCCTGAGAACATCAAAAGACTGTTACGATGACCGTTAATGGGCACACCATTACTTCTGAAAATTCGATGCAAAAAAAAAAAAAAACAATAAAACAACGTAAAGAGAAATCAGTGCCATTTTGAAAAGTTCTATGCCAAATTCTGGGAAAGCTTTATCAGCAAGGGGAACATGGGTCAGCTTTGGAAACTAAACACTCCCAATACTCTGGGAACAACTGAAGAGATAACCAATAAACCCTTTTCAATGTCTTACAGTGATTCAGCATTATAGCCAGAAAGGGAAGGGGAAAAGAAATCTGGTTATTGTCAAAACACAAGGCGAGTTCACATTTTCCACAAGCAGAAAAATACATCTATACAGATTCTGAAGCGATATGTCGACACGTTAAAAAGAGAAGCAGATCTGAACATTAAAATGTTAAATGTTAACGTTAATGTACGATGGGGAAATATACACGTCTACTGACAAAGTGGCACGATAAAAGAATATAGAACAATCAATTCATGTGCAATTCACGGTCAACAGCCTAAGTACCACTTTCCCTTTTTTTTTTTTTTAAATTTGCCATTCATAGGTCCATTTTTTTCATTTGTACATTTATATGTTTGACTGTGTTGCTGTTTTTTGTTTTAAATCTTCGTGTGGATAGTTGATAGGTGCTTATTTAGGCTTTTTAAGCGAATGCAACGCTCCAGTGTGTGTGAGATTTGGTGCGACTGTAGGGTCCACTGAGCCCAGATGACGAACCTCTTCACAGCTTGCTTCTGCTCGTTTGCGTTTTCTTCTGGCTGCAAAGTCCATCACCCGCAATGATGATATATTATATATAAAAAAATAAGCTATTGCGCATCCGAAAAAGTGCATCATAGACTTTTTTTTTTAAAAATATCTCTTTTGTTTTGATTTCTCCTTTCTTTCTTTCCATGAATCCTGAAATCCCAGATGGGGGTGGAGTCAGCCGATTGGGGTGGAGGTATACTGCAGGGATACACTTGAAAAACGACGGGAGACGAACAGAAGGCGAGGGGAGAGCGAGTCACAGGGAATGGGCATAGTGGCTCGACTACGTGACTATGCGATCACCATGGGAACGTCGTCTGCAAAGCCGCCAATCATGGGGTCATCCTCGTCATCGTCGCCTTTTGGAGGAAGAACAAACAGCACGTCAGCGATGGCAGTGAGTGTGAATGAAGGATGAGGCGAATTTAAATTCGAAAGCAGCGTCGTGAAGGAACTGCATGCTTTGTGGAAGCAGAAAAAGCCTGGCAGGTAAACTGTAAAATGTTTTGTGAGAGACAGAGAGAGAGAGCGGAGTGTGTTCTGCTCTTACCAAGTTCATCTCCTGAAGAGAAGATGGCCGAGCCAAGGCGCGAGTTGTAGTGGCTGTTGGCGAATGCGGTGAAGCTGTGTTGAAGGCGGCGGTGACGCACGTACAGAGCCACGAGACCTCCACATACACACAGCAGCAGCACGAAGAGCACCGGCACCACCACGGCTGCTGTGTCACCTGAACGGCCTGAGTGTGCAGCTGGGTCACTGGGACCTACAACACACACACACACACACACGTTAATATTGCCTCTATTCTGTTCAACAGAGCTTGTGTCAACAGTATGTGTGTACATACTGTACAGTGCACACACACACACACACTATCTTAACACTTACCAGGCTTGTAGTACTCAACTCTGACTCGTGCCCTAATTTTAAGGACTCGTGACTCGGACTTGAGCACTGATGACTCGGGAATATCTACATTCATTTTTGTACTAATTTCATGCAAGAGTGTCACACTTGATACATCAGATAGACTCTCAGGCGTGCGCCGTAAACGACTCGCACCTGCACAGGATGAAGGCGCAATCAGTGCGCCGATATCTCATCTCATCTCATCTCATCTCATCATCTGTAGCCGCTTTATCCTGTTCTACAGGGTCGCAGGCAAGCTGGAGCCTATCCCAGCTGACTACGGGCGAAAGGCGGGGTACACCCTGGACAAGTCGCCAGGTCATCACAGGGCTGACACATAGACACAGACAACCATTCACACTCACATTCACACCTACGCTCAATTTAGAGCCACCAGTTAACCTAACCTGCATGTCTTTGGACTGTGGGGGAAACCGGAGCACCCGGAGGAAACCCACGCGGACACGGGGAGAACATGCAAACTCCGCACAGAAAGGCCCTCGCCGGCCGCTGGGTTCGAACCCGGAACCTTCTTGCTGTGAGGCGACAGTGCTAACCACTACACCTGAGCCAGATGTGATGAGTATCTCAGAAACTGCTGATCTCCTGGGGTTTTCACACACAACAGTCTCTACAGTTTACACAGAATGGAGCGAAAAACAAAAAAAAAAACATTGAGTGAGTGAGTGAGTGAGTGAGTGAGTGAGTGACAGTTCTGTGGGTGGAAACAAGCACCTTGTTGATAAGAGAGCTCAGAGGAAATGGACAGATTAGTTCGAGCTTTTTTTAACAAAGTAACTTCATTAAGCTTAAGATGTATAGAATTTTTTTTTAAGGCACTGCCTAAAAGCGGAGCTCCCGATGAGTGTACGAGCAAAATATTTGCAAGGGCGCAAAACCAACCTGGACAGAATAACAGGAGTGCAGCTGCTCGACCCCTGCTTTTACCGACTCTGCCTTTGGCTTCGTTCTGGATCTGTTTTCTTGTGTGTTTTCAATAAAACTCTTCCTGCACTTACATCCATCTATCACCCTTAAGCCTAGGTCACAACCGGACGTACGATTTTTTTTGGCCGTGCGATTTTTGGCGTTTCCCAAATCGCTGCGTTTTTTTTGTTCGTGGAGAAAGACGCACGTTGGCCGTAAGTTTGTCTTGCAACCTGAAAAAAACGTAAGCGCCCGCAGAGTTTGTTCGACATGACAAAGAACCTCTGCGGCCGGTCTACGGCTCGAAAATCAGCACATCACACGCGCACCCTCCATGCGTTTCTTTGCACGTAGACCGGCCGTAGGAGCACGTACGGCCGGTTGTGACCGAGGCTTTACATGACAGAAACTATCAACTGTCCAACAAGCGAGTGGACTAATAAAACTGTTTTAACTAGCTTTATATGAAACTGTCGTGAATATTTTCTGTAAAATGTTTGAGTAAATAATCCCATGTTATTTAAAAAAAAAAAAAAGCAAATTAAAAATAAGCGCTGGATAAAAAACCCATCTATCTTATGTAAATCAAGATACAAATTTTCTTGTCTGGTGGTCGAGTGTTTATGAGATACGTTGTCTTGCGCTTATGATCGGGTTCCCCTGTGGTGGTACACGTTCGTACGTTGTATGGTCACGCCATCAAAAATCAGGTCGATGCGTTTCTCTGATCTGTGTAGGAAGCATACGGGGAGCCCCGCTACTAACTTTAACAAATGAAACTGGTTTATAAAGAAATGCATTTATTCTTGTTCATAATGGTGTAATTAATGTTTATGCAGCAAATGGGTGCCACACTGCTCTAAATTTTGAAGAACACCGTATTATAGCCTACAGAACAGAACAAAAATGCATTTTTTTAAAACTTCATACAACTAAACTCTTCCTAGTTGGTTATGTATTAATATAAAACCAACTGACATTAATTGCCCGAAAACATCCAATAATATGAAAGATATAAGGCTAACTTGCGGCGGCACGGTGGTGTAGTGGTTAGCGCTGTCGCCTCACAGCAAGAAGGTCCGGGTTCGAGCCCCGTGGCCAGCGAGGGCCTTTCTGTGTGGAGTTTGCATGTTCTCCCCGTGTCCGCGTGGGTTTCCTCCGGGTGCTCCGGTTTCCCCCACAGTCCAAAGACATGCAGGTTAGGTTAACTGGTGACTCTAAATTGACCGTAGGTGCATGGATTAAAGCAAAAAAAAATGTATTTGACTGAAAATTTACGGGGGGGGGGTTATGGGTGGATTTTGATGAAATTCTGAGAATGATTAACTTAGAACTGATAACTTTATTATCAATGGATTAATATATTCAATTTATTGCACTTTCTTTCTATTGCTTCCGTATATTATTTTTGTGGCAAACCACACAAATGCAAGCGCCTGGAATGTTTAGTTTTTTTGCACCATGAACTAAACGGCTTTCCGTTTTCACCTATTTCGTACAGCCAAGCCCACCTCCACTTGTTTTTTACACCTTTATCGATGGCAGACACATCAGTGCCTTCTTTCATGTAAAGCGCATCCATGCTGCCGAAACCGAAAGCAGAATGACATGCTCCTCTCTGCTCGACGTCAATATAGAAAAAAGTTTGGATCTTCGCTTACATTAAAATTGGGGTTTGACCTTACTTTGTGTTGAATACGACTTCAAAAACAATTCAAGATTTTATTAAGAGAAATATTGTGGCCAACACGAGTGTTAAGTTACCTAAAAGATCGCGTGAAGTTGGCTGCTATCTACTTTGCGTTCGTTCTCATTTTCCTCCATCATTTCATAGGCCAGAAACAGATGTTTTGACGTAATTTAACTTAGTAGGCTATGATTATTATTTAACCGTAGTCTTCTAGACATTTTGACTGTTTGGGGCATTGAACGCTGGTGTATGATTTTCAGGGAATAAAGTTTAGCGCATGTCGGAGCATCATTGCGCTCGCAGCCTCCAACTCCTCAAACGCCCTTTAAATTGTGATATAACGTAGGCTATAAGGCATGGTTCTAACATACCTTACACATTGGCCTAACGAAAATAATAATTGTTGGGGCGTCTGCTGATTTGTTAGCTATAAATTTAGGTCTAATTACTTCTGACAGTCTGCAAGCATTGCACCGCCGGGTCTTCAAGTCTGGCTGAAGCAGAGGAGCGGGCTTTCCGGGCTTTATTTTTTCGGTATTTTTTAACATGCTCTATTTCTATATGTCCAGGTTTGAACCAAGTCATTTTGGCAAGATTTAATTTAATACAAAACAGAAATGGTCAGACACAAGCACGCCAAGCACATGGGAATGGATTTTGCCAATTTTGACAGCACATGTTTTTTTAATGCCGCACCGTAGACAGCGAACGTTTAAACATGATCAAACATAGGAAATGAACGACACAAAGCATGGCTCAAAAACAAAAAAGTGAAATAAACCCTGCTGATAGTTGATGGTGTTGCAACACATCAGTGTTATAACCCAATCTCTACCCAACCACCCGTCATTTTAATTCTCCTCGGATCAGCACCGACCTCACATTTGGCCTTGGGAGAGTTCAGTTGGTGGAAATCCGTCACACGACGGAAAACTTTAATCCATGTAGGTGTGAATGTGAGTGTGAATGGTTGTCTGTGTCTATGTGTCAGCCCTGTGATGACCTGGCGACTTGTCCAGGGTGTACCCCGCCTCTCGCCCGTAGTCAGCTGGGATAGGCTCCAGCTTGCCTGCGACCCTGTAGAACAGGATAAAGCGGCTAGAGATACCGTAATGAGATGAGATGTGCAACACCCAATATTTAACAATTACTCGCTGAAGGTGAAGTGAATATCGGTGAATAATAACAGATGAAGTCGAGGTTATTATTTAAATAATATTAACTGGCTTTGAGTGGTCTATCAGATATATTCCATTCAGCGAGCATGATATTGACCGAGTCAAAGACGAGTAGATGAATGGAATATATCTGATAGACCACGAAAAAAGCCAGCCAACATTATTATTATTATTATTATTATTATACAAATAAATTCGATGGAACAATTATAGATTGTACAAAAAGTTAAGGGGGGGGGGTTTGGGACTTGCCAATACTGAATGCTGATTCTGATCGAATGTAATCCAGTGTTCTGTCAATCCAATGTACTGTACAAAGTCAAAGTTCTAACAATAAGAATGGTACAAGTCCAAAAAGCCTGAACAACAACCCGACTTATATACAAGCTATACGCAGGTAGACGGTTCAAGTTCACAGTTACTTTTGGCCGTAGTTAGTTGTTCCATTGCAGTTGTTCAAAACAAAAGGGCTTTGCTGAGTGAAGTCCACGAGTGACGTCCTCTTGTAAAAGTCTCCGCCACTTTTCCTCACCTCCAAGTAGAACTTTGACAAGATTTCCGCTATTGCTCTCTTTTCCAGTTTTTCGATGTCCGTTGGTCTGTTTTTCTCTTGTAAATATGCGTGAAGAATATCCAGTGAAGTTTTGTAGCCTTTCGGGTGTTCAGCGCGTTTGTCTCTTTAAATCTTCCACTTTTAATGAAGCAAACCTCTCGGCCATGTTTGTGTACAAAATGTCCATCACTCGCTAGCGTGGAAGTTTTACATCTCCGATGTGTCTCTTTTCCAGTTTTTCGATGTCTGTTGGTATGTTTTTCTCTTGTAAATATGCATGAAGAATATATAAGAAGTTTTGGTAGCCTTTCAGGTGTTCAGCGCGTCTTTAGTTTCAGTTTTCAGTTTATTTATTTAGAGCTTAAACGCAGCACTGGATCTTCTCTCTCTCCTGGCTGACAAAGAAATGATCGTGTGCATGTGCAGCGGAAAAGTGTTGTCACTGGATCTTCGCATGAGCTCTGACGTGTGACATTATGTTGTCTTGACAACGTGCAATATTATAACAATATTGCACGCTCATTCTCCATCGGGGACAGTGGCGTAATACATGGAGGATAAGCGATATGATAATATCGCATGCTACCAATAAATCCACTAGAAGGGAATAGAACATGTTTTTATTCCATGGAAAAAGTGGCCCGTATGTATAATAATCACCGATATTCACCGAGCCTGAGGTGGATAGTTGTTTTCGTAAAAATACACAGGTGATCATTTTAAAAATATACAGATATTTTTTAAAAATCATTTTTTTTCCAAGGGTGGCACGGTGGTGTAGTGGTTAGCGCTGTCGCCTCACAGCAAGAAGGTCCGGGTTCGAGCCCCGGGGCCGGCGAGGGCCTTTCTGTGCGGAGTTTGCATGTTCTTCCCGTGTCCGCGTGGGTTTCCTCCGGGTGCTCCGGTTTCCCCCACAGTCCAAAGACATGCAGGTTAGGTTAACTGGTGACTCTAAATTGACCGTAGGTGTGAATGTGAGTGTGAATGGTTGTCTGTGTCTATGTGTCAGCCCTGTGATGACCTGGCGACTTGTCCAGGGTGTACCCCGCCTTTCGCCCGTAGTCAGCTGGGATAGGCTCCAGCTTGCCTGCGACCCTGTAGAAGGATAAAGCGGCTACAGATGAGATGAGATGAGATTTTTTTTCAAACTTCAAAAGTGGCATGTAAATGTAATAACTTTGCAGCACAGACTTGTCACTTATCTATGCTGACTCACATAAAATACTTTATTTTGAAATGGATAAAATAAATCCCAATCCCACCTTACCTCTGAATAGTTTTAGGCCAAACTTCGGAGCATCTTTAGTGCTTGTAGGAACAGCGTTTTCTTTCATCATTTGTAATTATTCTTCACTTACGGTGACGACGCGATTAGCCGCCATTTTGCAAAGTCGCTCGAGGTGATTATCGAGAAATAGTCCGAATTTCTCGACCAATCAGTGTGTGAGATTTCCTATAATCGCTTGTGTATTTATACTCAACCCAGTGAAGTGTATCAGCGGTTCGGTTAAAACACCAACCCGAGATTTTTTATTTATTTTCTTTTAACTTTGTGTAAGCTCTAAACCATGGTATCTTGTCTTTATATAACAGCAGAACAATTTTTTTCCCCAAAAAAGGTTTGCTAAATTCCCAAGTCTGGAAACGAGTGTGAGTATTTTCCCCTTGTACACTTTGCGAAATGTTCGTGGAAACATTTAGGGGGAGCTTTCTGACCTGACATGTAACGAGACTGAGGCCAAGTTTACATTAGACCGTATCTGTTTGGTTTTCTTCGCGGATGCACTGTCCGTTTACATTAAACCGCCTGGAAATCCGCCAGGGTCCACGTATTCAATCCAGATCGTGTCTGGTCCGGTGCTGTGTAAACATTGAGAATACGCGGATACGCTGTGCTGAGCTCTAGCTGGCGTCGTCATTGGACAACGTCACTGACATCCACCTTCCTGATTCACTGGCGTTGGTCATGTGACGCGACTGCTGAAAAACGACGCGGACTTCCGCCTTGTATCACCTTTCATTAAAGAGTATAAAAGTATGAAAATACTGCAAATACTGATGCAAATACTGCCCATTGTGTAGTTATGATTGTCTTTAGGCTTGCCATCCTTCCACTTGCAAGTGGTAAGTGATATGCGCTGGGATCACACACACAGCGGCTCAGTCCCAAATCACTGCTCGTGCACTTCACTCGCGCGCTCTGTGAGCTGCGCAGGGCCGGAGTGCGCACCCTCCAGAGGGCACTCGCTGTTCAGGGCGGAGTGATTTGGAGCGCAGGATGCCTGCGGAGCCGAGCGTATCCGTGTATTGGCGTTGCTGTGTGCACGCGAATCGTGTATTGGTGTTGCTGTGTGCACGCTAATCGTTTTAAAAACGTTAATCTGATGATCCGCTGATATGGTCTAATGTAAACCCCACCTGACATGCAAGTACGTAGAGATGATTAACTGCTCTAACTGGCTGGATGTTGATGGTCCACGTTATCTGCTCCTGTGTTCAGAGCCTGGTCAAGAGACTGGAGCAGATATTTTATTCAGGCTGCTGAAATGTCAGAACTTTGCCATACATGCAAAAAAAAATCTCAATACCTTCTGTCTGAAACACGTCTCCCTCCTACTCATCACAGTTTCAAGTTCACCAGTTTATCCTACAGCCTACCGTACATCACTGCTCACAATAATAAAGAGCAGCTAGGTTAGAGCGAGTGTGTGTGTGTACCTGCTCCTGCACTCCCCAGCTCGTCATACAGCAACACCGCAGCTTCACCACAGAGCTGGCCGTTCACCAAGCAGCGAGCGCGCACTGAGAATGTGTAGTTGTGTCCCACTAGCAGGTTACTGATCCTGAAGAAGGTCTCGGTGGTGTTTCCCAGCGATGTGGTAGCGTTACTCACACTGTCATACACACACACCTCGTAGCCCTGTGGACCACACACACACAGAACGGCAATTAACACTGGAGCAGTGAGGAGTGTGTATGGACGTAGTGGTGTGTGAGTGTGATTGGGGGTGAGGGTTCGTACACGACTCTCGTTGAAACCCCGCTCCTTGACTGCCAGGCTTTTCCAAAACAGGAACACGTGGTCTTGCTCGGTGAGGATCTTCAGCGCATCGGGTGCAGGTAGAGGAACTGTAGAAGAGACGAAACATCAGCTGACATTATTTGGACATTAAGAGAGAACTCCGCTCTCAGCAGCAGCCTTGTTCCTACAGCCGGGCCTCGCTGCCCGACACAAATCCCACCCAGTAATATCGCGTTTGTCCGGCTTCCCTTTTCGTGCAACTTTACTTTCGTTTTCGACGATTTCACTGGAAAGCCAGGCCTCCGTGAGTGATCCAGGTCACTGAATCGCATCACCCTGGTCTGATCCACCGAGGCACGAAATCTGAGGTTTCTAAACGGGCTGCACCACCGGAGACGGGTCTCGGAGACGGGCCGTGACCCATCCATCCACATCTCCGCATGCGTCCATCATCTCAATACATCGAAAGCGCACAAAGGACGAGGATCTTAAAGCCGCATGTCTCTGTACGTTCTATAAAGAACCCAGAAGCACGATTCTGTACATTTGGGCAGGAAAATCAGTCGTGTTTATGATTACCGGGTGTAGTTTTAACTGCCCAGTGAGAACGCGCACTTACACACCGAGACTAGCACAGAGTTCCATCACTCATGCACACAGGCATGCAATCTCTCTCTCTCTCTTTCATTCTCCTTCATTTTTTCCCCTTCATTCTCTCATTCTCTCCCTTTCATTCTCTCTCTCTTTCATTTTTTTCCTTTGCATTCTCATTTTTTCCCTTTAATTCTCTCGTTCATTCTCTCATTCATTCTTTCATTCTCGCTCTCATTTTGTCCCTTTCATTCTCTCGCTCATTCTTTCATTCTGTCATTGTCTCTTTCATTCTCTCATTTTTTCCCATTCATTTTCTCTCTCTCTCTCTATTTGCTGTCTCTCTCTTTCATTTGCTCTCTCTCTCTCTCTTTCATTCGCTCTCTCATTTTTCCCTTTCATTCTCTCACTCTTTCATTCTCTTTCTTTCCCTTTCATTATCTCCCTCTCATTTTTCCCTTTCATTCTCTCATTCTCTCTTTCACATTCTCAGTCTCTCTTTCATTCGCTCTCTTGCTTTCATTCTTTCATTTTTTCCCCTTCATTCTCTCATTCTCTCCCTTTCATTCGCTCTCTCTCGTTTTTTTCACTTTAATTCTCTCTTTTTTTCCTTTGCATTCTCATTCTCTCTCATTTTTTCCTTTAATTCTCTCGTTCATTCTCTCATTCATTCTTTCATTCTCACTCATTTTTCCCTTTCATTCTCTCATTCATTCATTCTCGCTCTCATTTTTCCCTTTCATTCTCTCATTCATTCATTCGCTCTCATTTTTTTCCCTTTCATTCTCTCTTTCGCTCATTCTTTCATTCTGTCATTGTCTCTCTTTCATTCTCTCATTTTTTCCCGTTCATTTTCTCTCTCTCTCTCTCTCTCTCTCTCTCATTCGCTGTCTCTCTCTCTTTCATTCACTCTCATTTTTCCCTTTCATTCTCTCACTCTCTCTTTCATTCTCCTTCTTTCCCTTTCATTATCTCCCTCTCATTTTTCCCTTTCATTCTCTCATTCTCTCTCTTTCACATTCTCACTCTCTCTTTCATTCACTCTCTCGCTTTCATTCTCTTTCATTTTTTCCCCTTCATTCTCTCATTCTCTCCCTTTCATTCTCTCTCTCGTTTTTTCCCTTTAATTCTCTCTCTCTTTCATTTTTTTCCTTTGCATTCTCATTCTCTCATTTTTCCCCTTAAATTCTCTCGTTCATTCTCTCATTCATTCTCGCTCTCATTTTTTCCCTTTCATTCTCTCGCTCATTCTCTCATTCACTCTCGCTCTCATTTTTTCCCTTTCATTCTCTCGCTCATTCTCTCATTCACTCTCGCTCTCATTTTTTTCCCTTTCATTCTCCCTTTCGCTCATTCTCTCATCCTCTGTCATTGTCTCTCTCTTTCATTCTCTCATTTTTTCCCATTCATTCTCTCTCTGATTCGCTCTCTCTCTCTCTCATTCGCTGTCTCTCTCTCTCATTCGCGCTCTCATTTTTCCCTTTCATTCTCTCACTCTCTTTCATTCTCTTTCTTTCCCTTTCATTATCTCCCTCTCATTTTTCCCTTTCATTCTCTCATTCTCTCTCTTTCATTCTCACTCTCTCATTCGCTCTCTCGCTTTCATTCTCTTTCATTCTCCTTCATTTTTCCCCTTCATTCTCTCATTCTCTCCCTTTCATTCTCTCTCTCATTTTTCCCTTTAATTCTCTCTTTCATTTTTTTCCTTTGCATTCTCATTCTCTCTCATTTTTCCCCTTAATTCTCTCATTCATTCTTTCATTCTCGCTCTCATTTTTTCCCTTTCATTCTCTCGCTCATTCTTTCATTCTCTCTCATTTTTTCCCTTTCATTCTCTCGTTCATTCTCTCATTCACTTTCATTCTCGCTCTCATTTTTTCCCTTTCATTCTCTCATTCATTCTCTCATTCACTCTTTCATTCTCGTTCTCATTTTTTTCCCTTTCATTCTCCCTTTTGCTCATTCTTTCATTCTGTCATTGTCTCTCCCTTTCTTTCTCTCATTTTTTCCCGTTCATTTTCTCTCTCTCATTCGCTGTCTCTCTCTCTCTTTCATTCGCTCTCTCATTTTTCCCTTTCATTCTCTCTCTTTCACATTCTCTCTTTCATTCGCTCTCTCGCTTTCATTCTCTTTCATTCTCCTTCATTTTTTCCTTTCGTTCTCTCTTTCATCCTCTCCCTTTCATTCTCTCTCTCATTCTCTCGCTTTCATTCTCTCATTTTTTCCCGTTCATTCTCTCTCATTCGCTGTCTCTCTCTTTCATTCGCTCTCTCATTTTTCCACTTCATTCTCTCACTCTCTCATTCTCTCCCTTTCATTCTCTCTTTCCCTTTCATTATCTCCCTCTCATTTTTCCCTTTCATTCTCTCATTCTCTTTCACATTCTCTCACTCATTTGCTCTCTTGCTTTCATTCTCTCTTTCATTCTCCTTCATTTTTCCCTTTCATTCTCCCGATTTCATTCTCTCTCTCATTTTTTCTCTTTCATTCTCTCATTCATTCTTGCTCTCATTTTTTCCCTTTCATTCACTCTCGCTCGCTCATTCTTTCATTCTCTCTCTCTTTCATTCTTTCTTTTTTCCCTTTCATTCTCTCGTTCATTCTCTTTCATTCTCGCTCTCATTTTTTCCCTTTCATTCTCTCTCTCTTTCATTGTCTCTTTCCTTCTCTCATTTTTTCCCCTTTCATTCTCTCTTTCATTCGCTCCCTCTCTCTTTCATTCACTCTCTCATTTTTCCCTTTCATTCTCCCTCTCATTCTCTCGCTTTCATTCTCTCTCTCATTTTTTCTCTTTCATTCTCTCATTCATTCTTGCTCTCATTTTTTCCCTTTCATTCACTCTCGCTCACTCATTCTTTCATTCTCTCTCTCTTTCATTCTCTCTTTTTTCCCTTTCATTCTCTCGTTCATTCTCTTTCATTCTCGCTCTCATTTTTTCCCTTTCATTCTCTCTCTCTTTCATTGTCTCTTTCCTTCTCTCATTTTTTCCCCTTTCATTCTCTCTTTCATTCACTCTCTCATTTTTCCCTTTCATTCTCTCACTCTTTCATTCTCTCCCTTTCATTCCCTCTCGTTCTTTCCCTTTCATTATCTCCCTCTCCTTTTTATGCCTCCGCCACCGTAAGGTGCAGGAGGCATTATGTTTTCGGGTTGTCCGTCTGTCCGTGCGTGCGTCCGTCCCGAAACCTTGTGAGTGCGATATCTCAAAGGCTAATGAAAGGAATTTCACCAAACTTTCACCATTTGTGTGCTTTGGGACAAACATGAACTGATTAGATTTTGAGATCAAAAGGTCTAAGGTCAAGGTCACTGTGAGGTCAAATGTCTGTCCGCAAACCTTGTGAACACAATATCTCCAAGGCTGATACAAGTAATTTCACCAGGTCAAGATTACTGTGAGGTCAAATGTCCATCCCCAAATCACAACTTAGTAAGGCGTGTAGTCTACCGGGCGGAGGCGTCCCCATCGACCAGTTCTATCTAGTTTCCCTTTCATTCTCTCATTCTCTCTCTCTTTCATTCTCTTGCTTTCACATTCTCACTCTCTCTTTCATTCGCTCTCACTTTCATTCTCTCTCATTCTTTCATTCATTCGCTCTCATTTTTCCCTTTCATTCTCTCGTTCATTCATTCGCTCTCATTTTTCCCTTTCATTCTTTTGTTCATTCATCCGCTCTCATTTTTCCCTTTCATTCTCTCGTTCATTCATTCGCTCTCATTTTTTCCCTTTCATTCTCTCTCTCGCTCCTTATTTCATTCTCCCTCTCTCATTCTCCCTCTCTCATTCTCTTTCATTCATTATTTCATTCTGTCTTTCATTCTCTCTCTCATTATTTCATTTTCCCTCTTTCACTCTCCCTCTAATTTTCTCCCCTTTTGTTCTCTCTCAAATTATTTTCCTATGTAGTTAAGTAGTGTTTCTAATCCTCAGAGTGTTTTCAGTAAAGTTCGTTTTGTTGCATCTTGTTTTATTGTCTCTCTCGTCTGATTATTTCTCTCACTTTGACTTGAATATTTAAATGCAATTCTAATTAAACTGAAGTTGTGTGAAGTTCTGATCGATTTTAAGACCTGACTATCTGTGCTGACTGTGTTAATAATTACACACTACAGTATGCTGGGATTTAAATGGTTTTGAGGGCTTTGTTGGAGACCATCATGTGGTCCTGTAATGGCACTGCTGGGCTCTAATGTGCAGTCACGAGTTGCATTGGAATAGAATCAGTATTGAGAGCTATCTTTTGCTATCATGGCTATTAAAAGGCATCCTGGGTTCTAACAGGAACTGAGAGTCGCGCCGAGTTATAATGGGTTCTGAGGGCCACACTGGGCTCTACCAGGGATTGAGCGGTGTCTCTGGCAATGATAGCCGGTTGGGTGTTTATAGGCTTTAAGAGGCATTTTAGGCACTAATGGGCATTGAGAGACATGATGGGCCCTAATGGGTATTAAGAGGAATGCTGGGTTCCTCTCAATGCCCGTTCGAGGCATGATGGGTTCTAATGGGCCGTGAAAGGCATGTTGGGTTTTAATAGCCCTTAAACCACACTGGGCTCTAATGGGCATCAAGAGATATTTTGATCTGTAATCGTTATTAAGAGACATGTTGGGCACTTAGGGGCATTAAGTGGCATGTGGAGCCCAAGTAGACACTGAGACTCTGAGCTAGAATGGCTATTAAGAGCCACACTGGGCTCCGTTTTAGTTGAGCTCTACTGCGCTGGGTCCTAACCAGCTGAATAAGGGCTGCTGTGTGTTGGGTACCTGTGTTAAGAGTGTAGCCGGCCTCCTTGGTCATGTTGCGGAGACGGACGGTGATACTATAGCGACCGCCAGGCTCCAGTCCCTTAAGGCTGTACTCCACTGTGTTGTTCTGCGTGGTGACTTTATAATCACGCTCCATCTTCCGCACCGTGTCCCTCAAATGTACTACATACGTCTGCACACAATCACACACCCAGCTATGAAGCTACATCTTAACAACCTTCAGTGTAAAGTGGAAAATATCAGTTCCTTTCAGTGTACAAAATGATCGACCGATGGATAAAGCCATACTCATATTCGTACCAGAGGAGAGCTGGGGGAGTCATATGGTGGCTGCCATTTCAGTGTGGCCTGTGTTTTATCCACGTGGACTTTATGCAGGTTGCGTGGAGGA
Organism: Neoarius graeffei; assembly: GCF_027579695.1. Classification (NCBI taxonomy): domain Eukaryota; kingdom Metazoa; phylum Chordata; class Actinopteri; order Siluriformes; family Ariidae; genus Neoarius; species Neoarius graeffei. Next base: position 20,122,827 of record NC_083585.1, read on the forward strand.
AGCCTTTCATTCGGGATCATCTTCACTACAGTTGATTCTGACGGAGGGCCCAGATACGGTGAGATCACCCGCACCTGTAAAACAAACGCTACTCAACACCTCTGTACATATGACATGTTATTTCAAGCTTGCCTGGACTCCAAAGTGAGGGCAAGGGTACTGTCTTACAAGGAAGAGATACTGCTCATCGCTGTCCACGGTGACGGTTATACTGGTGCTTGTGCTGTTCACACTGCGGGGCCGGCGGTATAGGTCCAGGAAGGAGGTGGCATAGAACACACCATACATCTACACACACACACACACACACACACACAATCATTACTACATATAGCTGGTTTGAAAACAGGGGAAACCTTTCACATGGTGAAATTCTGGTGTTGTGTATGGAAGTGTGTTTATGGTAGTGGCTATGGTAATGTTTTCACATGTCTGATAACTTACTGCTGTAACAATTTCCCAGCTTGGGATCAATAAAGTAAATCCATCCATCCAATCCTTCCATCTATCTAATCCATCCACCCACCAATCCATTCATCTATCCATCCATCCACCCACCAATCCATCCAATCCATCCATCCACCAATCCAATCCATCCATTCAACCCATCCAATCCATCCATCCAATCCATTCAACCCATCCATCCAATCCATTCAACCCATCCACCCAACCCATTCAACCCATCCAATCCATCCATCCAGTCAACCCATCCAATCCATTCAACCCATCCACCCATCTAATCCATCCATTCAACCCATCCATCCACCCATCGACCCAATCATCCAATCCATCCATCCACCCATCTAATCTATCCGCCCATCTAATCTATCCATCCAATCCTTCTCTCCCTCCATCCATCAATCCAATATGCTTTTTAAAACATGGTTCCTAAACTGAAATATGCTTGCCTTATATATTTATGTAAAGTCCAGGAGTTAAAGTATGCTGAACAAAAACTGATTTAGCCAGTTTTTTTTTCCTTGGATCTTTGCCAGAATGTGACAGGTTTTCCCACGCCACCACAGACATATCATTCTACTGCACTGGGTTTTCTTTTATGTTGTCGTGGTAACGAGCTCAAAATATCTTCCTGGCAAAATAAAAAGCAGTGGCCTCAATGGGAAGAGTGGTGCTTGCTTTTGGAGGCAGATTTTAAGAAAATAAGTCCCCCGGTCTTTCAAAGGCCGAATCTAAGACTTGTATAGATCCATCAATAAATAGATGTATTGGCTGCTGTTTTATTGAGTGGAGATTATCCTAATAAATAATGAAAGGATAATAAAAAAGGAAGAGACATATTAAGAAATACATCTATGCAAGTCCTACGTTTGTCTTTTCATTTCTTCTGGTCCATTTCCAATCCTTACTTTGCTTTTAGTTTGTTTTTATTCTGAAATATTTTCGGAGCATCATGTGACCTAAAAGAAAAGCCCAAGCCAACACTGGGCAGCAGCCAAACACAGTCCTGTGCAACGATGCCCACATTTACATGGCTTAAATTGAAACTATACATTTGATATACTGGGATACTCTTTCCACAGGGGGAAAATGTGAAAACTCAATGTAAGCAAATCTGTTGATTTAGCTTAATCTAAAATCACTGTTTCTACAGCGTCCGTGCTCTTCCTGTCCGTTTTATTAGGCATGCAGAAGTCTGCCTGCCGAGCGAGATGCGCTTGTAGAGAGGTCTGCAAAACCTGTCGACTCTGGACACCCTCACAGCTTCTCGGTTTTGCGCTGCTCTCGCTGCTGAGCTTAGTGCGATGAAAAACGGCATCTCATAAAAGATAACTGAGGATTATGTGAAAGCTGCTTTATGTGGATCACCTCATACCCCAGAATTTTCTTCTGGCCAATATATGGAAAGCTCAAAAACAATCTCTATATGCTCCATGTGTGAGAGAACTTGTGTTGCTTATACTAGCATTTGACATTTCTATAAAACATGTGTGTGTATAAGTATGTGTGGGCATTTTTTTTTTTTTTAAAGATCTTGGAGGAGACCAAATGTCCCCACAAGGATAGGAATATCTGACCGTTTTCCTATTTGATTTTTTAGTATGCATGTATGAACTTATTCATTTATTAAGAAAGAAAGAAAGAAAGAAAGAAAGAAAGAAAGAAAGAAAGAAAGAAAAGAAAGAAAGAAAGAAAGAAAGAGCTAGGGCGGCACAGTGGTGTAGTGGTTAGTGCTGTCGCCTCACAGCAAGAAAGTCCGGGTTCGAGCCCCGTGGCCGGCGAGGGCCTTTCTGTGTGGAGTTTGCATGTTCTCCCCGTGTCCACGTGGGTTTCCTCCGGGTGCTCCGGTTTCCCCCACAGTCCAAAGACATGCAGGTTAGGTTAACTGGTGACTCTAAATTGAGCGTAGGTGGATTATTAACCGGATTTAGACACCAAGAACATGCAGGTGCTGATCAGATCCACCCCTATACTAATCACATGTCAAAAAGGATGTCACTTTTTTTTTAAACTCAGTTTATTCTGGATGCGCATGTCTATTGATATAATACATGCTTTACTTAGAGTTGATTATGTGAAAATGTGTCCAGACTCTTAGAAGCTCATACATACCAAGTCCTTTTATGAATGAGTTGATCACATTGTGAGGCTTTTAAAATATTTTAGACATAGATAAAATAGAAAACATTAAAATATTGTAAAATATTATTTAACATTATATTCTGTATGTAGGCGGCACGGTGGTGTAGTGGTTAGCGCTGTCGCCTCACAGCAAGAAGGTCCTGGGTTCGAGCCCCGGGGCAGGCGAGGGCCTTTCTGTGCGGAGTTTGCATGTTCTCCCCGTGGGTTTCCTCCGGGTGCTCCGGTTTCCCCCACAGTCCAAAGACATGCAGGTTAGGTTAACTGGTGACTCTAAATTGACCGTAGGTGTGAATGTGAGTGTGAATGGTTGTCTGTGTCTATGTGTCAGTCCTGTGATGACCTGGTGACTTGTCCAGGGTGTACCCCGCCTTTCACCCATAGTCAGCTGGGATAGGCTCCAGCTCGCCTGCGACCCTGTAGAACAGGATAAAGCGGCTAGAGATAATGAGATGAGATGAGATGAGATGAAAGAGCTAAAGGGTTTCCTTTAGGTTACTGAGGTTAAATTTAGATTAAAGTGCAGCATCACATGAATAATTATGTCAGTGAAAGGTCCTCACAAGGACAGTAAGTGTGTGTATATACTGTACACACCTGTGCCTGAGGTCCAGTCCAGCTGCAGTCCACTGCGGTTTGATTGAGTGCCCGGGATTTGAGCACTGGTTGTTCTGGCTGTGTTCCTACTGTCTGTAGGCGTGTCAGGGCTGTGGGACTGTCTCCATCAGCGGTATGTGCCCACACTGCCACTTCATACACCGTCCCTGCTGTCAGATTAGTGGCTGTTCGACATGGAGGAATGCATTAATACAGGGGTTTTCAAAGTGTGGGAGAGTCAGCCCCCCCTCGGAGAGCAAATAAACAACAGCGCCCCCACTCACAATTTTTGTTGTTGCTATACTTAATGTTCCATTCGTATTTTTAAAAAAATGGTTGTTGTACACATTTTTATTTTTTTTCTTTTACACATTTTAAACATCTGTGCTTTTTAAAACATCTTGCTTTACACATTTTAAACATCTCATAGCATCGTTAGCTAGCACCTCTTGGCAGACAACACACTGTGGCAGTGGAGCATCTTCAGATCCAGTCCATGAAAATCCAAACTTTAAATAATCGTGGTCATACTTCCTTCTTTTTCCAGTCCCCCAGGATTTCACGGGCCTTTTTTGTGATTGTTGCGGGCTAAAATGTCTGATGTTGCGGGGGTTTTCCAAAAAATTGCGATGAAAGTTGCGGTGTTTTTTAGGTTTTTGTTGCGATTGCATTGCGGGAGGAAGTGAAAGTTGCGAGAAATTGTTGCGATTTTCTCTTTCTGTGATTAAAATTGAGTGATAAGTTATGACTGAAAAACTATTGATTAAAAAAACAGGACACTGAGAAATGGTCCTATAAACAACTTTACCAATATAAAAGATTACCAGGACTACAAAAATGCAGAAAAATAGGCTTTACTTATCCAAATGCACCTGTTGGTTCAAAAGTTAAAGTGCAGAGAACCTCACAGCACAACATGAAGTTACCTTAAAATATAATATAAATGCCTCAGCTTTCATGTAAGAAAAAAAAAACTATTAATACTAGTACTGTGTGCAGGCAGTCTCTCCTGAAGACTAAATTAAACAATAATTATAAACTAATAAAATAAATGGCTCAGGCTTCATAGAAGAAAAAAACAATTTGAACAGAATCTCACAGTATGATGCTGAAGCTGCCTAAACAAAGGAAAATAAAATACCATTTTGGCAAAAATGTTGGCATCCATTAATTTCTTGTATTAAGTTAAAAAAAAATAAAGTGCACACAGTCCTTCACTGTAAACATGACACACTTTCAGTAACAGAATTTAAGCCTACATAAACACTGACTCGCACATGCAGTGTTGCCAGATACTGCTGACGTTTTCCAGCCCAAAATATGTTCAAAACCCGCCAAAATGCACTTAAAACCGCCCAATCTGGCAACACTGCACGCATGCTGCTTCTCTTGAACGTATACACGGAAGTAAGGCGGAAGGTAGTTTGTCGACGTCACCTCAAGACGACGCCAACGATTGGTCAAATTTGCGGGAAGGTTGCGGTGATTGGATATAATTGCAACACCGCCCTGAATTCGCGGGGATTGGTTGAATTTGCGTTGAAGTTGCAAATCGCAACATCCTGGAGGCTGTTTTTTTTTGCTTGTCCCAGACTCTGTCTCCTCACTCACTGTAGCTTTAGGTACTAAAAATCGATCCATTTTGTCTCTGGCAAAGGCTAGCTGAAGTTCGCTAAATGTCCGCAATAGTAACTTATTCTGGTTTATGTTTCCTCACGTTGCGCCCCCCCGAAGAACTCTGGCGCCCCCTAGGGGAGGCGCGCCCCGCCCCACACTTTGAAAAGCCCTGCATTAATATATACACCAAGCTCGAAGATTTTTTTTTAAAGCACTAATGCAATTGTGTAATTTATCTAAAATCAAGATCTATCAAGTGATACAGTAATAATAATTTAAAAAAAAAATCCACATCCAAGCCAAATCAGTACAGGCTGAGAAGTATCCTTTTTGCACATCATTTGTTTCATTTGTCTGTTCATTTTTCCTTCAGTGGTCAGGGCTGCAGAGAATCCAGTGCCTACAGAGGTGAGTAAACATCCTGAAAGGGCACCATACACACATTCATTCACAGATAGGGCTTTTTTTTTTTTAAAGCACGACCAATCAACCCACCGGTGTGTGTGTGCGTATATATATTACATTACAGGCATTTAGCAGACGCTCTTATCCAGAGCGACGTACAACATACCCAGAGCAGCCTGGAGAGCAGCTGGGGGTTAGGTGCCTTGCTCAAGGGCACTTTAGCCATTCCTACATATGTTATTTTATATCATGTTTCTATATAGGGCATACTTTAAAGCTAGACGGCCTTTCAGATTTTTCAAGTGTAGGTCATAAAAAGAATTTTCCCCGACACCCAATTATTTTTCTTTAGTGGGCCGAAAGCTACTGAATTCGAATCACAGACTTCCAATTTTATTAGTTTTTTTAAAACAGAACAATTAATGAATTTAAGGCCACATGGCTCTAAATTCTCCGCTATTTTTTCCTGCTTCACCATGACCCGATTCAAGATACTACATCATGCATCACATGGTGGGCTTTCCCCGTTCGCGCAAGGCATTGTGGGATACAAATTTGAAACAGGAGAGAAAAATGGAGGACGCGAGCGTGCGAATGAAACGTGAAAGACCGACTACAGTAACGGAAAGAAAGCGAGAAGGAAAGACGTTATGTTCTATACGAAGGAAAGGAAACGCAGGACCAAACTAATAAATATGGGCGCTCAGCGAGCACCTCGGTGTGATCAGCTGTTCGTTTAGCGACAGAATGATGGAACTGTCATGCGCACACACAGACACACGGACTTCCTCTGTCTGCTTGACTGCACGAAGCAAAGGATTTCATGGACATTATTTGCTTTAATCCCCTCAAATTAAATAAGTTCCCAGCCACAGAATGGCCTGATATTTTGTGAGATATTACAGAAATAAACATATATCACAATGACCACATTTCAGAGGGAACTAAATTTCACCGATTTTATGAAATCGAAAGGCCGTCTAGCTTTAATTGGGGCCCAGCTCTGTTTTGTGACCCCCCCCCCATCATAATTTCATTTTCTTATTTTATTTCGTGAAAGTTTAACAAAACAAAACAAAACTGGCATTTTTGGAAAATGGATGGTAACCCACACTGACATTCATTGAACCCGAAACTCCACAGACAGTAACCCAAGCTCAGGATGGAACCAGAGACCCTAGAGGCACCACCACTGTGCTCCCGTCATTTGCTTCATTTATTCAGAAGTGACGGCATATATTTTCACTTCAATTGTAACACAAGCAGGCTCAGGAAACAGTGGTTATTTTTGTCATCTCTTAATGACTAAGACTTGATATAGACGCACTTAATATGCTCCTTTATGCCCCAGAGGCCCCCTGCCATGCAGCTTCTCCTCCTCCAAACACACTTGACTGAGCTCACGGAAGGCGTGATTAGCTACAGGACAATGGAACCGAAAGACTGAGAGATGAATCACTGCTCCATGTGTAATGCATTACAGTCATTAGTGCTTTCAGTAAGTAATTAATTTGTATATTAGTGAAGACTTATGTAGCTGCGTATAAGAAATATACACTCATTAATCACTTTATTCTGCTCAAGGTCACGGTGGATCAAGAACAGCCTGGATAGGACACCAGGTTATCACCAAACACACATTCACACCGAGGGCGAATTTAACTTCCTGAGTATACCCACTGGTATGCTTTTCAGGAGTTGGGAGGAAACCGGAGCACCCTGAATCACTATCGCTTATACAGTAAACCCAGTGGAGTCACTATGAGCACTGAAGTTATTCTAAGAGCACTTACACCCCTTTTCCACCAAAGCAGTTCCAGGGCTGGTTCAGGGCCAGTGCTTAGTTTGGAACCGGGTTTTCTGTTTCCACTGACAAAGAACTGGCTCTGGGGCCAGAAAAAACGGTTCCAGGCTAGCACCAACTCTCTGCTGGGCCAGAGGAAAGAACCGCTTATGTTAGCGGGGGGGCGGAGTTGTTAAGACCAACAACAATAACAAGACCGCGAAAGATCGCCATTTTTAAGCGACGAGAAGCAGCAGCTGTACAAACGCGAAGTCATCCGTTATTATTATTATTGTTGTTGTTGCTGCTGCTTCTTCCGTGTTGTTTTTGCTTCGATATTCGCGCCAAGGTTTATGCAAACGTAGCGACGTAACTGACGTATACAGCGACGTAACTGATGTATACAGCGACGTAATGATGTGGCTTCCCTTAGCACCGCGAGCTATGGAAAAGCAAACTGGTTCTCAGGCCCACTTTACACGGGGACGGTAAAAAACAAAAACGCAAAAGTCCGTTTTTGTTCTCACTTTTTTCCGCATCTACACGACCGTTTTCAAGGAGGAAATCTGCGTCTATACGGTGACGCATAAATGTCTCCGCTATGTCTGCACGCATGCGCAACATCTTCCGTCTTGTCTGATCTGCACATCTGCGCCGCTGTTCTGTCAAGTTATCCTACCAAGCCTACTACACATGCGCGAAATCCAGGAGGGTAGGAAAATTCAACAGTAGTTTTGTCCCACCGATCAGCTGGGCTGATAGAAAATCGGTGAGAATTTCACGCATTTGCCGATTTTTATGTTTTGTGCGTATTGGTCGAGTCTTTGGCCGAGTCAAATAATTTGTAATGACTTGTTTTGAATAATAAAACGGTCTGTATGAGAACTTGCTAGGATAACTTTACAGAACACCGGTCCGGCTGAGGTACTGTAGTGCTCGAGGGAGGAGCAGGAGCAAACCGAAACTCTTTTAATCTGCCTTTATTAAGTAACACTCACTCTTGTTTCGGTGAAGAAGAGAAAAGGCAGTGTCCATCTCAGCAAAATAAACCCGTTCGGCTGCTAGTTTTGTTTTCAGTCTCGGGTTTATGGTTTCACGAGCGGCTTGAATAGGCGGCGTGTGTGTGTAACTTGGCGACACCAAACTGAGGAGCTCCAGCTGGGCGGGTGAGCAGGAAAACACATCTACTGCATTAAAACACAGAGCAGCTTGAAGGTCCGTTGGATCGATGTAATCAGACATGCTCTTACTTTTTTACTTACTTTCTTACTTCCCGGGCTGGCATGTGCAGTATATGACATATGTATGACGTAAACGCGTACCCGACGTGAGCAGATCCGAGCAGAGTTTCGCGTATTGGGTAGTTTAGACGGATATGCAACAGGGGCCGTTTTTAACTTATCCACTTTGGAAGGCGTTTTCAATTTTATCCGTTTTTCAGCCTCGGAAACGCCGTCCCCGTGTAAACGAAAGGCACTTCTGATAAAATATTTAGTCGTTTTTACCCGACAGCGTCCTCGTGTAAACGGGCCCTCAGCTGGCTCGCAAGTTGAACGAGTTGTGAACCAGCACCAGCACTGGCCCCGAACCAGCCCTGGAACTGATTTGGTGGAAAAGGGGTCTGATTGTACCTGTAAGAGTAGCCGAGACCGTGTAGTTCCTGTTTTCTTTTACGTGCTTGTCGAAAACCCAAGAAAGCACCACCACATAGTGTTTAGCCTGGAAAACAATAGAGGACATACACGAAAAGGTTAAATAGTGGAGGCACAAGGTTAGTGTACTTAGGGGTCATCCATAATTTTCATCATCATGAGTCTACAAAGAGTAGACTTTTGAGCAACCCCCCTCCCTCCCCCCAAAAGTGTACATTAGCGGACAAAAAAAATGATGGATCTACGTGGAATAGGAATTCAAAATAAAACCATGTCTTGTATTACTTTTTATTAAAATCAGATGACAGGACAATACAAAGATTCACAAGAGAAGAAAAGAAGACACAAGACGGGTCCAGAAGTTTTCATAGAAAGCAGGCGATTCATTTTTCAGTCCCCCCAGGATTCCGCGGGCCTTTTTTGTGATTGTTGTGGGCTAAAATGTCTGATGTTGCGGGGGGTTTTCCAAAAAGGTTTTTGTTGCAATTACATTGCGGGAGGAAGTGAAAGTTGCGAGAAATTGTTGCGATTTTCTCTTTTTGTGATTAAAATTGAGTGATATGTTAAATATTACGTTATTACTGAAAAACTATTGATTAAAAAAACAAAAGACACTGAGAAATGGTCCTATAAACAACTTTACCAATATAAAAGATTACCAGGACTACAAAAATGCAGAAAAATAGGCTTTACTTATCCAAATGCACCTGTTGGTTCAAAAGTTAAAGTGCAGAGAACCTCACAGCACAACATGAAGTTACCTTAAAATATAATATAAATGCCTCAGCTTTCATATAAGAAAAAAAAACCTAATACTAGTACTGTGTGCAGGCAGTCTCTCCTGAAGACTAAATTAAACAATAATTATAAACTAATAAAATAAATGGCTCAGGCTTCATAGAAGAAAAAAAAAACAATTTGAACAGAATCTCACAGTATGATGCTGAAGCTGCCTAAACAATGGAAAATAAAATACCATTTTGACAAAAATGTTGGCATCCATTAATTTCTTGTATTAAGTAAAAAAAATAATGTAAAGTGCACACAGTCCTTTACTGTAAACATAACACACTTTCAGTAACAGAGTTTAAGCCTACATAAACACTCACTCGCACATGCTGCTTCTCTTGAACGTATACAGGGAAGTAAGCAGCGTTGCCTGATACTGCTGACGTCTTCCAGCCCAAAATATGTTCAAAACCCGCCAAAATGCACTTGAAACCCCCCAACTGGGCGGGAAACCGCCCAATCTGGGAACACTGGAAGTAAGGCGGAACACTGGAAGTCACCTCAAGACAACGCCAACGATTGGTCAAATTTGCGGGAAAGTTGTGGTGATTGGATATAATTGCAACACCGCCCTGAATTCGCGGGGATTGGTTGAATTTGCAAATCGCAACATCCTGGAGGGTCTGATTTTTGAAAATTAGGAACTGTCTTTTTAAGGGGAGCTGTTGCCTTTTGGCTTTGAAACGTTCATTTTTGATTCTTTCCAAGCAGCCTGTCCTGCCCTAACTGCCTCCTCTCAGATGAATGCAGGAAACAATAAATGTTTAAAAACTGCTCGTACTCGTTTGAAGGAGTCTTGTGAATAGCGGTATTTCTGCTATTCACAAATTTATAAACGCAGTCAAAATCTGGGTCAGCCATTGTTGTTGTATTGAAGAAAGAAAGCGTGTAGAGCTAGCTGGCAAGACCGATGTGGCGCGAAATTTTTAACATGGCGGCCGCCGATTCGCACATTGATGGATCATCATTTTTTCATTTTTAAAAAGTGTACGCCTGGTCATTAACCCCCTCCCCCCCCGCGTACGGTTTGTACGCTCGTGATAATGATGAAAATTATGGATGACCCCTTAATAATCTGGCATGTCTGCTCACCTTGTAGTCAGAGCTGATGGCGAGTTTCAGTGTGTCTTCCGTGATGCTTGTGATCTTTGTAACCGGGGGAGCCAAAGCTACAATTAAAAGGAACAAATGCACAAACTATTCACGTTCACACTACAAGCAGCCAGTGACATATCCGTTTTGTTTATTTCAGCTATTTTAAAATGGATGTGAACCAAAATGAGGTCAAATTAATTCAACCTGAATGAACCCTCTGGGGTCGAGAGCTTCTCCGGCGAAGCTCGCAGGTTTAGAATGATTAGGTCATGTATTTAGATAAATAACTTCACGAGTTTTTATCATACAAGCATGATAAACATACTGAAAGAAACTGTATACTTTACACTTTCCTATGTGCTCAATGATAAATAATATTATACTTTTTATATTACCGAAATTAGATGAAACATAAAACTTGTCAGTCACACCGGAGTCGGAGCGCCGAGTGCCCATTTACTCATTCATAAAAGACGATTCACATGGTAACGGCATGATAATCACTTTCACTCTTTCAGTTTCGATTGGTTTCTCTTTCGCCCACCGTAAACAGGATAAAATCTGTCAGCCACAGTTTAGGCTACCTGTTTGGAGGTCAAATTTGTTGCGAGATGGTACGCGGATTTGGTACTCAGGAGGTGCTTTGGATGATTCAAGACAGCGATTCAATCCAAATATGAGAACTGCGACCCTGATGATGAGCTGCGTCATTTTGAACTTCGACTCGATCCAGCCGAAGATCATCTCAAGAAAGTGTAAATATTTCTTCTATTTCTAATGAGCATATCGGTTGATATGCGTGCGCTGTAGTGCATAATCTTTGCGTGCTTCTTGAGTATACAAAACGCGCACCATCACTTGTTTGCTCTCTTTTCTTCTTTGTCTTTTTTTCTGGCACTCAAATGATTTTGGCATGCTCTGATGTTGTTGTCAATTTCAACAAATTTAAGTGCATTTTCAGTCATATGACTTTTTTTGTATTCAGCACAAGTTCAGCTACAATGATATGTATTTAGTATGTATGTCATGATTGTACTTTATAAAAAATACCAGATAAATGAAGATGTTGTAAAAAGCAGTTTTAGAACTGTGTTGGAATGTGCGAATAAAACATGACCTTACCCATTGTGACGAACCGTTTTGATCACTTGACCTGATGGGATTAAGAGATGGCAGTTGGAGGGGTTTTCACTCGTCTCATTGAATTTTTTTACTCTTCTCATTGAATAGAATGGAATTTTTTACCCTTCTCATTGAATACTCCTTCCACTGCCAACCTTTTATCCCAAAAACATAAGACAATTTTTTGATGGCCAGTTAATTGTCCAAATCAATGGAGCAGATGCAAGTTTTTCTGCTTGATCCATTCCTAAGATTGAACAGAATCACCTCAAGTGACCAAATCAGTTCGTCACAATGGGTAAGGTCATGTTTTTTTCACACATTCCAACACAATTCTAAAACTGCTTTTTACAACATCTTCATTTATCTGTGTTTTTTTTTAAAGTACAATCATGACCTACATACTACAGAGATATTATTGTAGCTGAACTTGTGCTGAATACAAGAAAAAAAGTCATATGACTTTGAAAATACTGCTAGGATTTGTTGAAATTGACAACAACATTAGAGCACGCCAAAATCATTAGAGTGCCAGAAAAAACCCTCAGACCCCAGAGGCTTAATCTGAAATAAATAAGGAAACAAAGTATTTTAAAACTTCTATTATTATTATTATTAGGGGTGGGACTAGATTAAAAAATAATCTAAATAATTACATGCTTTGTAATTAATTAATCTTAATTAATCTCAATTAATCGCACTACCGTATTTGCCCCAAAAGCAACATTTATTTTATGTAACTACAGTATGTGAAGAGTTCAAATAATACACAGACATGATTTTTAGATTCAAGCTCATTTAATGGCTGGAAACAATATTTTGTTGGAAATTGTTCTTCTGCACGGCATTTGAAACGATGGATCACACGCCGCAATCTGCAATACATCTCGTAGACCCTTGTCTTCTACCACCGATAGCGGTCTGCAGTCCAGGGCAATCCACTTGGCCAGCGTGTTCGTTAAATTTTCCGACGTTGCCCTGCTCATTTTCTTCTGGAATCCAGCCATTTCTTCGAGTTTGCACTTCTGACCAGAACTGCTACCTCGAGCTGCAGCTGTTTCAGTAATCGCGGTGACATGCTTGGCATTTAAATGGTACCGTAAAGTTGACGAGCTTCTGTGATAAGCAAACTCCTTTCTGCACAGTTTGCAATAAACTGTGGTTTTATCAACAGTTCCATCGGGTCGTTTTTTGAATATAAATTTACCGTCCAGCAGACCCGGCGCGCTTTCAAGCTCCATTGCTGTAACTGGAACTGCGTGCGTCAGTATATTTGTCGCACCATAACACGGTGCACTAACAACGGTTCCGGGTTGTTTGGCATGCAAACTGCGATAAAATGCGTTAATATTTTTAACAAATTAATTTGTTTGAAATTAATTAATCTTAATTAACACGTTAATGTCCCACCCCTAATTATTATTATTACTGGCCAAGAAAGAAGTTTAGAAGTTATAAAGTGTAGTAGATCACCTTTCTGAGGGATGATGGATTTGATCTCTGTCCAGTTACCCACCCCTCTGCTGGTGACTGCAGCAACCTGAGAGAGAGAGAGAGAGAGAGAGAGAGAGAGAGAGAGAGAGAGAGAGAGAGGAGTGTAGTAATGCATTAATACTGTATTGGACATGTGAAATGGAAGGAGGGGAAATGGACGCCTCATCAAAAGGCGTGTCTTTTGTTTGCTCTGTCGGAGCACGTGAAGCTCATAAGCTACTTTTACAGTTACAGGCCTAAGTAGCTATTGGTACAGTTTTACCACAGTGAACTTCATTCATGCAATGTTTTGGACTGAAATTGCAGTATAGCAGACAATTGAGAATAACGCCAGCAACAAGCTACGGTACCGGATTGATTAGAGTTCTCGCTAATGTTAATCAACGACTATTCTATCCACATTCACTGGATATGAGCAATCGCGTGCTCTGATGACTGGCTACTCTACTACCGTACTAGGATATCAGCTCATACACCGCAAGTAGAGGAAAAAAAAATGGCGGAGCGTGTCGCTGAACCAACTGAGGACGAAATAAAAACTCTACTCGAAAACAAAACCACAAAAAAAAACAAGCAACAAAATACGGAACGAAAGTATTTGATGGTAAGAACGTATCTTTTTTATTTTTCAAGAATTATTATTACAGCATTTTTCACAAACTGATACGGTCATTTTCTTTACATTCTAAGTGGAAATTATTTTGTCGGACGTTTTGTATAAAGTTTTTATTTATTGTATTTGCAAAAAAAAAAGCTCAGTTTCTCAAAACCCAGTGGCTAGAACAAAACAGTTATTCCACTCAATCTCATCGTACATGTACTACTCGGTGCTACGCGCCTCGTCGGCTGTCAGCTCATGTACGATTCGATTTCATGGAATAACTTAATTAGCATGGTCATTGTTATAGATTTAAACAACTTCTGTGTCTGTATATTAACTGATCTAAAGCCGATACTCGTAAACACTAATTTAAAAGTAGATAAGACAGATGTTACACAGTTGACAGCGTGAGCGGCCATGATGATTCGACGGCACTCCATGAACAGGAAAGGGAACCGGGAGCTGAGAAGACTAACCCAAGCTGATGAGTTGAAATTTCGTGTAGACAGGGTGTTTCCTGTGGTTTTTACCAGCTGTAAACAGTTGCAACTTCACCTTGAACACAGCATAATTTGAAATCTTGAGCACTGAGTTGAGTCTCACCCTGAACCTGTAGAGGGCACTGGGCTGCAAGCTCTTAACCTCCGTACTGGTCGTAGTACTTCTCTGGGAAAACCACTCTGAACTGCCCTTCTCGCTGTACTCCACCTGGCCATCACACACACAAACACACACGGGAGTTAGGACTACTGAGCCAGGGTTAACTAAAAAATGAACAGGCCTTCATCAGATCATCAGTTTCGAGTTCAAGGTACGGTATACACTCAAGTGTTTTTGCAACCTAATCTCCAGCCTTTCTTTCACATTTACTCTATACCAGGGCTTTTCAAAGTGTGGGGCGAGAGTTCTTAAGGGGGGGGGGGGGGGGGGGGGGGGGGGGGGCAACGTGAGGAAAAATAAGCCAGAATAAGTTACTATTGCGGACATTTAGCGAACTTCAGCTAGCCTTTACCAGAGACAAAATGGATCGATTTTTAGTACCTAAAGCTACAGTGAGTGAGGAGACAGAGTCTGGGACAAGCAAAAAAACAGAGCCTCCAGGATGTTGCGATTTGCAACTTCAACGCAAATTCAACCAATCCCCGCGAATTCAGGGCGGTGTTGCAATTCTATCCAATCACCGCAACTTTCCCGCAAATTTGACCAATCTTTGGTGTCGTCTTGAGGTGACGTTGACAAACTACCTTCCGCCTTACTTCCATGTATACGTTCAAGAGAAGCAGCATGCGTGCAGTGTTGCCAGATTGGGCGGTTTCAAGTGCATTTTGGCGGGTTTTGAACATATTTTGGGCTGGAAAATGTCAGCAGTATCTGGCAACACTGCATGTGCGAGTCAGTGTTTATGTAGGCTTAAATTCTGTTACTGAAAGTGTGTTATGTTTACAGTGAAGGACTGTGTGCACTTTACATTATTTTTTTTTTTACTTAATACAAGAAATTAATGGATACCAACATTTTTACCAAAATGGTATTTTATTTTCCATTGTTTAGGCAGCTTCAGCATCATACTGTGAGATTCTGTTCAAATTGTTTTTTTCTTCTATGAAGCCTGAGCCATTTATTTTATTAGTTTATAATTATTGTTTAATTTAGTCTTCAGGAGAGACTGCCTGCACACAGTACTAGTATTACTAGGTTTTTTCTTACATGAAAGCTGAGGCATTTATATTATATTTTAAGGGAACTTCATGTTGTGCTGTGAGGTTCTCTGCACTTTAACTTTTGAACCAACAGGTGCATTTGGATAAGTAAAGCCTATTTTTCTGCATTTTTGTAGTCCTGGTAATCTTTTATATTGGTAAAGTTGTTTATAGGACCATTTCTCAGTGTCTTTGTTTTTTTAATCAATAGTTTTTCAGTAATAACAATATTTAACATATCACTCAATTTTAATCACAAAAACAGAAAATCGCAACAATTTCTCACAACTTTCACTTCCTCCCGCAATGTAATCGCAACAAAAACCTAAAAAACACCGCAACTTTCATCACAATTTTTTGGAAAACCCCCACATCATCAGACATTTTAGCCCGCAACAATCACAAAAAAGGCCCGAGAGATCCTGGGGGGACTGAAAAAAGAAGGAAGTATGACCACGATTATTTAAAGTTTGGATTTTCATGGACTGGATCTGAAGATGCTCCACTGCCACAGTGTGTTGTCTGCCAAGAGGTGCTAGCTAACGATGCTATGAGATGTTTAAAATGTGTAAAGCAAGATGTTTTAAAAAGCACAGATGTTTAAAATGTGTAAAAGAAAAAAATAAAAATGTGTACAACAACCATTTTTTAAAAATACGAATGGAACATTAAGTATAGCAACAACAAAAATTGTAAGGGGGGCGCTGTTGTTTATTTGCTCTCCAAGGGGGGGCTCACTCTCCCACACTTTGAAACCCCTGCTCTATACAGTATGCGAAAGAAGTAGATACAAGAATAAAGGAAGGAGAAATAATCCGATATGCTCCACAGAACGCGTTTTTGTTGAACACTGGAATACAGTGTTATAAACAGAGATAAAAAGTACTGAAATTGGAATAAATAGTGAAAGGTACGTGTAAATTAAGTTCTAAATCTGTATAACCATTTTTCACACAAGCATTTTAAGAGGAAAAATCCTTCTAACACCGTTGTTGTAAGACAGCTAACGGGTGCTGAGAATTAACCAATTTAAAAAAAAAAGAAGAAGAGGAGAAGAACATTGACAGTTCATTGTCTCAACAGTTTTTGGTGCAAGATAAAAAAAATCAAAACGCAAAAACAAGGCCACCGATTAAATCCATCGTAAATCACTTTTACAAAAAAGATCAGCCAGAGCGTCAGCGATGCAGTAGCTCACACGGCCGTACCATGAGAAACCAGACTCGTTTATAATTAGCCAAGTTGCTCTTCATGAGAACAATTAGATCTTCCAAAAAAAATAAACAGAATCAAAATCCAGTGTAAACTCAGGGAGGAGTAGCGATGTTTGTGAATTGTGGACAGACGGATGGACGGACGGACGCTGGACGCCGCGTGATGGCAATAGCTCATCGCCCTACGGCCGGTGGGCTAAAAATAAATAAATAATGAGCCAGTACAAATCCTACACAATTAGTTAAAGTAATTTCACCAAAAATATAAACTATTTACACAGAATAAACAGACAATTAAGGAAATGCATAGAGAGCACTAACCCTCCGTGTCTGAAATCGCTCACTCGTTCACTACGCCCTACTCACTATATTGGGAATTACTATATAGAGGACTATATCGTGAGTTCATTGATAAAATGAAACAAGAGTGCTCTGAGAGCACAATATCCACCGCTGGCAACTCGGCCACAACTCTGGTAAAATGTGACTGAATTGAACAAAATTACAAGATGCATATTACCCACATATAACCAAAAATTCTGCCAAGTTTTGTGATATTCCTCCAAAAATTGTGAGAGGAGTTGATTTCAGAAGGTGAGTACCCTTCCCAGGATGGATGGACGGACGGACATCGCCACAACATAATCCCCATTCGGGCCTTTCAACCAGTGGGGGATAAAAATTGTGCGGGAAGTTGATTTCAGAAAGCAAGCACACCTTGATGAAATTGCCAAAGTAGAAGTTTGTTAATAATGAAGGGCGTAACTCTGGGAAAATTTGCCCAAATTAAACGAAATTTCAATATGCGTAGAACTGTCATATAACAAAGCCTTCTGCCAAGTTTGGTGAAATTCCTCCACAAACTGTGAGAGGAGTTGATTTCAGAAGAACGTGCACCCTCATGAAATTGTCAAAGTACAAGTAATTTAATCAAGGGTCAAAACTCTGGGAAAATTTTCACAAATGAAATTAAATCGCAATCTGCGTATTACCGTCATATAGACCCCTTTCACTGACGTCACCCGAAACCGGAAGTAAACAGACCCTGCGCCATTTTGGAAGACCAACAAACTCGTGATTAGGGGGAAATAACGGCAGCGGTATGTGAACCCACGAGAATAAAGTGGAGTGGCAAACGACTTAAACAAACAAATCTGAGCTGTTTTATTTATGATTTATTGGCCCAACAGTAGACTTGAAAGAAACCTGTGTGAGACTTGGCAAAAAACTGTGGATATAATGGATAAGTCTGTGCATGATCTGCGGACACTTTGAGGTAAGCAAACGCAAGAAATTCAGATTTAAAACATGCTAAAGTGGCCCCAAGTTGATAACTGTATGAGGAGCAAGCCTCCCAGACTTCTACAATTTAATAATAATAATAATAATTTAGGATGGTTTGGGGCTTGCTCTCCCTCCTATTATATAAATAAAGCATAGTTGTTGTGTAGGCATATATCATAAATACATATGTATAATTTGGATAAATTAACCTAAATTATGGATACCTTAATAGGAACAAAAAGTATACATTTTTCAACTGAAAAGATATATTATTAAAAGATAAATATCAACAAGATTACCTTGGCCATAACTATGTGTAGGTTATTCTTAACAACAGCTGTAATATCACGAACCAAGCCACCAACAACATAATTGTAAGCCTGTAGCCCTTTGTAGGCTTTCAAGTCATCAGCAATGTAGGCAGTGTTCGAACTACGGGGGTACTCGGGGGATCCGAGATCCCCTGAAACAGACATGAGATCCCTTGAAAACATGATTTGGGAAATGTTGGGGGGGTCTCTAAAATATTGGCAAAATGATGTTTATTGACATAGCAATCGTGTGTAACGGGAAGCATTTGCATATCCGAAGTGTTGTGTTTACATCAAAGATAAAATAAACCGAGATGACAACGACTGCTGCTGCCAGGTTGGTTGTTGAGTAGCCTGACTGTTTTTTTTTTTTCTTGCGTGTGGTATCATTATTGACGCGAGGCTGTTTTTTGAACATGCCAATGCGGACACGATTTCCCCTGATGAGTTATGACTTCAGACGTGATGCGTGTGTGGAGGTGTGGAGTCCGCGTGATATGTGCGTAAGATAGGCTTCTCATGTGTTTGGAGATCCGCGCTCTGAGACAAGCGCAAGCGCCCCCAAGGGAAAAAAAGGGACCCCCCGAAAATATCGGCATAGTTCGAACACTGAGTGTAGGCACTGGGTGTAAACAACAAATAGTTTACATGTCTGGGTAGCAAACAGATGGCAGAATTGGTGTCCGGTCCTCCTTATGTTTCCATTCTCCCTTGCCGCGAGTCTTATCATATGGGTCAAACCCATCAATCACAGCCAGTTTCTCCACATACCGTGCCCTTTCTGCAGCTGGTAATGTACTCACATAACCCGAATTATCAGCCATCGTGTCACTTTACTCTCGCTCGTACTTTGTTTTATATTGTGAGTGCATGTACTTGGTCTTCCAATATGGCGCCTAACAAAATCTCGCGGCGCGGTGACGTCATGCGGTAGCCCTCTATAACAAGGCGTTTTGCCAAACTTCGAGAAATTCGTCCAAAAATTGTGAGAGGAGTTGATGTCAGAAGGCGAGCACACCTTCATGAAATTGTGAAAATACAAGGTTGTTAATCGAGAACTGTAATTCTGGTAAAATGCGACCAAATTGAACAAAATAACAATATGCGTCCTAACGACATATAACAATACTTTATAATGAGGAAGTTTCGTGAAATTCGTCCAAAAATTGCAAGAGGAGTTGATGTCAGAAGGAAAATACACTCTCATGAAATTGTCAAAGTATAATTTTGTTAATCAAGGGCTGTAACTCTGGTAAAATGTGACCCAATTTAACAAAATTACAATCTGTGTATTGCTGACATATAACAAAGAATCCCGCCAAGTTTTGTGAGAGGGGTTGATTTCAGAAGATGAGTACCCTTCCCGGGATGAACGGACATCGCCACGACATAATCCCCCTTCGGGCGTTTCAGCCAGCGGGGAATTAAAAAAAAAATTGCTTTCGGACACTAGTCGGTTGCGCCGTTATTTACGTCATTACTGTTGCACAATTAAAACGTGCCAGATCAGTCGGCTGGTGGGTTTTCAAAATAATAATAAATCCATATTATACTGAGCGTATTTCCTACAATAATAAAAACAACGTACTTTGCATCTGCTGCATCTTTGAGGGTTTTTTTTTAAATCAAGGCCGAATCCTTTCTTCTTTCCCGCTGCCTTTTATTAAATCAAATTTGAGGCTTTTGATTTGATTTCTTTCAGCGCAACCGCAATGCATGATGGTAAATATTGCTTGGTTAGTGACCATCGGTTGTACACTACTTTTCAGGATGCATTGTGGGATACTATGAGTGCACTACATATAGTGTGTAATAATTCTCACTACATTCGGACAGCGCTACAAAATGGCGACCTCACTATATAGTGAGTAGAGTGTGATTTCGGACACGGGGTAAGTTTTTCTCTCAGTACAATTTCTTGTGGTGAAACATCAGAGCACAGTTGGTTTGATTTGTTACTCTCAGACTCAAAGTGTTAAGGCAAGGAAACTCACAATGTACTCTCTGATGAAGCCATGGGCGTTAGCTGGAGGACTCCAGGAGCACAGCACTGTGCCGTCCTCTGCACTATCGTAGCTTAGCTGCAAAGCCTGAGGAGGATCAGGCACTGAAACCCACCCACACACACACACACACAAACATGTCAGAAGTCACATACTTCATTCTGCTTCCACGCAAACCATGTGTGTGTGATGGTGAGGTGTGTTTTGCGAGTGTTACTCACGTCCCTCGGGCGTCCGCAGTGTGAGCACCTCGTTGGTCTTGTGCTGCTTGCTGAGGCACTGCGTCACCACTTTCACCTGGTAGGTGGTGTCTGGCCTCAGCACACTCAGAGTATAGCTGCTCTTGTTGCTGTGTGTGTCCATGGTGGTCCACTGTTGAGTCCCTACCAGCCTGGGACAAGGGGAAAAATAAATAAATAAATAAATAAATAAATAAATCCAGCACAGGTGAGTGATCCAGGTCTTGCCATGTCATACTTATGGTTATGGTGTAACTTATGTCATACTTAAGTTACTGGATTGTATGACTGATGTAAAGCAGTGGCTGGCACGGAACTTTTTGCATTTGAACGACAGCAAAACAGAATGCATCTTATCTGGCACGTCACCCACGTCAAATGTTTTTACAACAAATTTTGGTACTCTGGCCCCCTTTTTTAAACCATTTGTACAAAATCTTGGGCTAACGTTTGACAGTGGGCTTAAATTTGATAAACAGATTAGTTCTGTTGTTAGAACGAGCTTTTTTCAGCTCCGTCTCTTGGCCAAAGCGAAGCCGTTTCTCAGTCGGCAGGATCTCGAGAAGGCAATCCATGCATTCATCAGTTCGAGACTGGACTACTGTAATGCCCTGTATGTTGGCCTCAGCCAGTCTTCAATTTTACGTCCTCAACTTGTACAGAACGCTGCGGCCCGATTTTTAACAAGCACGTCTAGACGTGAACACATCACTCCTGTGTTGTCGTCACTCCATTGGCTTCCAGTCCGTTTTAGAATCGATTTTAAACTTCTCTTGTTTGTTTTTAACGCCATCAGTGGCCTGGCTCCCTCTTACTTGTCTGAGATTTTAACTATCCGTGATCATGGTAGGGCCCTGCGTTCTTCGGGTCAGCTTCTGTTAGAAGTTCCAAGGTCGAGATATAAACAGTGGGGTGATCGTTCTTTTGCTGTCGCTGCTCCCAGACTGTGGAACAATCTGCCCCCTGACATTCGCACCACTATTGATCTCGGCCTTTTTAAATCAAAGTTGAAGACCCACTTTTTTAGATTGGCATACAATCCTGACGAGGGGAGTCTTGTTTTTGAGGGGTGCTTCGTTTCGTCTGTTTTATTTCATGTACTTCTGAAAGGCTTTTGGTAACCTGCAGCACGGTGGCACCTCCCGCAGTCAAAACCTGTTTTTTTATGTGTTTTGGTGTTCTGTTTTATGGCTTTGATGGAAAGCACTTTGGGTACCTTTTGGTTATTGTAAAGGGCTATATAAATAACATTTGACTGATTGATTATGGTGAAGAACTACTGCCCACCAGGAGCAATGACGGGCCATTTTTTAAAGTGCTTATCATCATGTTGTGTAATGTATCAAATTAAAGAGTGTGAATTTGTTTAATTTTGTAAATATGTCTAAAAAAAAAAAGTTACGAACATTTGAAAATCCGGTGATTTATATAATTTCCATTTCAGTCCATTGCCCTGGTCACAAACCAGCAACCATTTTCCACTGGTTTAATTTTCCATTCATGAGAAAAAAAAACAATCAGAAATTAATCAATCAACCAAAACACCAAAAATAAAGAGATTTCGAATTTTGAGTATCAGGGTAAGAATTACAGATAAAGGTGTATTCTTGTAGATCACAGTTATGCACCTAGAAGGCTGAAAAGTAACACGTCAGTAAAATTGGTCCGTCCTTTGTGTTTAAACATAAAATCCAGAATTTATCAGGTACGTTCACTTTAAATTGTGGACACCAAGCGTGACTAATGACGGTGGTGCTTGAATGAGCTGTGTATCAGAAGCTCAAACTTTGGCTAATTCTCTTCAAAACAGTATCACTGTTATTTATACACCTTCTCATTTTTTCTGCATGAAAAAAAAATCGGACATTCATTGATTTTTAGGAAGGGTACAAAATTTCCCTCAGTGATCCGATCTTTCGCGGGCGCTAGACAGCAAAGTGTTCAGCTGATTTTATTGGAAAAATCAAGTCAACACGGGAGATTCGACCACTAGGTGGGAATCATGAGTTTCAAGCTGACTGAACCAACAGTGAGTGAGCGAGCTGGAAGCGACAACAACAAAACACACGGACCAGTGACGAATATCACTAAAAAACCCAAGACGGCGGCGCCCATGAGTTTGGTGTATACATAGTTTTCACATGACGTCACAGAGTCGGGGATTCCCTAGTGGCGGCCATCTTGCGGGTCAAGCTTACTGTACGGGTCACTGAGCACACATTGTAACGCGCGAGTACAAAGTCTTCAAAAGAACCCAAGCAGGCTATTTAAAGCTAGCAATGGTGCACACCTGTTGTATTCACAGCTGTCGTAATAGGTCAGATGATGACGTCAAGCGGAGCTTTTATGGAATTCCCACTGTACGGGAGCACGAAGGCGAGCAAACAAAGAAACTCAGCATACAAAGGAGAAATCTATGGCTTGCGAGGATCAACTGCAAGGATTATCAGCCTTCCAAACACAGCAAAGTCTGCTCCGATCATTTTATAAGTGGTAAGTTGTTTAAATAAACAATCAATTGCAAATCCGTTACAGTCCATGAAACATAGGAAGTATAAGAATGAGAAAAAAAAACAGTGAATCGGAAAGCTGCACACATTTGCGCAGCTTCGCGCAGCTTTCCGATTTAAATAAATTCTGATTTAAATCAACTCGATATTATACACACACATATATTTATATGCAGTGTTGAGAGCTCTAAAATTCCAATGTTTACATACCTTGGCTGTAATTAGGACACGACCGTCACTTGTTTTTATATGGTGGACTTCACGGACCCAGCCACAGACAAAATAATTGTATGACTCCAGCGACTTGTATGCTTTGAGGTCGTCAAGTGTGTAGGCACTTTTACTATTCACGAAATAGTTCACAATATCAGGGTACGATATGGATGGCAGCCCTGCATAGTCACTTGAAAATGCATCTTTGTCCAATTCGTAGGGGTCAATTCCCCCAATCAAGGCCAGTTTGGCTGCATACAGTTGTCGTGAGATGTCGTCCAATGTATCTATATACTTCTGTTTACTTGATTTTGCCGACATTGATCTTTATTTTAGAAAACTGACTTTATAACTTCATAAATTCGTCGGAGATAACGTAGCTGGTAATAGCGATGGTCCGTTTTGTTTGCCCCACAAGATGGCGGCTGGAGGGCGTTCCCCGGAATGCCGTGATGTCAGTGAAAACTATCTATTGCATTACACAACGTTAAAAAAAACAAAAACGCTTAAAGTAAAAGCTCATCACAATGCCACACAAAATTAACAATATATTCCGTAAATATGTTACTTATTCTTGAATCGACACTAGTTTTATGTAAACACTTTTAAATGTCTTTCAAGGCCAAATAAAAACATGCTGTTCTCCCGTACAAATGTCTGGGAGGTTCATCAGAGTAGCGGCACGCTGTCAAGCCTACAAACAAGGCAACAATCATCTACTACTGTTTTACGTTATTTTCCGTGAAACTTGGTGGAAGGGTGTACGTAGCATGAGCCAAGGAAGAACCCGTTACGTTTTGGAGTGGATCCATGAATTTAGCTTCACCTCTGCTAATGTCACGAGATACACCATTTGGCCTTGGATGAAGTCTACGCTCAACAGTGCCATCCATCTTAAAATCCAGTAGATGGGAATAACGTTCAACGGTAACAAAACATACAGTGCTCAGCGTAAATGAGTGCACCCCCTGTGAAAAGTAACATTTTAAACAATATCTCAATGAACACAAACAATTTCCAAAATGTTGACAAGACAAAGTTTAATATAGCATCTGTTTAACTTATAACGGGAAAGTAAGGTTAATAATATAACTTAGATTACACATTGTTTCAGTTTTACTCAAATTAGGGTGGTGCAAAAATGAGTACACCCCACAACAAAAACTACTACATCTAGTACTTTGTATGGCCTCCATGATTTTTAATGACAGCACCAAGTCTTCTAGGCATGGAATGAACAAGTTGGCAACATTTTGCAACATCAATCTTTTTCCATTCTTCAACAACGACCTCTTTTAGTGACTGGATGCTGGATGGAGAGTGATGCTCAACTCGTCTCTTCAGAATTCCCCAAAGAAAATAATCTCTTTCCACCACAAAGGTGAAGGCTACAAGAAGATCAGCAAAGCTGTACTTATCAGTCAGAATACTGTAGCAAAAGCGGTACAAAAATTTAAGAAAGATGGAACTGCAACCATCTCACAGAGACGTCCAGGTCGTCCACGGAAGTTAACACCTCGACAGAAGCGTCTTCTGATGAGAAGGGTTGAAGAAAATTGGCATGCAAGTTCACTGCAGTTATCTAAAGAAGTAGAAAGCCAAACTGGGGTGACTATTTCCCGTGACACAATACGGCGTACACTGAAGAGGAATGGCATGCATGGATGCCGTCCATGAAAGAAGCCTCTCCTAAAGCCCAGGCACAAAAAAGCCCACCTAGAGTTTGCCAGGGCCCATGCTGACAAAGATGAAGACTACTGGGACTCTATACTCTGGAGTGATGAGACCAAGATAAATGTTTTTGGAACTGATGGCTTCAAAACTGTATGGCGTCACAAAGGTGAGGAATACAAAGAAAAATGCATGGTGCCTACAGTGAAACATGGTGGTGGCAGCGTCCTTATGTGGGGCTGCATGAGTGCTGCTGGTGTCGGGGAGCTGCATTTCATTGATGGCATCATGAATTCACAGACGTATTGCTCTATACTGAAAGAGATGCTACCATCACTCCGTGCCCTTGGTCGTCGTGCACTTTTCCAACGTGACTAAACACACATCTAAGGCCACTGTTGGATTTCTGAAGAAGAACAGGGTGAAAGTGATTCAGTGGCCAAGTATGTCTCCTGATCTGAACCCAATCAAACACCTATGGGGAATTCTGAAGAGACAAGTTGAGCATCACTCTCCATCCAGCATCCAGTCACTAAAAGAGGTCGTTGTTGAAGAATGGAAAAAGATTGATGTTGCAAAATGTCGCCAACTTGTTCATTCCATGCCTAGAAGACTTGGTGCTGTCATTAAAAATCATGGAGGCCATACAAAGTACTAGATGTAGTAGTTTTTGTTGTGGGGTGTACTCATTTTTGCACCACCCTAATTTGAGTAAAACTGAAAAATGTGTAATCTAAGTTTATATTATTAACCTTACTTTCATGTTCTAAGTTAAACGGATGTTATGTTAAACTTTGTCAACATTTTGGAAATTTTGTGTTCATTGAGATATTGTTTAAAATGTTACTTTTCACAGGGGGTGCACTCATTTACGCTCAGCACTGTAGCCAATATAGAAATACGATGACTTCAAAGCACAATCCAAATATCACAGGTGTCAGTAATCCTGTGGGATACACATGTAGGGACATAATTCGAATAGTTTTGGAAATATATCCAGACATATCAAGTGGTTGCGGTTGCAGATTTAATACTTTGTAGAGTCACCTTTTGCTACAGTTACAGCTGCAAGTCTTTTAGGGCATGTCTCTATTAACTTAGCACATCTAGCCACTGGGATTTTTTCTCTCAAAATCTTCTGCTTTTAACGATGCTAACTTCATGGCCATGTTTGTTTACAAACTGTAACAGTAACTCGCTAGCATGGAAGTTTTACATCTCGGACGTGTCTCTTTTCCAGTTTTTCGATGTCCGTTGGTATGTTTTTCTCTTCTAAATATCTGTGAAGAATAGCTAATGAAGTTTTGGTAGCCTTTCGAGTGTTCAGCGCATCTTTAGTTTCAGTTTATTTATTTAGTGCTTAATTCTAGCATAGCTAATCCTAGCAGTAGCACTGGATTAACCTCGTCTCGTCTCTCTCCCGGCCGACAAAGAAACGACTGTGCGCGTGTGCAGCGGAAAAGTTTTGTAGTTGGAGCTTTGCATGAGCTCTGATGTGTGACATCGTGTTGTCTTGACAACGTGCAATATTATAACAATATTGCATGCCATCAATAAACCTGCTAGAAGGGAATAGAACACATTTTTATTCCATGGAAAAAGTGTTCCGTGTGTATGATGTTCAATATTATGCATTTTTTGTTGTGCAATAAAATTAAATATTTCTCTGAACTGACTGTTTTCATTTCAGATCTAATTTTGCCCTTTAAATGTTGCTCCTTGCATATTTGACAAGGTAAAAAACAGCAAGTTTAATAATGTCGAATTGTGCCTAAATCAGCACTAGATGCCACCAGAATGCACCATTTGAAGTCTCTAATTTCAAAATTTTCAAAAAAATTAAATGGATTTGGCCAAATGTAATTGGTCATCAAAATCCAAGGAGTATATTATACGTAACGAAGACGTCTAGTCGGTCGATGAGAGCATCAGAGCTCTTCATGATGTCAGTATTTTGAAATGCAGCGGATATGCCAGTGCCAGTTGTAGCCAGCAGATGTCACCAACGTGCATCGATGACTTGAATGGAGTTCTCAAACTTTTTGAAGCCAGGGACTTGTTTAACAGGGAAATCAATTTCACAGACTCCCTTAGTACAGATTTATGAACATCAGCCAATTACACAAACACTAGAGTTATTATTTAAACATGTACAATCATAACTTTTTATTCCAGAACATTCTGGTCCTTGGACCACATTCGACTACGTCTTTCTACAGGACCTGACTGGGGAAACATGGTACGGTACATTTTAGGATACAAGATAAAGGACGGGCGGCACGGTGGTGCAGTGGTTAGCGCTGTCGCCTCACAGCAAGAAGGTCCGGGTTCGAGCCCCGTGGCCAGCGAGGGCCTTTCTGTGCGGAGTTTGCATGTTCTCCCCGTGTCCGCGTGGGTTTCCTCCGGGTGCTCCGGTTTCCCCCACAGTCCAAAGACATGCAGGTTAGGTTAACTGGTGACTCTAAATTGACCGTAGGTGTGAATGTGAGTGTGAATGGTTGTCTGTGTCTATGTGTCAGCCCTGTGATGACCTGGCGACTTGTCCAGGGTGTACCCCGCCTTTCGCCCGTAGTCAGCTGGGATAGGCTCCAGCTTGCCTGCGACCCTGTAGAACAGGATAAAGCGGCTAGAGATAATGAGATGACATGAGAAGATAAAGGAAGCATACCTGTAGTAGATGAGGAAGGAGCAAGAGGACTGCGGCATGTTTTTGGGCCGGGACCAGGTGAGTGTGACCGTGCCGGAGAAGTCTGCGTGCCACTGCAGGTTCTGGACTTTATACACCAGCTGGTCGGCTGTCGAGCAGAAACACAAAACAAGCTGGAACTATGACAAGACCAAACTTGTCAGCTTGGTTTCTAGGGGCCAGGAATGAATGAGTGTATTTGTTGGGGGAAATGTGATGCTCAGTATCTCTCACCGGTACAGTTGTCCTCATCACTGTGGTCTGAGCAGTCTAAGAAGCCATCACACCTTTCACTCTCCAGTACACATGCTTCCCGGTCAGCACACAGTGTCCCGTTCATACACACCAGAGGCTCACGTGTAGCTACACAGAGAGCATATATATATATATATATATATATATATATATATATATATATATATATATAAAATACATTTTAAGTTGCTTAAGTTTTACAGCTTCTGAGTGGTGCAACAGAAAAACATCATCCAACGGTCGCCGAAGTTCAAGTTCCGATGATGCCAAAGCCATTACTGACCGGGGGTCCAAGGAAGCAAAATTGGCCATGCTCTCAGATAGCGAGAGGTGGCATAATCTTTCTCGTTATGCATGCAGAAGTGGGCGGATAGCACTTTCCTCTGAGTGTATTACGCAGTCCACCAGGCTTGTCGTACTCGATCCCAGGACTCGTGACTCATACATTAACTGCATTCGGACTCGTAAATTGGAGACGAGGACTCGGATTTTTTCTTTATTTTTTGTAACATGCCATAATAATTTGACACAAGATATTTATATCTACATTCATTTTTATACTAATTTCGTGCAAGAGAATGCACATTCACCTGTTCAGGAACAGGTGGCGCTAAAATGCCTGGAGAGACGCCGCTAGGATTGTCCGCTTTGCTTATACAGACTTCTCGTGCAGGGGGAAAAAATGCACTGCTGTGTGTTCCATATGTAGAAGAACTATCAAGGAGACGACGAGGACGACCTCGAACTTCAATCGTCATTTGGTAAGACTCCACCCAGAGAAGGAAGTGACACGCTATGTTCATTGCTCTGTTGATAGTGGGCAGGGCTTGCTGAGCGATGAACTAGCTAATGTTAACCCTCTCTCATGTTATTTGCTCTGTTGATAGTGGGCGGGGCTTGCTGAGCAATGAACAAGCTTTTTATCTGTAGCCTGTTAACTAAAATGGGGCAGTCGAGCAGTAACGTTAGTCCAACACAGTAGCAGAGACGCTTTCACATAAAGGCAGCGACAGCCACCGTCAAATGGTGCGATTGGAGTCTTGTTCTCGGACTCGACTCGAAATTTTCTTTAATGACTCGGACTTGAAGACTGGGGACTCGAGCCTGGACTCGGACTCGAGGTTTAGTGACTCGACTACAACACTGCAGTCCACCGATGTTGCATGAGCAGCAGTTCGAAAAGGTGTGGTCAGCTGGATGCACATGATAACCCTCTCATTCTCTCTCTCTCCGAGACATATGATGGGCAGAGATGCCTGATGGGTACGAACTGGCCATGACTAAATTAAGGAGGAAAATCGGGGAAAAAGCCAAAAAAGTAAAGTTGATTAAAATTTATGGAACTTGAGTACAAAAGTCCGTATTCCACACAGGTTCTGCATGAGAACAAGAAAACTAAAAATAAATTTAAGTTAGTTATGGCTGGGTTCTTGCCCGAACCAATGATCACATCATCAGTTTTTCTCTGGCTAATCAGGCACAAGGTACGCCGGAGCAGTTGGGCACCTTGCTCAAGGGCACTTAAACCGGTCCTGCTGGTTCAGGGAATCGAACCAGCAACCTTTTCATCCCAAAGCTGTAGCATCAGCCGCATAAAGTATTGATTATTAATCAGTAGCGTAGAATAGTATCTATTGTCTAAGACACTTATTTATATTTCATATTAAAACATCTATGTAAATCAATACATAGAAAGCCTGGCCAGGCGCTGAACGTTCTTCTGCCTTCACTTTAAGAGAAATTCAGGGCGAGCATGAGCCTAGGTTCTTCCCTGTCACTGTCACTCACCTTCTCACTCCTTAGCCTATGGATATAGTCCCTTTAAATCACGTGCTCGTTTTCTGAATGGAGAGGCGGAAAGAGGAATGAACGGGGGTAGATGGAAGCCGGTACGCCAACATTCTGAGATCCTCCAGAATTCTTTAATGGTCCGGAATAAATTGAATGCTACACGTTGATGGATTACTTTGTTCTTCTACGCCTTTTTTGAGGAATGTACTGTCGGACTTAAACCAACATCTGAAGAGGTGAGATCGCTCCTTTTTTTTCCCTATTTTTGCTGGCGGGATTGTTTTTGTTTTTTGGAAAGCGCACGGGCGGGGCGCGGTTTTGGTTATACTGCTTACGCAGTGTTTGGACTAAATACTCTGCCCTAAGGGCTATTCTCTCACTCTCTCTCACTTTGCACCATTACACAATAAATATCTCATCTCATTATCTCTAGCCGCTTTATCCTGTTCTACAGGGTCGCAGGCAAGCTGGAGCCTATCCCAGCTGACTACGGGCGAAAGGCGGGGTACACCCTGGACAAGTCGCCAGGTCATCACAGGGCTGACACATAGACACAGACAACCACTCACACTCACATTCACACATACGGTCAATTTAGAGTCACCAGTTAACCTAACCTGCATGTCTTTGGACTGTGGGGGAAACCGGAGCACCCGGAGGAAACCCACACGGACACGGGGAGAACATGCAAACTCCACACAGAAAGGCCCTCGCCGGCCACGGGGCTCAAACCCGGACCTTCTTGCTGTGAGGCGACAGCGCTAACCACTACACCACCGTGCCGCCCAGAATAAATATTCGCATTGAAAATATTTTGTAAGCGCGTTTCATGAACCAAGTTATAGGATTTGTTGACAACTCGCATCGAGTTCGTTACAAAGCTATTTCTCTAACCATTTAGCCATGGCCTCCCCCCGTAAATAACGATACAAAAATGTTGAACAAATATACTTTACTAAGGTGATGCAAACTACCACAATCATACTGGGTTAGTCATGAATAAATGGGATATGAACATGCTATTTCACAAGCATCATTCTTAAAGAAGTTCTAAAAATAAAATAATTGTAAGTAGGTGAATTTGGCTACGGTAAACGGTCCCGAGGTGCGAGTGTGTGAATGATATTAGATTCAGACTCACATTGGAAACTGTGTGTTTACTGCTATTATGTTGTAAAGGTGTTGTGTGGGAATGCGAGCAAAATGGTCAAGTCGAAAGGTTAATCTATTCCCTGGTGACACAAGAACAATAACGGTAATCTTTCACCATGGGAACTGGAACCACTGGATTATCGTGTTATGATGGTGCTGGCAGTGTTTGTTTCCCACGGGTCTGAAATACGCTTGTAGTGGTAGTCAGTGGAAAGGGCTGGCATTACCTGCTGGCACAAAAATCATCTACTACATCATTTTATTCTACTTAAAAAAAAAAAAAATGTGGATACTTACGACAGCCAGTCTCATCCGAGTCGTCTTGGCAATTGCGGTTACCGTCACAACGCTGCCATTCCGGGATGCATGTGGGCGGCTTACGACACAGGAACTGCCCTTTGGAACAACGGCTAGTAGGGTCATGGGCACGAGTCGGTACGGGCATCTGAGTCACCGAGCTGTTGGAGGCTAACACACACACACACACACACACACACACGCGCGCAGAGATTATGAGGGAAGAGTGGGAGAGGGTGAGTGGGTTGTTGGGTTTATGCAAAGTCACAGCTCTACCTGTGGGGCAGCCCACTTCATCACTGCCATCAGGGCAATCAGCATAACCGTCACACACCCAGTTATTCACGATACACGCTCCAGAGCTGCAGCGGAAATAGTTCGGGGCGCACGTGGCAGGGCCCGGGGCGGGAGTGTGGGGAGAGAGTCCATCTAAAAGCACACAAACACATTTTAAATATGACAACAGGGATTAAAAAATAAAAATAAATACGTTTATGTACATTCACTGGCCATTTTAATAGAAACACCTGCTTATTAAAGAGCGACACGCAGTACGTTTACTGTACATGCACACTAACACTTCACTATGATTCCCAATATGGCACGGGTCACGTAAACAGCAAGTTCCGTTTGGATATTCCGAATTTGGAATTTTCCGATGATGCTGATGATCAGGTTTTAGGCGTAGACAGGTATACAGAAGATTCGGAATATCAGCGTGTCTTGATTGGGAATTTTTCCCGGCAGTTTGATCATCACACACGCCGTCTTGCCTGTTTACGGTCAGCTCTGTGTGTTGTACATAAACCAACTAGACAATCAATCAATCAATCAATCAATCAATCAATCAATCAGCGTATGCACAGTTGTACGTAAGCGGAAATATTAGTGGAATATTCATTTTTCATTCGTCATTTAAAGAGCTTGGTAGGAATGTTGTCTTTTTTTCCGAATAAGGACAAAAAAAACCAAGGTTTTTCCAGAGATGTCCAGACACGCCGGTGATTGACGGTCTGTGCCGGCTACTCGATCCCAGAAAAAAAAAAAACTTTCAATATTAAAACGATTTATATCGTCTCCGCTGCCCACCATTTGCTGCAAATCCAATTATTCCACCACAAAATTATCTTCGAGTCGGGTCTAACGTGACTGGAAGCAATATCATATTTGTTGATCGATTCTCACGCTCTGATTGGCTGAGCCGGATCACGTGACCACACCATAGCGTATGTAGTTATGTTACAGAGTAGAGCCCTGCACTCTCGCGGGAGTCCCGCGGAACCCAACGCAAAGCAGTTCGGCGCAGGACAAATTTTGAAAGCTCATTGCGGGCGCGGGCGGGAGGGGGAGTGCACAATGCGGGAGCGGGCGGGAGAGGTGATAAGCTGCAGTCCCGCTAACTAAAAACGTGTTTAAAATAAAATTTATAAATTATTAATTTATGTCTATCATATATAATTTGTGCTGGATATTTTATTTGGCATTAATAAAAACATTTTAAGATGCCTAAATTTGCGGATGTGGTCTAATCTCGCGTACGTTTCTGATTCCTTTCCGCTCTTCCGTGTTTGAGATCTCCGATCATGGCAGAAGAGCAGAGCTTCTCTAGTGAAGCTCACAATGGGTATCTCTGTAAAGCCTCAGCTACGCATGCCGCCTGGCAACGCGCACCCTCGTTACGTGCGCTAGGTGAAGGATCGGTCAGTGGAGAGCTCAGCTAAGCTCAGCATGTTTAATTCCCCAAGCCAATGACAAGAACTTTCGTGAGAAATAACGCGAACGTCTGCATCATGCGGGATTTGCGGGCGGGAGCGGGACAAAATATAGCAGGAGCAGGTGGGAGCGGGACTGAAAATTATAATTCTTTGCGGGAGTGGGACTACACAATGCGGGAGCGGGCGGGAGCGGGACTGAAAATTCTGTCCCGCGCAGACCTCTATTACAGAGCCAGGCAGCGTACTACAGAGGGGAACTGAGAAAGCCAAGCGCGCACACATCTGGAGGGAAATTTTTACCTCGCCCACGACGGAGTAAGCGAGGTAACTGTAATCAGTGCAGTTTGTTTGTTACCTCGCCAGGGACGGAGTCCACCAGGGGGCGAGGTACTGTTTTCGGTGAGGTTTCTTTGTTAGCAACATTACAGGAAAACGGCTGGACCAATCTTCATGAAACTTTCAGGATAGATGGGCATTGGTCTCAAATAGAACCTCCACCATTTTCAGGGTCATCCGGTCAAGGTCACTAGTCACTAAAAAGGTCAAAATCGTTTTGTTCCCCCCCCCCCCCCCCCCCCCCGTGATATCTTACTTCATAGTCATCATATCTACTTCAAACCAATCCCAAAATGTTCATCTTTCAATTCTGCTTCCATTGATATGCTACATGACGGGGCATCTCTCAGTTCTCTTAGCGGTTGGGGGTCAAATGTCAGAGGGGTCAAGGCCATTGCTATAATTTGCATATTTTCCATTATAACTCAAAAACAGTTAGAGATAGAGAGATGTTTATCATTATCAACATATAGGAAGTCATATATGGGCTTTCATTTGGCACCATGGCCTTTGACCTTGTTTGTTTGTTTGTGTGCGTGTCTGTTAACAATCTAGCGTCTAGACGGTTGCACCGATTGACTTCAAATTTTCAGGGTAGGTGGGCAATGGTCCATAGATTACCTGATTAAATTTTGGCGGTAATCGGGTCAAAGTGAAGGTCAAGGTCACTGGAAAGGTCAACCTTTCGGTCAAAATAACATATTTTCCATTATAACTTAAAGGTTGCCGATAGACAGATGTTTACTATTATGAGCATATAGGAACTCCCATATGGCCTTTCATTTGGCATCATGATCTTTGACATTGGGTGACCCTGAAAGGTCACACTCAAGGTCACAGATTTTCAGAGAGCTGTAACTTGAAAACGGTTGACGGTAGACACATATTTATCATTATCGACTTACAGGAAGTGCCATATGGGCTTTCATTTGGCACCATGACCTTTGACCTTGAAATGTCAAACTCAAGGTCAGCCTGACAGCTGATGATTGAGAAGCATTACCATTATCAACATATAGGTATAAAATAGGCGGCACGGTGGTGTAGTGGTTAGCGCTGTCGCCTCACGGCAAGAAGGTCCGGGTTCGAGCCCCGTGGCCGGCGAGGGCCTTTCTGTGTGGAGTTTGCATGTTCTCCCCGTGTCCGCGTGGGTTTCCTCCGGGTGCTCCGGTTTCCCCCACAGTCCAAAGATATGCAGGTTAGGTTAACTGGTGACTCTAAATTGAGCGTAGGTGTGAATGTGAATGGTTGTCTGTGTCTATGTGTCAGCCCTGTGATGACCTGGCGACTTGTCCAGGGTGTACCCCGCCTTTCGCCCGTAGTCAGCTGGGATAGGCTCCAGCTTGCCTGCGACCCTGTAGAACAGGATAAAGCGGCTAGAGATAATGAGATGAGATGAGATGAGGTATAAAATAAGTGCTGCCGGGCGAGGTTTGTTCTGGCTGGCAAAACTTGTTCATACAGATTTTGTAAGTAAGTATTTTACAGGGTCTGAGCATGACCTCAGACCCCCCCTAGCATTAGCGCGCCAAATTTCAGAGCCGCCTGCTACTTTTTTTTTAGCCGGCTATTTCAGATTTTCTGAAGAGCCCTGATTTTGTGCATGTAAAACGTAACGAGTGAAATCCTAATGGCATAACAGTGTGTGTGCTGCTATATTAACTACAGCATGCGTCTACAAAATGCATATATAAGTGTCCGTAAGACATGTAGGAAGAAGACAGACAGATAAACAGCCATGATGTAATCTTTAGACTGTATACCTGTGCATTGCGCCTCATCAGACCAGTCTCCGCAGTCATTCTCACCATCGCACTTCCACCACGTGGGCACGCAGCGGCCGTTCTTACACTCGTACTGGAAGTAGCGTGAGCATCCCGGCTCTTCGGTGGGAGAACCTGCTGAGGGAGAACGCCGAACTCAAAGCCAAAATCCCACACGCACGCGTATCAGCGGTACTCGAGGTCGTTTAATGACATGACACTTACCACAGTTTGCCTCGTCCGAGTAATCACCACAGTCGTCCATTCCGTCACACTTCCAGTCCAGACTCACACACATGCCATTGGAGCACTGGAAACTGTACGCGTCACATTTCTTCTCAAATTCAGGATTTGTGGCTGGTGGAGAGACGTGCACAGCAGGAAGCTCTGATTAATTCGGCGCTAATTAATCCTAAAGTGTCTTCCTTATATGTTTGGTACTGTAGGTAAGACGTGATGATGATGAGTGACGATTACAAAAACGGGTCATGACTCAAATGCAAACCAGCGAACTCACAGCAGCCGGCATACGCTGCGTCCTCGTCCGAGCCGTCGGAGCAGTGCTTCGTGCCGTCACACACCAGCGACTGGAAGAGACACTGAGCTCTGTTCCTGCACACAAACTCCATGTAGCGCGTGCACAACGGATCTGCCAGGACACACACATCGTGCTTGAGATTTACACTCAGCATGACACCAAAGGCCCCTGCTGCTCTTGCTCACACTTAAACCAGGAAAATTTGAAATTACGGGGTTATGAAACGTCATCGTTATACACGAATAGGTACAAGATGGTCTAGACGAAAAAAATTAAGTGGACTTTAGCTTAAAACACATGTTAAAGTTACAACCCCGATTCCAAAAAAGTTGGAACAAAGTACAAATTGTAAATAAAAACGGAATGCAATGATGTAGAAGTTTCAAAATTCCATATTTTATTCAGAATAGAACATAGATAACATATCAAATGTTTAAACTGAGAAAATGTATCATTTAAAGAGAACAATTAGGTGATTTTAAATTTCATGACAACAACACATCTCAAAAAAGTTGGGACAAGGCCATGTTTCCCACTGTGAGACATCCCCTTTTCTCTTTACAACAGTCTGTAAACGTCTGGGGACTGAGGAGACAAGTTGCTCAAGTTTAGGGATAGGAATGTTAACCCATTCTTGTCTAATGTAGGATTCTAGTTGCTCAACTGTCTTAGGTCTTTTTTGTCGTATCTTCCGTTTTATGATGCGCCAAATGTTTTCTATGGGTGAAAGATCTGGACTGCAGGCTGGCCAGTTCAGTACCCGGACCCTTCTTCTACGCAGCCATGATGCTGTAATTGATGCAGTATGTGGTTTGGCATTGTCATGTTGGAAAATGCAAGGTCTTCCCTGAAAGAGACGTCGTCTGGATGGGAGCATATGTTGCTCTAGAACCTGGATATACCTTTCAGCATTGATGGTGTCTTTCCAGATGTGTAAGCTGCCCATGCCACACGCACTAATGCAACCCCATACCTTCAGAGATGCAGGCTTCTGAACTGAGCGCTGAGAACAATGATGATATGTTCAAACTCTTTGCTATTTTACACTGCCGAACTCCTTTCTGATATTGCTCCACTATTTGTCGGCGCAGAATTAGGGGGATTGGTGATCCTCTTCCCATCTTTACTTCTGAGAGCCACTGCCACTCCAAGATGCTCTTTTTATACCCAGTCATGTTAATGACCTATTGCCAATTGACCTAATGAGTTGCAATTTGGTCCTCCAGCTGTTCCTTTTTTGTACCTTTAACTTTTCCAGCCTCTTATTGCCCCTGTCCCAACTTTTTTGAGATGTGTTGCTGTCATGAAATTTCAAATGAGCCAATATTTGGCATGAAATTTCAAAATGTCTCACTTTCGACATTTGATATGTTGTCTATGTTCTATTGTGAATACAATATCAGTTTTTGAGATTTGTAAATTATTGCATTCCGTTTTTATTTACAATTTGTACTTTGTCCCAACTTTTTTGGAATCGGGGTTGTATAACATTGGTCTGTTGGACCATTTCCCCAGGCGCGGCCATCCAGGATTAGCCAGATGCATTATCAAACGGATGGAAGATAAGCGGGTAAATCATTTTTTGTAAATAAACAGGCAATAAACTAGCCAATAATTTATTCTGATTCCTTTTCTAATCCTGCATTGCCATAATTTTTTGTGGAGAAATGCAAACAAATTGACCGAGAAGTCATGCTAGACCATAATATTATACTATAGTCTAGTTGTCACAGCAACAGAAGGACGCTCTGGACAGCGTGCACTCTGAACTGACTCACGCTTGCACTGCGAATGATACACACTTGCACGGAATTAAGGCGCAATCAGCACGCCTATATAAGGACTCAGAATGCAGACTTACTTTGCGAAGTATTGTGTTGTTCTGACACATTACTGAGCCTGATTTCCTGGGTTCTGATTCCTGTTTCTGACCCTGCTTCTGTCTACGACCTGTTTTACCGTTCATGAGATACGGACTGTTTGCCTTTTTCTTTATAATAAAGATCTTCTGCAGTTACATCCGTCTCCAACCCTCCCTGACGGAACACGTCGCCCTGCTGACACTAATACAGCATGCACTTGTACACCTCCGCTGTGCTCGCGGAAAATGACATTACGTACGATGGAGTTATGGCGGCCTCCATGACAAAAAAAAAAAAAAAACAGTCCTGTTGTTATATCATTAAGAATAAATTCAACACACAGCTTTTTTTTTAATCAAGGACAGACAAAGATCGACTTTTAGCTCAGTTTGTTTATTTGCGAGATACTTTCTTGAAATACTAACCGCAGTGCTGCTCGTCGGCGCCCCCTGGGCACTCCACCACGCCGTTACAGTGGGAGCTGGCGGGTAAGCACGTACCGTTGGAACACAGGAAGCCGTTACAGCGATCTCCCTCTGGGGGGGGGTTAAAAAAAAAAAAAAAAAAACAAGAGTAAAACAACACAAGTCTTTACTGACTCAACATTTCTCCCCATTAAGGCGCCATTTACACATACCCGGGTATTTTTAAAAACTCAGACCTTTGCCTTCGTTTGTGCCTTTCGTTTATACACAAGCGGAGTTTTTCCTCTGAAAACGATTCTTCCTAAAAACCCCGGCAAAAGTGGAGATTTTTTGAAAACTCCGTTTTGCGTTTGTGTGTAAAGAGACCAAAACGGAGTTTTAGGCAATCTTCGCACCACAAAAGAGCGACCATTGTACATATGACAAGCATGGAAACACTCAGAGTAGCAGCATTTCTGTTATTAAGAGCTATATTCGTCTGTTTGCTTTTGAGAATAAAGCTCATAAAGCTCATTGACCAGCAGAGACGCATTAGGGCTCGGAGGGCAGCAATTGCGGAGCTTCTGGTGACCAAAAAAGCCCGACTGTACCACCGCCAGCATCGGCGATTTTGGGTTCGACCTGGACGGACTGCTATCTGGTGGGAGAATGGCGTTGTCGTCCCGGAGGAATGGCAGGAAAATTTCAGAATGTCGCGATCCTCACTCCTGTCACTCACAGAGTTGGTACGTCCGTACATACAGGGTGAGTGTACTCACATGCGCGCTTCTGTCGATGTCGTCAAAAAAGTTGCCTGCACACTCTGGCGTAGTTTAACAGCTCTTGACAGCGTATTTATGCGGATCAATATAAACGTAATTTAAAAAAAAAAAAAAACGCAGCTGTGTGCACGAAGTTATTTTGGAAAACGGAGTTTAGAAAATATGCGTTTTTAAAAATACCTGGGTATGTGTAAACAGCGCCTAAGACGTTTTGTCAGGCAGCAAAAGGTTCTGATTGTATCGTGCAACTGATACCAGCACACTATTCCCACTGTTTGTTGCTTCTTTATTATGCGTCCAGTGTTCAAGAACAAACACATAACTAAGCATCAGGGGAAAAATATTCATTTGTGCCATCAACAGGAACGTTTAATTCATCAAGAATTGTTTTCTTCACCAACAAAACTGCTCTACTGGTTTTCTACTTATCTTGTTTAAGGAACATTTATTTCATCATATTTCTGTTTTGTCAGCCCTTGGTTGTAATTATTTAACTTCTTGTACAGCGCAGATTTTTTTCTGGCCATTTGATTAATCCAGCTCGTTTGCTGTAACGCCTCATTGATTAAGGGTTTAAAGTTGTCTCTAAGCGTTTTAAGGCACAGAGTTTGTTTAATCCAAAAGCCAGTAGGAAAAAGGAACAATGTTAATCAAAACACTCCTTTCCCCACTGGGCCGAACACAGATGACATCGCAGGCTGGAATAATAACGCAGTGGCTTTTACTGCCATCACTGTCGCTGCTCCAGTTGTGTCTAAAGTCGGCAGAAAATTAATTGGAACCACAGAGAAAGCCCTCGTCTTTGAACGTGCAGTGGAAATGCATGCTGGTGCCCTAAAACAGTCTGGTACAATCTATTCTATAATATAGTGCACTACAGAGGGAACTCGAGGCAGTAGTTTAAGCCCTCAGTGTCCCACTTTATAGCGATCAAGGATCCATCAGTGTCACTTTCATCAGTTCCTCGGCCTTCTTTAGCTGATACAGGACTCCGCACAGAAACCCCACTGACGTGTGTTTTACAGTCCCGCTTACTGACGCATGTGTCGTGTGTGAATGTGTTCCAGAACACTGACCACAGTGAGTGGGTTCCTCGTCAGAGCCGTCCTGACAGTCATCATCACCGTCACACACCCAGCGCTGAGGAATGCAGTGTCCTGTGTGACACTGGAAACTGCTGCTCTCACACGTGTGGTGGCCCACTGAGAGTGTGTGTGTGAGAGAGAGAGAGAGAGAGAGAGAGAGAGAGAGAGAGAGGGGGGGAGAAAGCAAGGTTGTCATTAAGCAGATGCGAGTATCAAGGTCATCTCACTCAGGTAGTAGTGTGTGTTCTCACCAGTGCAATTGGCCTCGTCAGACCAGTCACGGCAGTCATTATCACCATCACAGCGCCAGGTGTCTCGGATACACACTCCTCTCGCACAGGTGAACTCCGCCGGCCCACACTGATGAGAGTCTGCAACAACATGCACCATGACCACCAACATCACCATGACACTAGACACGCATGCAGACAGACACATGCGCACAGGCAGGCAGACAGACAGGCACGCACAGAGGCAGACAGACAGACACGGACACACGCAGATAGACAGACACACGGACACACGCGCACAGGCAGACAGACACACAGACAGGCACGCACACAGACAGACAGACAGGCATGTACAGAGGCAGACAGACAGACATGGACACAGACAGACAGACGCACACAGACAGACAGACAGACACGCACACAGGCAGACAGACAGACAGACAGACAGGCACACACACAGACAGACAGACAGGCATGTACAGAGGCAGACAGACAGACATGGACACAGACAGACAGACACACGCAGACAGACAGACAGACAGACACGCACACAGGCAGACAGACACACAGACAGGCACGGACAGAGGCAGTCAGACAGACACGGACACAGACAGACAGACACGAACACAGACAGACAGACACACAGACAGACACACACGCGCACAGCCAGACAGACACACAGACAGGCACGCACACAGACAGACAGACAGGCACGTACAGAGGCAGACAGACAGGCACGGACACAGACAGACACGGACACAGACAGACAGACACACACACGTGCACAGGCAGACAGACACACAGACAGGCACGCACACAGACAGACAGACAGGCACGTACAGAGGCAGACAGACAGACATGGACACAGACAGACAGACACACGCAGACAGACAGACAGACACGCACACAGGCAGACAGACACACAGACAGGCAGACAGACACACAGACAGGCACGGACAGAGGCAGGCAGACAGACACGGACACAGACACGGACACAGACAGACAGACACACAGACAGACACACACGCGCACAGCCAGACAGACACACAGACAGGCACGCACACAGACAGGCACATACAGAGGCAGACAGACAGGCACGGACACAGACAGACACAGACAGACACGGACACACACAGACAGACAGACACACACACGTGCACAGGCAGACAGACACACAGACAGGCGCGCACACAGACAGACAGACAGGCACGTACAGAGGCAGACAGACAGACACAGACACACAGACAGACAGACAGACAGACATGCACGTACAGAGGCAGACAGACAGACATAGACACAGACAGACAGACGCAGACAGACGCACACAGGCAGACAGATACACACGCGCAAACACAGAAGCAGACAGTCACACTCGTGCACACACAGGCAGACAGACAGACACACATGCACGCACGCACGCGCGCGCGCAAACACACACCGCAGTGCTCCTCATCACTGTTGTCACCACAATCATCCTCATGATCACACTTGAAAGCCAAAGGGATGCATGAGCCTGAAGCTACACAGCGGAACTGCACGGATGGATCACAAGAGGTGGTGGCTGGAGAGAGAGAGAGAGAGAGAGAGAGAGAGAGAGAGAGAGAGAGAGAAAGTATATTACTGTGAACTCCAGGAAAGAGAGGAGGAGACAGACAGCTCTATATGAACAGTAGGT
This sequence comes from Neoarius graeffei, assembly GCF_027579695.1. Taxonomy (NCBI): domain Eukaryota; kingdom Metazoa; phylum Chordata; class Actinopteri; order Siluriformes; family Ariidae; genus Neoarius; species Neoarius graeffei. The sequence goes on from NC_083585.1 coordinate 20,164,296, forward strand.
GGACAGAGCCAGGGCTGCTGTCACTCACGGCATTCCTGCTCATCGCTCATATCACCACAGTCATTGTCGCTGTCGCACTTCCAGATGCTGCTGATACACTTGCCGTTCGAGCATCGGTACTGGTTCGGCAGACAAGTGTGTTCTATTGAGCAAAGAGAAAACAAACAGAATATGAATACATACAGTACCAGTCAAAAGTCTGGACACACCGTCTAATTCAGTGGCTTTTCTTTACTTTGATTAATTAAGACACTTCATGTCTTAAAGTAATGATGGACGTCGTTTCTCTTTACTTAGTTGAGCAGTTCATGACATAATATGGAAAACTACAGGTGTGGAATTATTTACTGTTGGATCTCAAACACTTTAAAGCTAGACGGCCTTTCAGATTTTTCAAGTGTAGGTCATAAAAAGAATTTTCCCCAACACCCAGTTATTTTTGTTTAGTGGAGCAAAAGCTACTGAGTTCGAATCACAGACTTCCAATTTTATTTGGTTTTTTTTTTTTTTAATAGAACAATTTATGAATTTAGAGTGACGTGGTGGGCTTTCCCCGTTCGCGCAAGGCATTGTGGGATACAAATTTGAAACAGGAGAGTAAAATGGAGGACGCGAGTGTGCGAATGAAACGTGAAAGACCGACTACAGTAACGGAAAGAAAGCGAGAAGGAAAGATGTTATGTTATACAACCCCGATTCCAAAAAAGTTGGGACAAAGTACAAATTGTAAATAAAAACGGAATGCAATAATTTACAAATCTCAAAAACTGATATTGTATTCACAATAGAACATAGACAACATATCAAATGTCGAAAGTGAGACATTTTGAAATTTCATGCCAAATATTGGCTCATTTGAAATTTCATGACAGCAACACATCTCAAAAAAGTTGGGACAGGGGCAATAAGAGGCTGGAAAAGTTAAAGGTACAAAAAAGGAACAGCTGGAGGACCAAATTGCAACTCATTAGGTCAACTGGCAATAGGTCATTAACATGACTGGGTATAAAAAGAGCATCTTGGAGTGGCAGCGGCTCTCAGAAGTAAAGATGGGAAGAGGATCACCAATCCCCCTAATTCTGCGCCGACAAATAGTGGAGCAAAATCAGAAAGGAGTTCGACAGTGTAAAATTGCAAAGAGTTTGAACATATCATCATCTACAGTGCATAATATCATCAAAAGATTCAGAGAATCTGGAAGAATCTCTGTGCGTAAGGGTCAAGGCTGGAAAACCATACTGGGTGCCCGTGATCTTCGGGCCCTTAGACGGCACTGCATCACATACAGGCATGCTTCTGTATTGGAAATCACAAAATGGGCTCAGGAATATTTCCAGAGAACATTATCTGTGAACACAATTCACCGTGCCATCCGCCGTTGCCAGCTAAAACTCTATAGTTCAAAGAAGAAGCCGTATCTAAACATGATCCAGAAGCGCAGACGTCTTCTCTGGGCCAAGGCTCATTTAAAATGGACTGTGGCAAAGTGGAAAACTGTTCTGTGGTCAGACGAATCAAAATTTGAAGTTCTTTATGGAAATCAGGGACGCCGTGTCATTCGGACTAAAGAGGAGAAGGACGACCCAAGTTGTTATCAGCGCTCAGTTCAGAAGCCTGCATCTCTGATGGTATGGGGTTGCATTAGTGCGTGTGGCATGGGCAGCTTACACATCTGGAAAGACACCATCAATGCTGAAAGGTATATCCAGGTTCTAGAGCAACATATGCTCCCATCCAGACGACGTCTCTTTCAGGGAAGACCTTGTATTTTCCAACATGACAATGCCAAACCACATACTGCATCAATTACAGCATCATGGCTGCGTAGAAGAAGGGTCCGGGTACTGAACTGGCCAGCCTGCAGTCCAGATCTTTCACCCATAGAAAACATTTGGCGCATCATAAAACGGAAGATACGACAAAAAAGACCTAAGACAGTTGAGCAACTAGAATCCTACATTAGACAAGAATGGGTTAACATTCCTATCCCTAAACTTGAGCAACTTGTCTCCTCAGTCCCCAGACGTTTACAGACTGTTGTAAAGAGAAAAGGGGATGTCTCACAGTGGGAAACATGGCCTTGTCCCAACTTTTTTGAGATGTGTTGTTGTCATGAAATTTAAAATCACCTAATTTTTCTCTTTAAATGATACATTTTCTCAGTTTAAACATCTGATATGTCATCTATGTTCTATTCTGAATAAAATATGGAATTTTGAAACTTCCACATCATTGCATTCCGTTTTTATTTACAATTTGTACTTTGTCCCAACTTTTTTGGAATCGGGGTTGTATACGAAGGAAAGGAAACGCAGGACCAAACTAATAAATATCGGCGCTCAGCGAGCACCTCGGTGTGATCAGCTGTTCGTTTAGCGACAGAATGATGGAACTGTCAGTGCACGCTCAAAGGGAAACCTGCGCACACACACACGGACTTCCTCTGTCTGCTTGACTGCACAATTTCATGCACATTATTTGCTTTAATCCCCTCAAATTAAAGAACTTCCCAGCCTGATATTTTGTGAGATATTACAGAAATAAACATATATCACAACGACCACGTTTCAGAGGGAACTAAATTTCACCGATTTTATGAAATCGAAAGGCCGTCTAGCTTTAAGAAGGCAAGAAATTGCACTAATTAACTTTTGACAAGGCACATCTGTTAATTGAAAAGCATTCCAGGTGACGACCTCATGAAGCTGGTTAAGATAACGCCAATAGTGTGTAAAGCATCGTTCATGTTTTCATTCACTGGTTACAGACAGTAATTGTCCGTATCGGCAGTCAGCTGATTATTACTATAAGCACTGCTGCTGTCAAGTTCATTTATCCAATGAGATTTTTCACGAGAACTTCCACAAAGTTTGAATTTGAACCAACGTCTGGGCACACTGCTATAGCAGGACAACAGACTGAAATATTGATGACATTCAGTCAGGCTTTTATTGTGCATTTAAATATTTCTCTGTCAATTACGTAAGGCCAAACAAAATAATATATGTGACCCCTCACCGAATCCAGGGACACATGTCGGCCGAAACGAATCCGAGATAATCGCAAAAGAAGCATTTTTTTTTCGAAATTTGTGATTTTTGTTTTTTTCCATCATGTGCAAGTTGAGATCTTGAAGAATGCAATCAGTATTTCAGATAATAGATTGTTTTGTTGGAAAAGCATACATTTTTTGTTGCAAATTGTCTCGTTTTTGTCAGGACAGTAGCCTGCTGGGGGGTGTGGGTAAATTACCATATGGGCCATTCACATGATGATTTAAGTCTTTTGTTTTGTTTTTTTTCGCGAATCAGCTGTATGATCCGAGCTAAGCGCATGGCTACTTAACCTGCATACAGGCGTGTGATTTCACTATGGAATGAGGAAGCTAAACAGAGCGCAGAGGAGCAAACACCGCGAAGCAAACAGACACACGGTATTTACATCAGAGATAACCATTTCTAGCAAAAAAACCGCAACCTCGTTTTCCAGATTGAATGGAATACTTGAATGATCGGATGATACACGGACCGTTCTAGGATTACATTCCATCGGAGGCATTGGTGTGTGCAAGGCGCCATTTCTCTTTCTGATGGGGTAAGTTTATTAATCTAAGGCTGTGTGGTTATTTTTGCATGTAACGGAGAGTGTTGTGGTTTGGTTAAGCCTAGGTCACAACCGGACGTACGATTTTTTGGCCGTGCGATTTTTGGCGTTTCCCAAATCGCTGCGTTTTTTTTTTGTTCATGGAGAAAGACGCGCGTTGGCCGTAAGTTTGTCTTGCAACCTGAAAAAAACGTAAGCGCCCGTAGAGTTTGTTTGACATGACAAAGAACCTCTGCGGCCGGTCTGCGGCTTGAAAATCAGCACATCACACGCGCGCTCTCGTGCGTTTCATGCGCGCCCTCCGTGCGTTTCTTGCGTTTTTTGCGTGTAGACCGGCCGTAGGAGAACGGTACGGCCGGTTGTGACCGAGGCTTTACATGAAACTAGTGTTGTGTTAGTTGTGTCATCATCGTGCTATCTTTCTTTCTTACGGTGTGAGTAATTTTTCAACCACAAAACGTTAACGTATACTTTAGGACTTATTTTTGTACTTCATAATTGTTTTGGGCATACTTTGCATGGAAGGAAAATTGACGTGGTGATCTTTGTTTACATGAAAGTAGTATCGTGCTAGCTCGTAGGGGGTAGGGCTTTCCTTAATGTCATGCAGATGAGCACCATTATGTGCCCGCCCTGCACCCAGAGTAGCTGAGATGGAAAACTTTGAGGGCGATTTTCTCCCTTTTCTGTTTTAAGAAGTATACACTTTCAAAAGGCCACACATTCTTCAAATATTGTTAGATCTCCACATGGAAGGCATCATTGGAAAGCTAAGAAACTCTATTTTCTGAACCTGTCAATAACTCAAAATGCCCCCGGGCCGACATGTGTCCCTGGATTCCGTTATCTGACACATACGTGTTTCCGGTTACCCGACCGACCCTGCACAAACACTGCGACCCTTCAACTGTTTATGACCACAATAAACAAACTATTTCTCGCACCCGACCCTACCTGCTTGGCAGCAACCTGGCGAGTCAAACGAGAACCGCTAGGGCGTGTCATATAAACCACTCGGTATTTGCCGAAAGACACGAGGCCCATCAGGAGTAAATTGCCAACCAACACGCACCTCCCTCTACCCCAGCCCTTTCAAACCAGCACGGGCCTCGGCCAGTCATTCGCCACCGTGCAAGCGCTGCTCAGCGACTTAAGTTTTGATTTGATCCATGGCTCCAGCCCACCTTTAAACGTTTATAACTCGGACACCGAAGGTCGCAGCAAAGCCAAATTTCATAGGCATTTCTAGACAGGGGTCACCGTTAGATGCAATCGAATACATAGCTGAACAATGCTGCGTATTCTTGCTAGTGTTACAATAATGATTATCTTAGATTTTTAAGTAGAAAAACTGGCCACCCTTGTGTTCATGCCTCGAAGGGTCGGATGTAAATGACTGCTTGCACACGCGCAGTATATTTCATCGATTCTTCGGGTGCCTATAAAATGGAGGTTCGCCTCAGAACAAAAAGCGATACAGTGGACAGAAATGTTTGCTTGTCAAATCAGTCTATTGCAATGCAAAAGATATTCACAACAATTAAAAATATTTCCAAATGAAGAACTATAGAGTAACTACAATATTGTTTCCTACAACAAATCACACAGTTCTGACATTCTGGGATCAGTTGCAAATGTTTAACGAGTATTTTGCAAAAAAAGTTCTCATCTCATTATCTCTAGCCACTTTATCCTGTTCTACAGGGTCGCAGGCAAGCTGGAGCCTATCCCAGCTGACTACGGGCGAAAGGCGGGGTACACCCTGGACAAGTCGCCAGGTCATCACAGGGCTGACACATAGACACAGACAACCATTCACACTCACATTCACACCTACGGTCAATTTAGAGTCACCAGTTAACCTAACCTGCATGTCTTTGGACTGTGGGGGAAACCGGAGCACCCGGAGGAAACCCACGCGGACACGGGGAGAACATGCAAACTCCACACAGAAAGGCCCTCGCCGGCCACGGGGCTCAAACCCGGACCTTCTTGCTGTGAGGCGACAGCGCTAACCACTACACCACCGTGCCGCCCCAAAAAAAGTTTTCAAAGGAAACTTCTCACTTTTTCCTACCTACCCTAGAAAATTTGTCGTAAACTTTTGGGATAAACAAATTTTTTTTCCCCCTACCTACCTACCTACCCTATTTTGAAAACCCAGGAAACATATATATTATTTTGTTTGGCCTAAGGTAAATATGTGAATTTTCACAGATAGGAGTAAAGTTTAACTGTAGTGGAATAACAATATGTAACAAGATATTTTCTCTCTTCTAGCGGTTATCTGAATAATAAAATGAATCGCAAGGTGCTCTTTTTTTTTTTGGGCTGTTTTGGAAGCTCTTTTGCTTTGAGAAACCTTTCACCATACAGGCCTGTGTACACAACCACACCCTCTCCCTGGATCCCTGTGGGAACGCGCAGCGTGTGCAGTTCTCACCCGTCTTCACACATGTGCTGTTCCGGAGCTGGTACCCGCTGGGACACTGACACTGGAGCTCTCCTGAGGGCAGTCTGGTGGTGGCTACTCCATCTGGACACACACAGCTATGCCTGTGGCCTGGCCGGGGCAAACACAGCAGTGTGCATGGCTGATCTGCACATGCATTATGACCTGTAGAGAACACAAACACAACTGAGATAGGAAAAAGACAGAGGAGCTTCTCAAATATGTAGTTAGTAAGTAATGTTACATGGCTTTGACATGAAAACTGAAGCAGTGCTGCTCTAGCGGCTGACCTCTGGCTTTGCCCTTATAGAAGATTTTAAGGTCCATGACACCGGTCAGCCTTCCAACGAGGAGCTCGCTCTTCAGTGAGCCTGATTTAGGTGCCTTGAAGATGCCCATTCTTGACCAGTCATCCCAGTAGAGGTCATTCTGTTGAGGCAAATTAGTAATGATTTTCTCAACCCTCTGGGGTCTGACGGTATTTTCTGGCACTAATGATTTTGGTATGCGCCGATTTTGATGTTAATTTCAACAAATCCTAGCAGTATTTTCAAAGTCATATGACTTTTTTTGTATTCAGCACAAGGTCAGCTACAATAATATCTCTGTAGTGTGCATGTTATGATTGTCTCATCTCAAATCATTATCTCTAGCCGCTTTATCCTGTTCTACAGGGTCGCAGGCAAGCTGGAGCCTATCCCAGCTGACTACGGGCGAGAGGCGGGGTACACCCTGGACAAGTCGCCAGGTCATCACAGGGCTGACACATAGACACAGACAACCATTCACACTCACATTCACACCTACGCTCAATTTAGAGTCACCAGTTAACCTAACCTGCATGTCTTTGGACTGTGGGGGAAACCGGAGCGCCCGGAGGAAACCCACGTGGACACGGGGAGAACATGCAAACGCCACACAGAAAGGCCCTCGCCGGCCACGGGGCTCGAACCCGGACCTTCTTGCTGTGAGGTGACAGCGCTAACCACTACACCACCGTGCCGCCTGTTATGATTGTACTTTAAAAAAAAAAAACAGCTTAATGAAGATGTTGTAAAAAGCCGTTTTAGAACTGTGTCGGAATGTGTGAAAAACCATGACCTTACCCTTAGGAATGTATCAAGCACAAAAACTTAAATCTCATCTCATTCTCATCTCATTATCTCTAGCCGCTTTATCCTTCTACAGGGTCGCAGGCAAGCTGGAGCCTATCCCAGCTGACTACGGGCGAAAGGTGGGATACACCCTGGACAAGTCGCCAGGTCATCACAGGGCTGACACATAGACACAGACAACCATTCACACTCACATTCACACCTACGGTCAATTTAGTGTCACCAGTTAACCTAACCTGCATGTCTTTGGACTGTGGGGGAAACCGGAGCACCTGGAGGAAACCCACGTGGACACGGGGAGAACATGCAAACTCCGCACAGAAAGGCCCTCGCCAGGCACGGGGCTCGAACCCGGACCTTCTTGCTGTGAGGTGACAGCGCTAACCACTACACCACCGTGCCGCCGGTTATGATTGTACTTAAAAAAAAAAAAAAACAGCTTAATGAAGATGTTGTAAAAAGCCGTTTTAAAACTGTGTCGGAATGTGTGAAAAACCATGACCTTACCCTTAGGAATGTATCAAGCACAAAAACTTAAATCTGCTCCACTGATTTGGAGGATTAACTGGCCATCAAAAAAATTATGTCCTATTGTTTTGAGATAAAGGGTTGGCAGTGGGAGGGGGATTCAATGAGAAGGGTAAAAAATTCCATTCCATTCAATGAAAAGAGTGAAAACCCTTCACACTGCCAACTCTTAATCCCATCAGGTCATGTGATCAAAACGGTTTGGCACAATGGGTAAGGTCATGTTTTTTTTTCACACATTCCAACACAGTTCTAAAACTGTTTTTTACAACAGCTTCATTTATCTGCTATTTGACTTTATTTTGGTATTTGACTTGATTCAGTGCGTCTTGAAATGAACTCTTGTATTATTTTACTCAGTTCAGAGCCACAACCAACTCTGTTACACAGTCACTCTGTAATTTTGCTCCCATGCCAACTCCAAATTTTACTCTCTAAACCCAAAATAGTGCAAAATTAACAATTTTTGAGGAAAATACTTTTGACTCTGGAAAAATTGCTCAGTCATTTTTTCCTGTGTATGCACTACAGCGCACACATATCAACTGATCTGCTCATCAGAAATAGGAGAAATATTTACACTTACTCGAGTTGATCTTCGGCTGGATCGAGTTGAAGTAAAAATAAAAACGAAATTTTAAAAAAGGCACCGCTCATCATCAATGTCGCAGTTGTCAAGATTGAATTGAATCGCTGTCCTGAATCACCCGAAGCGTGTAAAATCCGTGTGCCATCTCACAACAAGTTTTACCTCCAAATAGCCTGAACTATGGCTGACAGATTTTATCCCGTTTACGGTGGGCGTTCCCACCATGAAAAAGACACCAATTGAAACTGAAAGAGTGAAAGTGATTATCATGCCGTTACCATGTGAATAGTCTTTTATGAATGAGTAAGTGGGCGCTCAGCGCTCCGACTCCGGTGTGACTGAGTAAAGTGACTAGTTTTATGTTTCATCTAATTTCGGTAATTTAAAAACTATAATATTATTTGGCAGCGGGCACATAGGAAAATGTAAAGTATATAGTTTCTGTCAGTATGTTTATCATGCTTGTATGATAAAAACTCGTGAAGATATTTATCTCAATACATGACCTAATCATTCTAAACCTGTCGAGCTTCACTGGCGAATCTCTCGACCACAAAGGGTTAAGTCGTCTGCCTACGCGGAAATGATTTTGTCGGACGTTTTGCATAAAGTTTTTATTGATCGAGTTTGCAAAAAAATTAGATAAATAAAAATGCTTCGTTTCTCAAAATCCAATGAATGTGGATATAATAAAACCATTATTCCACGTAATCTTGTCAATCTCACTGCTACGCGCCTCGCCTCGTTGGCTATTAGCTCATGTACGACTTGATTTTGTGGAATAATTGTTAATTTTATATATATATATATATATATATATATATATATATATATATATATATATATATATGTGTGTGTGTGTGTGTGTGTGTGTGTGTGAGAGAGATAACGTTATCCAGGGACAAATGTCTGCCCGGGGGCATTTTGAGTTATTGACAGATTCAGAAAGTACAGTTTCTAAGTTTTCCAATGATGCCTTCCATGTGGAGATCTGACAATATTTGAAGAATGTGTGGCCTTTTGAAAGTGTATACTTCTTAAAACAGAAAAGGGAGAAAATCGCCCTCAAAGTTTTCCATCTCAGCTACTCTGGGTGTAGGGCGGGCACATAATGGTGCTCATTTGCATGACATTAAGGAAAGCCCTACCCCCTACTAGCTAGCACGATGCTACTTTCATGTAAACAAAGATCACCACGTCAATTTTCCTTCCATGCAAAGTATGCCCAACACAATTATGAAGTACAAAAATAAGTCCTAAAGTATACGTTAACGTTTTGTGGGTGAAAAATTACTCACACCGTTAGAAAGAAAGATAGCACGATGATGACACAACTAACACAACACTAGTTTCATGTAACCAAACCACAACACTCTCCGTTACATGCAAAAATAACCACACAGCCTTAGATTAATAAACTTACCCCATCAGAAAGAGAAACGGCGCCTTGCACACACCAATGCCTCCGATGGAATGTAATCCTAGAACACCTCCTTTTGGTTGTGTTTTTTTTGCTAGAAATGGTTATCTCCGATGTAAATACCGTGTGTCTGTTTGCTTCGTGGTGTTTCAGCTCCTCTGCGCTCTGTTTAACTTGCTCATTCCATAGTGAAATCACACGCCTGTATGCAGCTTAAGTAGCCACGAGCTCAGCTCGTATCATACAGCTGAGTCACGAAAAAAAACAAAAGACTTAAATCATCATGTGAATGGCCCATATGGTAATTTACCCACACCCCCCAGCAGGCTACTGTCCTGACAAAAAGGAGACAATTTGCAACAAAAAATGTATGCTTTTCCAACAAAACAATCTATTATCTGAAATACTGATTGCATTCTTCAAGATCTCAACTTGCACATGATGGAAAAAAACAAAAATCACAAATTTCGAAAAAAAAAGCTTCTTTTGCGATTATCTCGGATTCGTTTCGGCCGACATGCGTCTCTGGATTCGGTGAGGTGTCTCACACACACACACACACACACACACAAGACTTGGATTAAAAAGTTAGTGTTTACTGTAAAGTACTTTAACAAAACATCATTAATGAATTACTTATACAAATGGTGAAACGAATTACAACAAATCATGAAAAGTATATTCATTAAGAAAGGTACCTTCGTGTAGGCTTTACCTTAAATACCGCTATAGCGTAAGGATGTGGCAGCCCCTCCATGAGCACCGTGCGCTGTCCCCCGGTGAAGTCCGATCTCTCAATGCGGTCTCCGTACGCTTCGGTCCAGTACAGCCAGTGCTCGTCAGTTGTGATGCCGTTGGGCCAGCGCACTCCGTCTGACACGATGCGGGACACGTTAGAGCCGTCCATCCAGCTGCGGTATACGCCGCCTGCTCTGTCCCCCCAGTCCGTCCAGAACATCAGGCTAACAAACGCAACATGATGCAGCGAGGTCAAAATCAACAGGACAACTATTGGGAAACAATTTTTTACAGGGACACTTTAATTTTAGAAGAAACTTAGGACTACAGGTGAACTCCAGCCACTCGACAGAACTGATTTCAAATGCGTCCAGGGTTTATTTTGGAATAAAATTCAAAACTGAAATGATACTAGGTTCATAATTTTCGTTGATGTTCCCACGATACACAGTACTGTGCAAGTCTTCGGCACCCTATTTTTTTTCCTCATACGAACTTTGTTATAGATTTCTATTTTATGACTTCTACATTGAGTCAAAAACATTACAAAAACATTGTAGAGTCCAAACGTTGGTTTATTTTCCAGCACAAAATTAAATGTTACAGAAAAAAAATGCGTATATCTGAGCAGCACATTCCATAAGAGATCACTTTTCAGATGAAAAAAGAAAACATAATGAAGGCTGCTGGGTTTTGGTGCAAAATGAAGAAGCGAGTGTGACGGTCAAAGTGTCCAGAAGAACTGGGGCTGGTTCTGTAAGATGCTCAGTAAAACCTACAGCTCATTTCCGCATAAAACTGCACTCACTGGACCTCAGACTACTATTTTTTTTTTTAAACCAAAGGGTCGTCTCACGCCAAATATTGCCTTTGTTTCATTTATTATGGCTTACTGATTACTGTTTATAGTATTTTTTCATGTTGAAACATTTCATTTCATTATTTTATTATTTTTTTTTAAAGATATTTTTTGGGCTTTTTTTCACCTTTATTGGTAGTGTAGAGACAGGACAGGAAATGAGTGGGAGAGAGAGACGGGGAGGGATCGGGAAATGACCTCGGGTCGGAATCGAACCCGGGTCCCCGGATTTATGGTATGGCGCCTTAGCCACGACGCCCCCCATTTCATTATTTTTTAAACCATTTTTGGTCGACAGCATTTCTTTACATGACTTTTGCATAGTGCTATAATTGAATAGAAATTAAATCAAGAACATTTTATTCCCAAAAAAACTAATTTATTTTCCTATTCTTTTTCAACTCAAATATTCCTTTTGTGGGGTGGCACGGTGGTGTAGTGGTTAGCGCTGTCGCCTCACAGCAAGAAGGTCCGAGTTCGAGCCCTGTGGCCGGCGAGGGCCTTTCTGTGCGGAGTTTGCATGTTCTCCCCGTGTCCGCGTGGGTTTCCTCCGGGTGCTCCGGTTTCCCCCACAGTCCAAAGACATGCAGGTTAGGTTAACTGGTGATTCTAAATTGACCGTAGGTGTGAATGTGAGTGTGAATGGTTGTCTGTGTCTATGTGTCAGCCCTGTGATGACCTGGCGACTTGTCCAGGGTGTACCCCGCCTTTCACCCGTAGTCAGCTGGGATAGGCTCCAGCTTGCCTGTGACCCTGTAGAACAGGATAAAGCGGCTACAGATAATAAGATGAGAATGAATTATTATTATTTTATTTTCTTAATCACCAACAATAATTATTTACCCACATTTGTAAAGGTTGGAGCAAAATAACTATTGTTATTATTAACTAAAATAATCTTTTTATTAAAAATCAGAAAAGATTATAACACAAAGGCGTTTTCTTAATACATTTCTTGCGAACATTTCTACAACCTCCAACTACTTTCTCTTTTCTTTAGGGTTCAGCAGACTGTCAAGAGAGAGCTCAGATTTCTTGTTGAATCTATTTGTACAGTCGATCGCACAACAGCTCCTTCCCATTTTAGATCTTTTTTTGTGTGTTTTTGTGGCATTAGAGCTGCGTTACTTCCACCCAAGCTTATAGTACTCGAGTCTGACTCGGGCCCTGATTTTAAGGACTCGTGACTTGACTTGGATTTGAGCACTGATGACTCGGACTCGTGCATTAACTGCATTCGGACTCGTAAAATTGGAGACGAGGATTTAGATTTTTTCTTTATTTTTTGTAACATGCCATAATAATTTGCCATAAGATATTTATATCTACATTAATCTTTATACTAATTTTGTGCAAGAGTGCCACACCTGCGCGCCTTGGCGTGTGCATCAGATAGACTTGCACGCAACGTAAACGCAATCAGCGCACCTGTATAAAGAGTGTGAAAACACACTTACTTTGCGAAGTATTGAGTTGCATTGCTGATACATTACTGAGCCTTATTTCCTTGTTTGGTTTCCTGATCCCTGATTCTCGTCTTTGATTCTGCCGAGTCTACGAGAGCCTGTTTGTGTTTCACTGTTTTACGATTCTGCCTGCCGTTCTGGATTGTTTACCGTCTTCACTTGTATTAATAAACACACCTTCTGCACTTATATCCATCTCCCAACCATCTCTGACAGAATACTTTGCACTCCCTGACAAAGAGAAGCACATTCACCTGTTCATACGGCATGTTCAGGAACAAACTAATGGCACTAAAACAGCCGCCGTCAAATGTTGCGGGTGGAGTCTTGTTCTCGGACTTGACTCGAAATTTTTTTTAATGACTTGGACTTGACTCAGACTTGAACACTCAAGGTTTAGTGACTCGACTACAACACTGCTTCCGCCGAGGGTGAAGTCACATCTATTCCTGCTATGTTACATTACTGCACCCTCTGCTTTCTCATCTCATCTCATTATCTCTAGCCGCTTTATCCTGTCCTACAGGGTCGCAGGCAAGCTGGAGCCTATCCCAGCTGACTACGGGCGAAAGGCGGGGTACACCCTGGACAAGTCGCCAGGTCATCACAGGGCTGACACATAGACACAGACAACCATTCACACTCACATTCACACCTACGCTCAATTTAGAGTCACCAGTTAACCTAACCTGCTTGTCTTTGGACTGTGGGGGAAACCGGAGCACCCGGAGGAAACCCACACGGACACGGGGAGAACATGCAAACTCCACACAGAAAGGCCCTCGCCGGCCACGGGGCTCGAACCCGGACCTTCTTGCTGTGAGGCGACAGTGCTAACCACTACACCACCGTGCCACCCCCTCTGCTTTCTAAAGAACACAATTACAGCTCGGAAAAACTAAATGCAAATTGATGATAATTGCAGCTCATTTTTTTATTTAAATCACTTTACATCGTCAAATTTGTATCGCAATTTATCGTTACACACCATCACTAACTAGAGGTTTTATATACTAGCCGGACTGCTTTTTGAAACTTCTAATCTTGCTGTCTCCACTACTTCTGTGTTGGATTTCTCAATAATACAGTACGACACTTAACATGGCTGGAAAACAGTGAGTGGCAAAGGAAACTCTTGCCCTTTTTTTTTTCGAAGCCAACAACAAAACCTGACCATTAGAAAGCTAGATGGAAGAGCAAATGATTAAACCCCTTCTGAAACAAAATTCTCAAATAAGCCCAGAAATCCCCATACCTCTCTCCAGGCATAAGGGCCAGGGCTCGAGGATGCTCCAAAACGGAAGAGTTGACCAGGGTGCATCTCAGATCCCCATCAGGATTTGAGACCTGAGTGAGATGAGGCCATTGCATGGTACATCAAAAACACTATGGTGTAAAAGATACGGCATATTTTCTCTCTGATTTACCTCTATCTTCTGAGAGCCAGCATCGACCCAGTAGAGAAGTCGGCTGACGGGGTCAAAGGTCAGAGCCTCGACGTTCTCCAGGCCTTTCCTAACAATCACCTCCTGGCCCGAACTGCCATTCAAACACAGCCTCTACAGACACACAGAGAGATGGAGCGCTTCAAAGGGCTGTTTTTCATGCACATGAATATTAGCTCGCTCGTAATCTTGTAATGCTACATAGCCACATTACCGTTCAAAACACAGAAGGTGAAACATGTGCTCTTTCCGAAGAAACTAACATGTATATTTAGGCATTGCCTAAAAGCGGCGCTCCCGATGAGTGTAAAATGTGTTCGTAAATAATCCCACGTTTAAAAGAGCAAATTAAAAATAAGTGCTCGATAAAAACACAGCTATCTTATGTATGTATGGGGAATGCTATAGCCTAAAGGTTAGAGAAGCAGCTTTGGGACCAAAAGGTTGCCGGTTTGACTCCCTGGACCAGCAGGAATGGCTGAAGTGCCCTTGAGCATTGCATTACATTACAGGCATTTAGCAGACGCTCTTATCCAGAGCGACATACAACATACCTGGAGCAGTTAGGGGTTAGGTGCCTTGATCAAGGGCACTTCGGCTATTCCTGGTGTTCCAGGGAATTAAAGCTGCTTCTATAGCCATTATTAGGCCATGGCTTCTCCTCTAACTACCGCGAGTTGGCCTAGTGGTTGGCATGTCCGCCTCTCGATCGTGAGTTCTACTCACGGTCAGGTCGTACCAAAGACCATCATAAAAATGGTACCTACTACCATCTGGCAAGACACACTGCAATATAGATGCGAGTGGGGATTCAAACTCTCACAGTTACCAGAGGAATAGCCCCCCCACACACACCGTAACCCTCGTTGTATAGGCGAGAAGCCGAAGGCTATGGAAACGGAGATCGTCACCGTCCGAGCATGGTGTAGGAAAGACTTTAGACTCTTTTTTTTTTTTTTTCTCTCCCTCTAACCATTAGGTTAGACACCTAACCCTCTACTGCTCCCGAGGTTGCTCTGGGTATGTTGTACGTCGCTCTGGATAAGAGCATCTGCTAAATGCCGTGAATCTAATGTAATGTAAATAAAGATACAAATTTCATCATCTGGTGGTCAAGTGTTTGAGATGCGTTCCCTTGCACTTACGATCGGGTTCCCTGTGGTGGTACACGTACGTCATTTGTACGTATGGACAGACATCAAAAGCCATCTAATACCCTGTCCACACTAGGGATTTTGTACCGATACGAAACTACTTTCGTACCGCAACACCTGTCCAGTGGTATAACTGTGTCGGTACGAAACCCACAAATGTATGAGTTTCGTACCGGTACAGTATCGGTACTGTAGCGCTTCGCTGTAGTGTGGACAGATGAAGCAGCTCTGTATCGATACAAATATAATGCGCATGCGCAAAGTCACACACCTCAATCGATGTCTTCGCTGAATAAAATAGTGAAGAACGGAGATTCGTTTGTTTCTTTCTCAACTGCCTCGCGCGTTTTATACGATTCGACTGAATAAATGACCACCAGAAATACAGACTGTACACTGACAACAAAAAGCACACACACGTTGTTTCATCCGTCATATATTCTCGGAAGGAAGTTACTCGGTAACCACGGAAACATTTCGCGCACGCGCATTTCAACTACCGTGAAAGAAAACCGCAAACATTTCTCGCTAGTGTGGACAGATGCACTAAACTGTACCGGTATACTTTGTATCGATACAGTTATACCACTTTTGTACCGGTATAAGTGTGAACACAGCATAAAATCAGGTCGATGCATTACCATATTCTTTTAAGTACGTAGCTTTTGTTTCCGCTAAAAACAACGACTGTTATGTGTGAAAACCCCAGGAGATCAGCGGTTTCTGAAATACTCAAAAAAAAAGTCCATCTGGCTCAAACCAACACCCATGGCACAGTGTAAGAAAGTCGCACTTTGAGATCACAATGTTTCCCGTTCTGATGTTTGAACATTGTGAACATTAACCGAAGCTCGTGATTTGTATCTGTGTGATTTTATACATTGTGCTGCTGTCAAAGGATCGGCTGATTAGAGAACTGCATCAAACAGCGGGTGGATGGGTGTGTGTGTGTGTGTTCCGAATATTCCCTCACAATCACAGTACACGGCTGCTGAAAGTGCTCATACCTGTATGGTGTCGAGTGAAATGTCGGCCCAGTAGAGGCAGTTCCTCTCGTAGTCAAAGTCCAGAGCCACCGCCTCACGGAGGCCTGAGAGAGGCAGGGGCTGGTCCACACCCGTAGCCAGGTCATAGCGGTGGATCGAGTTCCTCACGGCGTACAGGATGAATTCATTACTCTCTACACGCCCCCCCCAAAAAAAAGATAAATTTGCTAAGTAATGAAAGCTTAAAAATGAATTTAATTTGTCGGCCTTGTGAGTCGTCATTAGGTAAAAGACACACACACATAGCTCTGATTTTGATTAAAGCACTGCATCAAGCACAGCAAGCTGAAAAGCACGGTAGAGTGCATACCTCCACCAAGCCACATATCATCAACATCAAAATCAAATCACTTGAAACCTAGAAGAACACTAAAGCCGTACGCCAAGCTTCATCCAAATCCGCTCACTACTTTTTGACTTACTTTGGGAACAGGCCAAAAAAAATTAAAACATCTTGGATCCACATACATATTTGGATTTGCATCAAAATCTAATCAATTGTTCCTTGGCCCATGGTTCACCTTTCCTCAAAATGACATCAGCATCTGTTCGCTACTTTTTGAGTTACGTTGGGAACAGACAAACAAACCGAGGCGAAAATACGACCTCTCCCAACTCAGAAGGCGGAGCTAACAAACAAGGCTACGCATCGTTGTTTCAGCGCTACAAACTTTGGCTGAAGCACAGAAAGGTTTTAACTCTGTGGAGTAATTAGTGCGCACGGATGACAAATGATATTTTCAGAATCAGGAACGTGGAAATATGATGCACACCTGGCAAAATAAGCTATAATTCAAAGCTGTCATTTAGCATAATTATTCAAACGTGGCTACGTGTTAAGAAGGCTGGCCAGTCTCAAATAATATCTTTAATGTTTAATACAGAGAGAGAACACCACAACTTACAGCCAAAAACTAAAGACCCAAACATGATATGCGATAGTAGAAACTCTGCGAGAAGAGAATATCAGTCGGCGTATCAGACGCTCGCCGGCCGTGCTGTGAACATGCAGATGCTCATCTATGTTTCCAAATCAGTCATTGCTTCACGCTTGAATATTTTCTACCATAAATACCATCATTAAAAAGCTTATAATCTTTGCTTTCCAAAGAAATGTATCTGGTTAAGATCTGTTCAGTACTTTGGGAGTAACGGCAGGTTAAAAGTTGGTACAACAGAGTTCACTCTCTGCTCGCGGGACGTCGGGAAACTGCCGGTGATTTTCTTTTTGAGTCACGGGAAAGCGCTCTCTCTCTCTCTCTCTCTCTCTCCTGATCGGTTTCCGACTGGATTACTCGTAAGTATCAATCAGATAACTTTTATAGGGACGTTCTCTCGCTCTCACTGTTTCTGATGAAGGATTCAGCAAAATTTTCCGTCTGCTAGTTTTGATGTTATGATTCACGGGAGACGTTGAAGTGAGTTTTCATCGCTTTACCGACTTATTTTTTCAAATCAAACTGATTCATGTAAATAAATAACTATTTTAGAATATAACTGGAGTTGTTTTGATGAAAAATATTGAGATCTTAGTGGTCGGAATGAGATTTAAAAAAAACAGAAGTCAGAAATGCGAGTGTCAATTTCAGTTCAGTTAATGTGAATTATTTACTGGATGTGGATCACACAGTTTTTTCGAGGTTCGCCTTGAAACCTGTGAATATTATCATTTATATTCTTTCATATAAACACTAGTAGGCCTTACTTTTGAGAAATACAAAGGCCTACAGAGCACAAAGAGGGGATTAGAAATAATCTTTTATTACTTTTTTATTGAGTGTACTGATTTAACTTTACCTAATTAGCATAATTAATACTAATTAAATACTAATTTGTATAATTTGTTTTTAATAATTTTTCAAACTTTGTATTCAGTATACAACCATCTATGTTCCTGCCAATTTCCATGTAAATATCTTGAAAAATAGAAAAGTTATTAAGAAAAAAAACATTTGATCTCATTGGTTAATGAGGCCCATTTTGGACCATGTGATCCTCGGACGGAATATTACGGCCGTTTTTTAAAAATTAAGCCGTTTTTTCAATCTTTGATTTGTAATATCTCAAGAACGGAAAAACATATTTTAATTCTGTAAAAAGTATGTTGTTCTGCATTCAGTTCTGAATTCAACGAGAGCAGTTTCAAGCAATTTGGATTGAATTTTTACCCGATATGCCGACTAATAATCATAAACTGATTTGCTGCCCTTAGTGTGAATTAATGTAACTTATTTTTTTCGCGGTGCGGTTTCCATCAAATCCTGCGCTCTGATTGGCTGGCGAGTGGGTCCATATCTCACGATACGGACCCTGGTTACGGACCTCTGGCAACTCGCTCGTTCACAACAACAAACATAGTAGAATTTTTTGTCAACATTTATCTTTTTTTAATAAGATTTATTTATAAGATTATCAAAAATCTTATAAAATTTTGCCAGCATTTCTCAGGAGAATAGCATTAATTTTACAGCATGGATAGCGATAACGACAGTGTTCACAGTGAAAGCGAGTTTTACTACCCTGAGGAAGAAGAAATAAAAGAAAGCATTTCAGGAGAAAACTAAAAACCTGTAACTGTTGCTAACGCCGAGCAAAAACATGGCTGAATCCTGAATGACTCCTATTTGTATAAATAGGGGACTACATAGGCGGCAAAATGTAGTTTTTTCCTGCCATGGAAGTGCACTTGTATACCGAGGAGGAAGCAATTTGCATTACAGCCGTGAATGAGGATTCAAAATGGCGGCTCGGCTCGGTTTTCCCTTTCGGGCGCTCTCGTTTTCTGTTAGAATTTGGGAAAGAAAAAAATAAATATATTATTTACCAGCTTAAGGTCGGTCCGTATGGTGAAATACCGTGACCTCGGCCTTGAACACTGACCTCGGCCCAGAGGGCCTCAGTCAGTACTTTCAAGACCTCGGTCACGGTATTTCATGATCCAGACCTCCCAGCTGGTAAATAACAGATATACAGTGCAATGCAATAATGAGTACACCCTCTTTGAAAAGTAACATTTCACACAATATGACAAGGAACACAAAGATATATTTCCAAAATGTTCCCAGACTAAGTTAAACACAGGTTCTGTTGAGCTTTTGAACTCAAAACAACGGCTAATAATATAACTTAAATGATTTTTATTTCAGTTTTAGTGAAATTTGTGTGGTGCAGAAATGAGTACACCCCACTGAAGGGCTCTGAGTAAAGCAACTTTTTAGGCTACCAATGTGGACCTGAACAAACAATTAACCACAGGTGAGTCTAATTAGTCATTACACAGGTGTTAATTAGGCAGTTGGCTACAAAAGGCTGTTACCTAAAGCAAACCACCCTTTCCCATTTCCTGCTGTCAGCAATGGCACCTCATGGCCAGGAAATGTCTCTGGATCTGAGAAAGCGGATTATTGCTTTACACAAGAGAGGTGAGGGCTACAAGAAGATCAGTAAAGCCTTACTTATCAGTAAGAACACGGTTGCAAAAGTGATCCAAAAATTCAAGACAGATGGAACTGCAGCCAAAGTACAGAGACGTACAGGCCGGCCAAGAAAATTAACACCCAGGCAGGAGCGGCTTGTAATGAGAAAAGTTGAGGAAAATCGGCATGCAAGTGCACAACAGGTATCTAAGGAAGTAGAGACTGAAATTGGAGTGAATGTGTCACGTGACACAATATGCCGTACAGTGCAGCGGAATGGCATGCATGGGTGTCGTCCCCGAAGGAAGCCTCTCCTAAAGCCCAGTCACAAAAAAGCCCGTCTAGAGTTCGCCAGGGCACATGCTGAAAAGGATGAAGGCTACTGGGACTCTATACTCTGGAGTGATGAGACCAAAATCAATCTTTTTGGAACTGATGGCTTCAAAACAGTCTGGCGTCGCAAGGGTGAGGAGTACAAGGAAAAATGCATGGTGCCCACAGTGAAACATGGAGGGGGTAGTGTTCTTATGTGGGGTTGCATGAGTGCTGCGGGTGTTGGAGAACTGCATTTCATTGATGGCATCATGAATTCTCAAATGTACTGCTCTATACTGAAAGCTAAGATGCTTCCATCACTTCGGGCCGTTGGTCGTCGTGCCATTTTTCAACATGACAATGACCCAAAACACACATCTAAGGCCACTGCTGACTTTCTGAAGAGGAACAGGGTGAGAGTGATTCCATGGCCAAGTATGTCACCTGATCTGAACCCTATAGAGCATCTTTGGGGAATACTGAAGAGGCAAGTTGAGCATCACTCTCCATCCAACATCCAGGCTCTGAAAGATGTCATCCTTGAAGAATGGAAAAAGATTGATGTAGCCAAATGTTGTCAACTTGTGCACTCCATGCCAAGGAGACTTGGGGCTGTCATTGCAAATAATGGAGGCCATACAAAGTACTAAATGTACTGGATGTAATTGAGTTTGTTGTGGGGTGTACTCACTTTTGCTCCACCCCACTTTCACGGAAACAGAAAAATATGTAATTTAAGGCATCTTTTCACCTTTCTGCTTGAGTTATAATGTAAGAACATAGTGCAATAAACATCATCAAGGAACTGTTTGGGACATATTGTTTGTGTTCATTTTAATACTGTGAAAAATGTCGTTTTTCAGGGGGGGTGTACTCATTATTGCATTGCACTGTATATATCTGAACTAGCTCACCATACACTCACACACCACTTTATAAGCAAAACCTGCTGAAAACCTGGGAGACATTTTTGAGTGACATGCTGAGATGCTTTTCTGCTCACCACGGTTGTAAAGAGTGATTATACGAGGTACCGCAGCACTCCTGTCAGCTCACACCTGTCAACCATTCTCCTCTGACTTCTGAAATCCACCGTCAAAGCCACCGAGAATGCATTTTCCCCCATTCTGATGTTTCATATGAACGTTAACTAAAGATCTTTACCTGCATCTGCATGATTTTATACACTGCACTGCTGTCACATGATTGGTCGACTGGATAATAACATGAATGAGCAGGAATACAGTTGTGTTCTTAATAAAGTAGCCAGTGAATGTATGATTTGTCCCAGGAAACAGATTGTCGTCCATTTTATTTCCTCAGTTTTTTTTTTTTTTTGCATTTCTTGAATGTTACCTCAAACAAGCAAAAATTAAAGGTTCTGTAACTCAGTGAGGCAATAGCTTTCAGAGTGACTGTTATTTACTAGAGCGGCGGCTACAATTATCGACAGTCCATAATTAGACACCTTTTCAGATTGACCGATAAAAACAATTTTACAAAGGTGAGTTTCAATTCCAACAGTTATTATCGGTTAATTAATCAACCGGAAGACCCGCCTCGCCCTTTGATCTTGTCGTCCGATGACACAGCTCGTTACCTGAGATGGAATTTTTTTGATGAAAACCCGGACGTTCTCATCGCAGGTAAGCACGGTGGAAAGATCATGGACATGTTTTTGCTGATCAAATTCACCGATATTTCATGACCTCCTCGTCGAAACCTACTTTGTTTCTGACTTTCATTTAACAGTCGCCGTTTTGTATCTAAACGCACGTTTGAGAATCACGTGAGGTGTCGATAATAGTGATCACTTTCACCGGTGTCCACCATTATCGACACGCTGTGGAATTAAGGGACATTTACAACCGTTATGGATCGATCTTTGTGTAACATTGTTGAAGTAGATGAAGTACTTTATTAAAAAATAGAAGTGCTGTGATTTATAATCATTTTTCTCTGATTCATAACAGAATGGAATGTTTATAGAGTATTTGGAATCCGATTGCAATAAATAGAATTAGAGCAGAATTAAATCCCGAGCATATACTGTAAAACATTACATGCTTGAAATATTCACGTTTCTCTTCCACTCAGATTTTTTTTTTGCAGTTTGTTGTAAATATCGACCACATATTACAATATCAGTAGACATTTTATATTTTGGTTCGAGGAATGACACGCGACCTTTGACCTGGATGTTCATGCGGTTACAATCTCAATTCCCTGTTGGCGTTTATTGGTAAACTACAAAACTAGAAATTAATACAAACAACAACGAATGATGAACAAAATGCGATCTACGAAAATACTTAGAAAGCGGGTAGAAAGTGGAACAAAAAGATTTTCTGACGCAGGTTAAACATTATCAGTTCATTAATTTACAAACATTAGAATTACTTCCTCATTTACATAAACACCGACATCCATATATTTATATAAAAGATATTTTGGACTAAATACAAGTCTATGAGAAACAAATTTTAAATAAAACTATGTTTCATTCACTTAATACCACATACCGATAATTAAAAAAAAAAATTATAAATAATGATCTGGATGTTGATAATTGTGGAATGGTGCCAATAACTGTGGACAAAGGTGTTGATAATTGTGGAACAGTGTCACGTGATCTGATACGCTAAGTGATTGGGAATCAGCTCTGTTTTTTTTTTCCAGTGGAAGTTTGAGTAATTACGGTACTCATGCACAATTTATGTATGTAAAGTCTTTTCTACTTTTGTAACGGCCAAAAGATCGTTAAGGTGTCGATAATTGTAGCCGCTCTAGTTGTAATAGTTTGAACTTGGAGAGTGATGGGCTTCACCAAGTTTAAATGCCCTAGACACACCAATGATGGACTGTTAATGTCATCACTGCTGCCCCTATGGCCCTTGCTGGCTACGGGAAGAAGGAGAAGAAGTAGTTTGAAATGTTGGCAGTAGTTGGATTTTTTGTGTATTTATGGGACTAAAAAAAAAAAAAAAAGGGAGCAAGAAACAAAAGATTCAAGAGACAGGAATCTGACCTCCGACTGGACATGGGAGCATCTCTCCATCTAGCCGGGCCTCGACATCTCCACCAGTACAGCTATCACCAGGCACTTTTCTGTACCTACACCAACCGAGAACCAGCAAAACATTTACCAAGAGGTTTGGTGATGAACAGAAAAAGTACCGTTTTTCATTTCCTTGCTTCAGATACATTTAAACACTAGGTGGTGCTACAGCTTCAAGACCATCAACTCATGGCTCATATTATTTCTCACAGCCTTATCTCACCCTTTGCTGCGGCGGTACGTCGTGCCCACCGGACAGGGCATAGGAGGGGCGTACAAGTTGCCGGAAAACTCCGGATCAGGAACACACACTTGAAGAGAAAAGTCCTCACTCAGCTTGAAGCCATAATCACTGAGAGACAGAGAGAGAGAGAGAAGCAGAGCACTCTTAGAGGAGCTCTCCTCTCATTTATCATGACTGTTAATCTTGAAAGCAATTTGGAAGAATTTATCTGGCATTCCTCCGGATCTCAAACTGCACAGGCTGGAATTTAGTGACCATGTGAGACGGTGATTTAGTGAAAGAGAACTGAAGGCCAACAGGAGGTGTGTACGTCAAAGCTATAAACCGAACTACTCACTCACTCCGTAGTGTTCAAAGTTAAGAATTACTCCTCAAATTCTGCATTTTCAGCGCAGCTTTTTACGGATTTTCAATTTCATGTACAGGAAATCTGGATGCTCGAGCTGAAACGTATTCCCCTCCCCCTCCAAAAAAAAAAAAAAACTTGCCAAGCACAAAATGCATTTTTTTAAATTATCATTTAATTTAATAACAGCAAAAAGTTATCCCCAACCGGTCCTGTGTGAACACATAATCACCCCTTAATTACGCTAATCCTTGACTTGCGAGTGACGTCAAAGCAAAATAGAAACCCGAATGTCGGCCATGTTGGTGGAGATACAAATGCGGGGTCAAGCGACGTTCCATACAAAACACAGTCACGTGTGCGAAACTCTCTTTGTTGTTCCGCTGCTTGAAGCGTCCTTTTAGCTCTGCCATATCGTTGTGCTGTACGTGGTTGTGGTCACAAAAGTACTCGTGACCGTGGCGCGTTCCGATTTTTTAGAATTGCGTCCGTGATTCGGAAAGAGGGCGAGGAAACTCCGAGGCTTAGTACGGAGAGGAGACGCGCACGGCTGAACCACATCGGCAGGGCTGATCTAACAGAGGCTAAAACCAAAACCGCTCGTGTCTGCAGTGATCATTTTATCTCAGGCAAGATTCAAAAGCTTTCTCGATAATATCATGGAAGAATTTTATTTCGTGTTGCGAGAATTTTGCTACTGTATAAAATGAGCGTTCTCTTGTCGTGGTTGTTATAATTTTAACACGTGTATTACCGTTTCACTTCTAGGAACGCCAGCGAAATTATACGATAGAAACAATCCAGACTGGGCGCCTGCTCAGAACATGGGCTGTGTTTCGTCCAAGGTCGGACTTGATTCTTCGGCAGCCGAACCGGATAGAACGTGATACCTGGGGACTCGATGGCCAGTAGAAGCGTCTTATCTTCAGAAAAGTCTGACTTTTTTAAATAATATGGGTCAAAACCACACATATCGATCTTCTCTTTGTATCGAATCTTCGCTCGAGCGTTCAAATCGTCGTAACACTGAGAAAATTCAGCACTGTTTACAGGCACGCTTTCAGCGGCTGCCGTCCAAGCTGCTTTGAAGATCCACCATCATGGCAGACGCTCATGACGCAGCACATTTTGATCACGTGGTTGCAAGTCATCTATAAACCTGTAGATGCTAAAAAAGGCACCTGGACTTGCTTGAAATCCTTGAGGACGTTTCATCTCTCATCCGAATAGAAAGGCTTCTTCAGTTCTGTCTGGCGAGTGCGGAGTTCCAGGTATTTATTCTCTAGTGGACCAAAAGCAACCCTAAGGAGAGCCGTTGAGGTCACATGAGTCGTTGGCCCTCTCAGTCATCCTGTAGGTGTTAGGGTCACTGGGGTCCGGGTGTGAACGGTGTTAGCAGCCTAGAGGGTCGTTAGGGTGATCTGTTGGTCGTTGGCGCTCTCTGCCATCATGTGAGTCACTGGAGTCAACGGAGTGTGGATTTGCAGAAGCAACTTGCCATAACTGATGGAAGCAAATTGTTCTTTTGATGCTCTAAAATGCTAAAGAAGTCATCAGGAGTCAGTCTGTGATCTGAAGCTAAAGAGCAACTGGATTGTGCAGAGAAATGACGAGCCACAGCAGAAGAAGTCTAATGGGCCTTTTCCACTACCCTTTTTCAGCTCACTTCAGCCCAACACGGCACGCGTTTCGACTACCTCAGAGCGGCGCGACTGGGCTCGCTTCAGCCTTACTCAGCACCCAAAACTCGCACAGTTTTGGAGTGGGGCTGAAGTGAGCCAAACCGAGCCGAGTGGGGCTAGGGGCGTGAGGAGACACTCCCCTGTGCACTGATTGGTGAGGAAGAGTGTCCTCACATGCCCCCACACGCCCCGCGAGCACGCTGGGAACCACCATCTGTAAACACCGTAAACCCGGAAGAAGAAGAATTATGAAGCCTTATGTGCCTTGCCTCATCTATGCGCTCTTGCCAGTATCTCTTGGCGTTGTCGGTGACAACAAGCCACAGCACCAAGACCAGCAACACTAATGACTCCATGTCCTCCATGTTTATTGTTTACTATCCGGGTCGTGAGACTACCGCTTAAAAGCTCACTGATGTCACTGTTTGCGCTGCTTAACGACATCACGTGACGTCCACCCACTTTCGCTAACTCCACCCAATGTGTCCACCCACTTCCAGCCAGCATGGTTCAGCGCGGTTGTAGTCGAAATGCAACCCCAACAGCCCCACTCAGCTCGACTCAGCCCAACTCAGCCGCGTTGGTAGTGGAAAAGCCCCATAAGTCAACCTCTGAACAGTTCAAAAGAAACAAACAAAAGTTTTGGAACGGCCTGACATGGTAAAGTCCTGAATGGAACCCTATTCTTAGATTTCTGTCACGTGATTTTTCTTTTGGTAAAACAGCTGGTGGGCGAGCAAACCAAAACGGCTGCCGTAGCAATTTATGCTCGTAATCTAGAAGCCACTGCTCGCTTTAGATATATTCAGAAGATTGCTGTGTGCAATGGAATCGACCCCTACAGTCTGGGAAAGAAGGATTTGTCATACGATCTCGAAAACTACCCTTCAGTCGAGCTCCCCGACATCTCGAACTATCTGGTGTTGCAGACGTCCTTCTACACCACAAAACAGATGAAAGCGTGGAAGAGTATGGAGGCTTATGACTTTTTGTTGTACGTGGCTGGGTAAAGGACCTCGGGATCAAGTCGCTGCCCAATGAATCCTGGATTGTTTTTGCCCGTGTAAGTGTGGTTAAGCTTTTCGTTCGTGTCTTTACAACGAAGCGCTGCAAGTTGAAGTGTAAACAAACAGCAGTTGGCTTGATTCTCATTTGTGTTGGCTCTTATCTCTCAGCTAAATCATTCACAAAGATCATCAGAAACCCCTTTAAAGACCTGGATCTTAGTTAAACAAGACGGAGAAGTGATCATGGCGCATTGTAACTGTACGGCTGGGGAAGAATTTTGTCGCGACCTTCATGCATATGGACTTTGTGAGGAGTCAACGAATAAACAGCTGGGGACTTTAGCACTTCGTGACTAAAAAAAGTAGCGTAAAATAACGACACTTAGTAAGAAAAGACCTTGGAAAACACTAAGGCCAGAGCTGAGAGGGATACAAACCTTTCACCAAGTGATCACTGCAAACTCGAGCATGCTTCGACTCGGCTCCCTTTGATTTCCCCGAGAGGTTCAAAAGCCGCTTTTCTCAACGTCTTTTTGTGAAATCCTGTGTTCGTTCACCCTTTTTTATTAATTCATGGCGAACCCTGAAGAAACTTTTATCAGCTTCACGGTTTGATCGATTCGAACAACCTAAAACTACGCAAGCGTAAGGCATTTTTCATGCGAGCAATGCACCTTCTCCGTACAAACGCTTTGTCAACTGAGCTTTGGAGGACCACCAGCTAAAGTTCTGAATAACTAATGAGGCGGATGTGACGTCACGTCACATGAAACCCAAGAACTGAGACGCAATGGCAGGACCCGTTCATCCTCAAAAGCTCTCCAATGTGGATAAATTAAAGGAATTCCGCAAAGAAGACTGGGGATGGTTCATCCACAGCTATGTAAAACACTGGTCTTCAGTTATCGGAAGCACCTGGTTGCAGTTGTTTTTGCGAAACCTGGACCAAGTTTTGGGGTAATTACGTTTTCATACGGGTCATATAATAATGGCAGAACCTTTTTCCTTCTGTAAGTGAAATGATCGTTTAAAAATCGTGTTTTCTCGTCTTATATGAGGATTGGAAATGGGCCCAGCTCTACGGGGGGGGGGGGGGGGGGGGGGGGGGCAAGGGTGGGCCTGGCCCACCCACCCAAGGGGAAGAGAGAGAAAAAACAAGTCATATTTATTTATTTACTTTAAATATTGCCCCCCTCAAAAAAAAAAAAATTCTTCCTGGCCCACCTTGTCAGTGTGAGTTGGATCCGGCCCTGATTGGAAACCATTTCTTGTAACAAATACGCAGAAATGGAGGAAATCATGAGGTGGCAAATACTTTTTTTTTTTCCCCACTGCACTGTATCAACATTTATAAAGCAAATTACCATTCGTAGTCCTGACGCGTGCAGGAGCAGTTGGACAGGCTGACCGGTCGATCAAAGTCTTCGCCGTTGAAGCAGGTTGCGTGTGGCGAGCGACGCTTGAAGAGCAACTCGCGGCCCAGAACGCAACCGTTTCCTCGCTCATCAGATGGAGACCAGGGTTTATAGTCACCCTCAGAGCATGGCACACCTGCAAATAAAACACAACCGATTTAGAGCTTTGATCCACAAAATGATGTGTACTGCGAGAGGAAAAAAAAACAATCATTATCATTAGATAACTGAAAACGTAACATCTGTTTGCATTTTTTATTTTAATTATTGTGCAAATCACACAATGCTGGAAATGAATGTCGAATACACCGACCTAGTGCGTTTGTCATAAAACTAAGACTGACTAAATTAAGATTAGAGTTGCCACCATAAAAAAATAAATAAAACTAAAACTAAAAAAAAAAAAAAAAAAACTCGAGGCCCTGAGGGGACCTTAGCCATGAGGCAAGCTTCAGTTGGAGATGAACTGAAGGCAACATGAAAAGAAATACATGGCGAATGAAATTTTCCATCCTCACCGAGCACATCGCTGACGTTGACCTGAAGAATGAGCCAGCTGTGTGTCTGATCAGCGTAGGAGCCAAAGATAGTGAAGATGGTGCTCTTTTCGCCCGGCTCGGTCAGCAGCTGGTACACGTAGACCTCCTGCTGGGAGAACTGGAACTCGTTCCATGTCTCGCCCTCATTAGTGCTGAACCTGCGCCATACAAAGCCTCAGGAAAAGGAAAAGCACTGCAGCGTTTGTCTCTCCCCTGCTCTAACACATCTGAGTCATCTTCCAAAACGTACTCCTCGCTTGTAGTTTGTTTCTTGTGGTCGTGTAATGATGGCGACTATCATCAAGTGTCTGGTTTTGCTGAAAAATGGAAGTGGCTATGCAGAGCTTCTAAATCTCTTGTTAAACACAAAGTAAATAAAGCACTAATCAGTGTGAAAATGGCTGTTTCTCTATATATGTGCATTTAACTAGAGATCGTAAATGACAGGATAAATACAGTGTCTTGCAAAAGTATTTGTCCCCCTTGGTGTTTGTCCTGTTTTGTCGCGTTACAAGATGGAAATAAAATGGATTTTTGGAGGGTTAGCACCATTTGATTTACACAATATGCCTACCACTTTAAAGGTGCAAATTGTTGTTTTATTGTGACACAAACAATAATTAAGATGAAAAAAAATCTGGAGTGTGCATAAGTATTCACCCCTTTTGTATGAAACCCCTAAATAAGAGCTGCTCCAACCAATTCACTTCATAAATCACATAATTAGTTGATTAAGATCCACCTGTGTGCAATCAAAGTGTCACATGATCTGTCACATGATGTCTGTATAAATCAACCTGTTCTGGAAGGACCCTGACTCTGCTACACGACTAAGCAAGCAACATGAAAACCAAGGAGCCTCCAAACAGGTCAGAGACAAAGTTGTGGAGAAGTATAGATCAGGGTTGGGTCATAAAAAATATCCCAAACTTTGAATATCCCAGGGAGTACCATTAAATCCATTATAGCAAAATGGAAAGAATATGGCACCACTACAAACCTGACAAGAGAAGGCCACCCACGAAAATAAGAAAACACATTTGGTGTTTGCCCAGTAGCATGTGGCAGACTCCCCAAACACATGGAAGAAGATTCTCTGGTCAAATGAGACTAAAATTGTTCTTTTTGGCCATCATGGGAAACGCCATGTGTAGCGCAAACCCAACACCCTGAGAACACCATTCCTACAGTGAAGCATGGTGGTGGCAGCATCATGCTGTGGGGATGTTTTTCATCTGCAGGGACAGGAAAGCTGGTCAGGACTGAAGGAAAGATGGATAGCACTAAATACAGGGCAATTCTGGAGGAAAACCTGCTTGAGTCAGCCAGAGGTTTGAGACTGGGACGAAGGTTCACAGTCTAGCAGGACAATGACCCGAAACATACTGCTAAAGCTACACTGGAGGAGTGGTTTAAAGGGAAACATTTAAATGTCTTGGAATGGCCTAGTCAAAGCCCAGACCTCAATCCAACTGAGAATCTGTGGCATAACTTGAAGACTGCGGTACACCAACACAACCCATCTAACTTGAAGGAGTTGGAGCAGTTTTGCTTTGAGGAATGGGCAAAAATCCCAGTGGCTAGATGTGCTAAGCTAATAGAGACATACCCCAAGAGACTTGCAGCTGTAATTGCAGCAAAAGGTGGCTCTACAAAGTATTGACTTTGGGGGGTGAACACCTCTGCACACTCCAGATTTCTGTTTTTTCATCTGAATTATTGTTTGTATCACAATAAAACAACAACTTGCACCTTTAAAGTTGTAGGCATGTTGTGTAAATCAAATGGTGCTAACCCTCCAACAATCCATTTTAATTCCAGCTTGTAATGCGACAAAACAGGACAAACACCAAGGGGGGTGAATACTTTTGCAAGACACCGTGTATGTTTTTTTTCCCCCCATTTCTATGCATCAAACAGTAAATAATAACTATCTGTTGCTAGGAACTAATATTGGGAACGGGAAGCTGCAGAAACATCAGGCCACCTGTGCCATAGGATTGGTCCAAGGAATCATTCAAGCAAATTATTTGGATTTGTTGCCTCACCACACAATACCTAATTGCCTAGAATTAACAAAAATCTCAATTCACTCCTTGTGCTGTTGTTTTTTCGCTTCCTGCGGTCACTGAACTCACAGCTCCATGTTGTGCACGTACAGTACCAGTCAAAAGTTTGGATACACCTTCAAATTCAATGGCTTCTTTATTTTTATTAATTAAAATGCACTTCATGTCTTAAAGTAATGATAGATGTCGTTTCTCTTTACTTCGCTGAGCGCTTCTTGACATAATATGGATTACTCCAGTTGTGGATGGAATACAGCTATTTACTGGATGTTTATTATTTACTGTTGGATCTCAAACGCATTAAAGCTAGACGGCCTTTCAGATTTTTCAAGTGTAGGTCAGAAAAATAATTTTCCCCGACACACAATTATTTTTATTTAGTGGACCAAAAGCGACTGAATTCGAATCACAGACTTCCAATTTTATTTGTTTTTTTAAATAGAACAATTAATGAATTTAAGGCCACATGGCCCTAAATTCTCCGCTATTTTTTCCTGCTTCACCATGACCCAATTCAAGATACTACATCATGCATGATGTGGTGGGCTTTCCCTGTTCACGCAAGGCATTGTGGGATACAAATTTGAAACAGGAGAGAAAAATGGAGGGCGTGAGTGTGCGAATGAAACGTGAAAGACCGACTGCAGTAACGGAAAGAAAGCGAGAAGAAAAGACGTTATGTTCTATACGAAGGAAAGGAAACGCAGGACCAAACTAATAAATATCAGCGCTCAGTGAGCACCTCGGTGTGATCAGCTGTTCGTTTAGCGACAGAATGATGGAACTGTCAGTGCACACTCAAAGGTAAACCTGCGCATGCGCACACACACGGACTTCCTCTGTCTGCTTGACTGCACGAAGCGAGCGATTTCATGCACATTATTTGCTTTAATCCCCTCAAATTAAATAACTTCCCAGCCACAGGATGGCCTGTTTTTTTGTGAGATATTACAGAAATAAACAGATATCACCATGACCACATTTCAGACGGAACTAAATTTCACTGATTTTATGAAATCGAAAGGCCGTCTCGCTTTAACCTAACTGCATGTCTTTGGGGGAAACCGGAGCACCCGGAGGAAACCCACGCAGACATGGGGAGAACATGCAAACTCCATACAGAAAGGCCCTCGCCAG
Organism: Neoarius graeffei; assembly: GCF_027579695.1. Classification (NCBI taxonomy): domain Eukaryota; kingdom Metazoa; phylum Chordata; class Actinopteri; order Siluriformes; family Ariidae; genus Neoarius; species Neoarius graeffei. Next base: position 20,195,939 of record NC_083585.1, read on the forward strand.
CCACTGGGCTCGAACCCGGACCTTCTTGCTGTGAGGCGACAGCGCTAACCACTACACCACCAAGTCAAAATACAGAAAACCCTATTCATGAGTAGGGTTGTACAAACTTTTGACTGGGACTGCACTATAAAATGAATGACTGCCAGTTACTTTGTGTACGCAGGGTTAATGTGAGTGCAGGTACATACAGTACATAAAAGTTCTTAAAAAGCAAAAACAATGACTCACTTGAGCGTTTTGGTGGCGCCGCCCTGGGAAATCGCCATCAGGATGCCTCCATGGTCCCCCCAGGTGTAGAAGTGAGGACCAGCCAGAGCCTGAAGCAACGTTCGCATGAGAATCAGTTCGAGGTGCAATATCAGGAAGTACAAGCTTACAGTGAATAATTCAGCATAAGAGTAAAAGGATGTGCAGGAGTGGAACGGTACCTCTCTCCACCTTGCTCCGGCGCTGCTCGAGACGTAAACGTTGGGCTTATTGGCCAGGTTCCTTCCCACAGATCCTGACAGACGGAGGGGAGAATGAGAAAGAAAGCAAAAAGAATGAAAAAGGGAAAGAGGAAATAAGAAAAGCAAGCGGATCAGGGAATACTCACACCATGCTGATAGTTCAGTCAGGGAAGTACAGCGGTGGGGAAAGTATCTCCTCAACCACACCCTGATACGAGCACGTCCTTTAAATTATAAAGCAGTCTATATCGTTTCAGATACAGCAGCACTGGAACTAACAACGCGTCAAGTGTCCAAGCGGAATATTAAAGCAGTGTTAGGGTATTTTATACATCGACTCTGATTGGTCAGAAGGTGTTGATTAGTTTCCTATAACAGCAGCTCTGAGAGCAGTGCAGCTGAAAGGCAACTCGTTCTAAAGTGGATTCGTTTCTACGGTATAGTAACAACTCACACAGGGACTCATGTGGCAGATGGGCTCCATACATGAATAAATAAATGACGACATTTTTTTTTTTTAATTATTGGTGAAACTTTCTGGGCATTTTTGGAAGGAGTCTCCAGTGTCAGTGCTTTGTAGTGGTCAATTTAAAGCAGAGTTCGAGTTTGAAGAGTTAAAGCTTTAACTAATTTTTCTGACACAAGAAAGTCTTCAGGATGGAGAGCTGTACAATTTCCCAGGAACATGACAAGCAGAATTTAAGGCTCATTAACTTTGTGCGTGTGTGTGCGCGTGTGTGTGTGTGTGTGTGTGTGTGTGTGAGAGAGTGAGAGAGACAGAGAGAGAGGGAGAGGAGGAGATGGGGGGGCAGGGAGACAGGGAGAGAGTGAGAAAGGGGGGAGAGGGAGATGGAGAGAGTGAGAGAGGGAGAGGGAAAAAGGGAGAGAGTGAGGAAGGGGGGAGAGGGAGACAGAGAGAGAGCAAGAGACAGAGAGCGAGCGAGAGAGAGAGAAGGAAGAGAGAGGGAGACAGAGAAGGTGGGAGATGGGGGAGAGGGAGAGGGGGAGAGGGAGAGAAAAAAAGGGGGGAGAGGGACAGAGAGAGGAGGAAGAGAGAGAGGGGGAGGGAGGAGAGAGAGGGAGAGACAGAGATGGGGGAGTAGGAGACAGAGAGAGGGAGAGAGAGAGAGAGAGAGAGAGAGAGAGAAAAGGGGTGAGAGAGGGAGGAGGAAGACGGCGCGAGAAAGAGAGAGAGGAGGAAGAGAGAGGGGGAGGGAGGAGATGGGGAGAGAGAGAGGGAGAGAGAGATGGGAGAGAGAGGGAGAGAGAGAGGGATGGGGAGAGAGGAGGGAGAGAGAGAGAGGGAGAGAGAAGCTGACAAGGCAATGACTGTTTATAGCTGCTATAAGCAAGTGATAACAGGAACTAACTTGTCTCACAGATGGTTATTTAACTATAAACATATAAAAAGTGTGTTCTTTAATTTAAAAAAAATAATTAGTTAAAATTGCTGTCGTGTATTTGGAATAGAAGAGTTTGGGATGTGCTGGGAACATCGCACCACCCTGGTGTTGATTATTTTACTATAACAGCACAACACAGTCATGTTTTAGTCATCATATAACAACTGGTTCTCAATCCTGAAACGCGTCATCAGTTACACCGACACAACATCTCCGAGAATAGAATTACCTTCCACACCCCCCCAAGATACTGGATTAAAGAAAGGTTGATGGAGCGCAACAAAGCAACAGCAGCCATGAAAGAAAACAGTTTAAACCTCTATTATGACACCGAGCTACACTGACGAAGCGGACTCCCGACCAACAACAACTTCAAGTTGGAGACTTGCTTTTAAATCGCCTTCCCACACAGCGGCTTCCATCATCAACAGCAAAGAAAAAAAAAGCTTTCCACCGGTGCCAATGCACAATTTATTTAAAAAAACATGGTATATGACTGATATTTGGTATATTATAAAGCTGCATTAAATCAGGATGAGAAAAGTAAACTCTATTCTGCCTACATACGTGCGTTCTGCTTTAAGAGCCAACAAAGTATTAGTTTAAGCGTTATGCAACCAGCTTATTGTACGGTTTTTATTTTTTATGTTTTCTCCCCCTAACAGATTTGTTTGTTTTTCAATTGAATTGTTCGGATTATACACTACCGTTCAAAAGTTTGGGGTCACCCAGACAATTTTGTGTTTTCCATGAAAAGTCACACTTTTATTGCCCACCATAAGTTGTAAAATGAATAGAAAATATCGTCGAGACATTTTTCTGGCCATTTTGAGCATTTAATCGACCCCACAAATGTGATGCTCCAGAAACTCAGGTGGTGTTTACATTAGACCGTATCAGCGGATCATCAGATTAACGTTTTTAAAACGATTAGTGTGCACACAGCAACGCCAATACACGATTCGCGTGCACACAGCAACGCCAATACACGGATACGCTCGGCTCCGCAGGCATCCTGCGCTCCAAATCACTCCGCCCTGAACAGCGAGTGCCCTCTGGAGGGTGCGCACTCCGGCCCTGCGCAGCTCACAGAGCGCGCGAGTATAGCGCACGAGCAGTGATTTGGGACTGAGCCGCTGTGTGTGTGATCTCAGTGCATGTCGGGCATGCGCGTCGCTTACCACTTGCAAGTGGAAGGATGGCAAGCCTAAAGACAATCATAACTACACAATGGGCAGTATTTGCATCAGTATTTGCAGTATTTTCATACTTTTATACTCTTTAATGAAAGGTGATACAAGGCGGAAGTCCGCGCCGTTTTTCAGCAGTCGCGTCACATGACCAACGCCAGCGAATCAGGAAGGTGGATGTCACAGTGACGTTGTCCAATGAGACGCCAGCTAGAGCTCAGCACAGCGTATCCGCGTATTCTCAATGTTTACACAGCACCGGACCAGACACGATCTGGATTGAATACGTGGACCCTGGCGGATTCCCGTTTCCCGGCGGTTTAATGTAAACGGACAGTGCATCCGCGAAGAAAACCAAACAGATGCGGTCTAATGTAAACTTGGCCTCAATCTGCTCAAAGGAAGGTCAGTTTTATAGCTTCTCTAAAGAGCTCAACTGTTTTCAGCTGTGCTAACATGATTGTACAAGGGTTTTCTAATCATCCATTAGCCTTCTGAGGCAATGAGCAAACACATTGTACCATTAGAACACTGGAGTGAGAGTTGCTGGGAATGGGCCTCTATACACCTATGGAGATATTGCACCAAAAACCAGACATTTGCAGCTAGAATAGTCATTTACCACATTAGCAATGTATAGAGTGGATTTCTGATTAGTTTAAAGTGATCCTCATTGAAAAGAACAGTGCTTTTCTTTCAAAAAGAAGGACATTTCAAAGTGACCCCAAACTTTTGAACGGTAGTGTAGGTCACATTAAAGGTGGGAAAAGTGTTGAGATTATTTATCGTGGTCTCTTTTTTTTTTTTTTTACATGAGAAAAACCGATCGTTTTAACAGGGTGTGTAGACTTCTTATATCCCCTGTATGCATATCAGGTTTTTCTGGATTTTGACTATTTTCTACATTGTAGGACAATACTGAAGACATTAAAACTATGAAATAACATATGGAATTACAGAATTATGTGGTAAAAAAAAAAGTGTTGAAAATAATTTAAAAAAGTTTGATATTTTAGATTCTTCAGCGTAGCCAGAGTTTATCCTGATGACACTTTGTACACTACTGGCATTATCTTAACGAGCTTCATGAGGTCGTCACCTGGAATGCTTTTCAATTAACAGGTGTGCCTCGTCAAAAGTTAATTAGTGCAATTTCTTGCCTTCTTATTGTGTTTGAGATCAAACAGTAAATAATAAGCATACAGTAAATTACATTACATTACAGGCGTTTAGCAGACGCTTTTATCCAGAGCGACGTACAACACACCCAGAGCAGCCTGGGGATCAGTTGGTGGTTAAGTGCCTTGCTCAAGGGCACTTCTGCCAATCTTGCTGGTCCAGGGAATCAAACCAGCAACCTCTTGGTCCCAAAGCTGCTTCGCTAACCATTTGGCCACGGCCATAAATAATAAAAATACAGTACGGTAAATAGCCCTATTCGACAACTGTAGCAATCCATATTACATCAAGGACCTCTCAACTAAGTAAAGAGAAACGACATCCATCATTACTTCAAAGGGGAACTGAAGTCATTTTTAAACTTGCTTAATTTCTGAATTAACGTGTTATTCAATTACGATTTCGGTTTTAGTAACCTTATATCGTGACTCGTATCGGCAACTAATTGCAATTAAATATTATACTTATCGGCCTATTCGGTTTTTAGCCATGTTGAATTTAGTTCGTTTGGTCCACGGCAGGCGTTGCTTATCCGTGCGATCTTCATGAGACTTGTGCGAGACTTCGAAACGTGAAGCGTCAGCCAGGTGTCGGTGCCACCATTTTGAAAACTGTTTTCCAAACGAAGTATTGCACAAAAACGGAGTTTAAATGACGATTACTGCCTACTTTTTTCAAACTTTCCTGATTGCCATCAAAACAAACAAAACTTCCGGCTTGATTACATCAGCATTCGAAAGAGGGCACGCGCGTCTTTTGACGACGTTGGCGGATGTCGGTCGCTTTGATTTCCGCTGTTCGTTTTACTTCCGTCCTACGATGTCTCGCACAGGTCTCAACGAATCTCGTTTACAGCCGTCGCTTTGACATATGGACTGATATATTACAGAGCATATTTCAAACACTCAGAACTTGCTATAGCAGCGACAAAATAGTGATCAAAAATGCATCCCGATATTTAATAAAATGAGATAAAGAGAATTTTGATAATCAAAAATTTGCCTTCAGTTCTCCTTTAAGACATGAAGTGACTTTTAATTAATAAAAGTAAAGAAAAGCTACCAAATTATTAAGTGTGTCCAAACTTTTGACTGTTACGGTATTTCTACATTTCAACAGTAAATAAATAAACTGACTAGAACGCATCCCAATAAAGCAGTGCACCAAAACTGACGTGTGCTTGATGTGTGTTTACTGTTTTGTTGCTCGTGGCTGTTGGTTTGGATTTCAAACCAGTACATTTTAATCGTTTCTCACCTCGGATGTAAATGTCAATAAGAGTTTGCACGAGACTACAGTTAAACTTCATTTCCACTTCGGCTGGCTGAAAAAGTTTAGCCTGCAAAATGGCACAGGAAACAGAGACAGGAAGCTCACAGAAAGTGAGATCTCTATCGGACCCTTGACATATTCACTGTAAAACACTGCTATTTGATGCCTGGCTGTGATCTTCAAGCAAGTGGTTGGCTTCCCCCTCCCCACACACACACACACACCCCTCCACTTCAAATGGCACAACCGGAGCCTGGGAGGTTAAATCTATCTGGTGTTTCTCAGACAGCACCTCTAGTGCTCGCTGACTCGCACACAAACTGAGGTGTTCCGCAATATCCTGTTTACATGCTGCCTGAATTTGAATTACAGCAGTGTTTAGGTTCTTTTTTTTCTTAAGCCTAGGTCACAACCGGACGTACGATTTTTTGGCCGTGCGATTTTTGGCGTTTCCCCAAATCGCTGCGTTTTTTTTGTTCGTGGAGAAAGACGCACGTTGGCCGTAAGTTTGTCTTGCAACCTGAAAAAAACGTAAGCGCCCGTAGAGTTTGTTTGACATGACAAAGAACCTCTGCGGCCGGTCTGCGGCTCGAAAATCAGCACGTCACACGCGCGCTCTCGTGCGTTTCTTGCACGTAGACCGGCCGTAGGAGCACGTACGGCCGGTTGTGACCGAGGCATTACTGTAAGTCATAAACAAGCAGGAAGAACAGTATTAGGCCAAATAAAAAAATAGCGTGTTTCCGGTAACCCGACCGACCGAGAATTTCGGCGGCGAAATTGCCGACCGTAAAGTTTTTATGACAAATTTCCCTCGATATTTTAGTGTAAGCAGCATTAGTTTGTCATTTTTTGTTTCAACGCATTCAAGTTGTGAAAGAAACGATAAAAAATAAAACGTTTCGCCACTTCCATCAGCCCTCCTGCATAAACATGGTAGCGCACTTGTATACTGAGGGAGGAAGGGAAAACTGAGCCGAGCCGCCATTTTGAATTCTCATTCAAGGCTGTAATGCAAATTGCTTCGTCTTCAGTATACAAGTGCACTTCCATGGCAGGGAAAAACACTACATTTTGCCGCCTATGTAGTCCCCTATTTATACAAATAGGAGTCATTCAGGATTCAGCCATGTTTTTGCTCGACCCAAGTTCTACAGTAGGCTAGGCTCGGCTGTCTGCTTTTAATGGAAGTAGCCTAGGACGTTATTTTCACGTTATTTCTTGATAAGGTGTTTTCATGTTATTACATGAAAATATCATGAAATAACGTGATAATTTCGTATCATGAAATTACGTGATGTTATTACATGATAAATATATTGTAAAAACGTGATAACTTTGTTAACAGTATCTTTTCACGTAATTACTTGATTCTAAGCCAATTTTTTTTGAGTGTGGCAGCAATACGCTTCCGCAGATCATAACTCGAACTCTTGCGATATTTTTTTTTATTCGTTTAAAGATTTAAAACACTTTTATTTTATTATGATGTGTGGTATAAAGGATTCTGTGCCAAAATACTATTTAAGATGTTTACTTGTGTTAATTTTTTCGAACAAAATAAAAAAAAATTAAGAAAAAAAAAAAAAAAAAAAAAACTTTTTCCTACCTACCGACCTTATTTTAGTATTTCATGTTACCGGAAACACACTCTTTTTTTTTTTTTGGCCTAAGTGAGTTAACAGAGACAAGAAATGCAGTTTTGTAATAAAACGCTGAGGTTTTCTGGTTGTTGGCGGATGTCCAGGGGTATGCGTGAACCCAAGCCATATCACACCACCGTGTGTGTGTGCGCGCGCGTGTGTTAATTAGTCTTTGGCTAAAACGGCAATAATTAGCGCATCTGTGTTTGAGTAATGGCGCCCAAAGTGGGCCGACATCTTCGCAAAGCCTGCTCCTCTGCTCTTTCCATGCTGCCCATTATCTAATAATCATTTAATTGAAGAGCCAACTGCGGCTGGCAAACACGGAGACAAAAAGAAAAGAAAAAAACAAAAACAAACAAACACGTGTGCCCTGGAGAACAGCAGAAAGGAAAGTCGATGTCTTCCAGCAGGCGTGAACACGAGGAAGCGGGCTTCAGAGTAAACCCATACTCACCCCCTATCATTACACCGTGCATGGTGTGTTTATTATAGCTCTCGTAGAAGCATGTGTTCGCTTGGCAGACACACACACACACGGCTCAGAGTTCAGCTCCACAAGACTGAGGAAACGTGCTGTAGGATGCGAGTGCGCGATGCCGGTCACATGACCCACCTGTCGCCATGATGAGGCCAGGTGCAGACTCTTTGCTCAGAATGGGCATCCTGCGAAGCTGAATATTCAGCAACTGACTCCAGCGCTGAGCCAAGTGCAGGGAGCAGCCTTTCGAAATCTGCAGATGAGACAGATCAGAGAAGGAACGGGGGCTAAAACACACAGGTAAAAGCAGCCTAAAACCTGATTTATTGTCCTCATGCGTGTGCGGCGGCCTGGGAAAACCCTTCAGATGGTGACATTCTGACATTCGTTTTTATACAGCTCTGAAAATTCATTCAATTCAATTCTATCTGTATAGCACTTTTATTAATATTTAACAGTTATTCCACGAAATCGAGTCGTACACGAGCTGACAGCATTTTTATTTTTAGCAAATTCGATAAATAAAATCCTTATGCAAAACGTCCGGCAAAATAATAATAATAATAATTATTATTATTATGATGGGCGGCACGGTGGTGTAGTGGTTAGCACTGTCGCCTCACAGCAAGAAGGTCCTGGGTTCGAGCCCCGGGGCTGTCGAGGGCCTTTCTGTGCGGAGTTTGCATGTTCTCCCCGTGTCCGCGTGGGTTTCCTCCGGGTGCTCCGGTTTCCCCCACAGTCCAAAGACATGCAGGTTAGGTTAACTGGTGACTCTAAATTGAGCGTAGGTGTGAATGTGAGTGTGAATGGTTGTCTGTGTCTATGTGTCAGCCCTGTGATGACCTGGCGACTTGTCCAGGGTGTACCCCGCCTTTCGCCCGTAGTCAGCTGGGATAGGCTCCAGCTTGCCTGCGACCCTGTAGAACAGGATAAAGCGGCTACAGATAATGAGATGAGATTATTATTATTATTCTAAAATTAAAAAAGAGATACGTTCTTACCTTCAAATACTTTTACTCCATATTTTGCTGCTTTTATTTTTGTATTTTTGGTTTCGCGAAGAGTTTGTATTTCGTCCTCGGTTACTTCAGCAACGCGCGCCGCCATTTTGTTTTTCTCTACTCACGGTATAAGAGCTGATATCCTAGTAACAGAGTAGCCAATCAGAGCTTGTGATTTCTCATATATCCAGTTAATGTGGACATACAGTATAAATAAATTTATCCCTAATGAGCAAGACGGAAGCGACAGTGCAAGGAAAAACTCCCCGAGACGCCATGAGGAAGGAACCTTGAGAGGAACCAGCCTCAAAAGGGAACCCATATTCATCTGGTTGATTATAAATAACTCTCTTGTACAACTCTGACAAAAAGTACAGGCTGTCCGAATCTGAAATGCGTTTCCCTTTTGCATGTACTGTCGTAAAAACTTTTGGCAAATTAAAATCTGAACACGTCACACCATAAAGTTAAAAATGGAGGAAAATCACATTGAAATATTTCATTCCAATTCCACTGAAAGGAAACTCCACCTACGTCTACATTTAAAACCTGATCTACTTCGGGAAATAAACAACATTACTATGATATTGCGAAGAATGTGAACTTTTTGAACATAATAATAATAATAATAATAATAATGATTTATTTCAAAGCATTTCACAGAGTCTCAATGCCCTAACTAAAAAAAAATATGAACAAATAAAATTATAACAATAAAAGCATACGTTTACACATGTTATGTAAACTATTATGAAAACAAATAATCAAAATGGGGCGGCACGGTGGTGTAGTGGTTAGCGCTGTCGCCTCACAGCAAGAAGGTCCGGGTTCGAGCCCCGGGGCTGTCGAGGGCCTTTCTGTGTGGAGTTTGCATGTTCTCCCCGTGTCCGCGTGGGTTTCCTCCGGGTGCTCCGGTTTCCCCCACAGTCCAAAGACATGCAGGTTAGGTTAACTGGTGACTCTAAATTGAGCGTAGGTGTGAATGTGAGTGTGAATGGTTGTCTGTGTCTATGTGTCAGCCCTGTGATGACCTGGCGACTTGTCCAGGGTGTACCCCGCCTTTCGCCTGTAGTCAGCTGGGATAGGCTCCAGCTCGCCTGCGACCCTGTAGAACAGGATAAAGCGGCTACAGATAATGAGATGAGATGAATTGTAAAGCGACCTTGGGTGTGAGAAAGGTACTATATAAACAGAATTTTTTTTTTCCCAAATCCTTTTATCAGCTTTTGTTACAATCCCACTGCTGGGCCGCAACCAGAGGTCTGAGGCCGTGGAAAAGTTATCGCTTCTATCTCTAGCCATAGAAAAATATGTCGAAGTTAGAGGGCTTTTCTTAAGGTATGAGCTGCACTATTTAAAGCTATTTTTTGGATTTCTTGTACCTTTGGCTTTCCTGGGATTTTTTCAAGATGCTTCTCAGTATCTTTCTTTATCAAACATGAAGCTCCGACCACTACTGGTACGACGTCTATTTCAATCTTTATACTTTGATAGTGTTTCAAATTCTTTCGCAGAAACATTTCTATTTGTAGGTACCGTCATGTCAATCAACAGGCAAGTTTTTCCTTTATGATCATTAACTGCTATGTCTGGTCTATTCTTGGGTTTCACGTGACGTCACATCCGCCTCATTAGTTATTCAGAACTTTAGCTGGTGAACCAAAGCTCAGTTGACAAAGCGTTTGTACGGAGAAGGTACATTGCTCGCATGAAAAATGCCTTACGCTTGCGTTGTTTTAGGTTGTTTGAATCGATCAAACCATGAAACTGATAAAAGTTTCTTCAGGGTTCGCCGTGAACTAATAAAAAAGGGTGAATGAACACAGGATTTCACAAAAAGACGTTGAGAAAAGCGGCTTTTGAACCTTTCAGTGAAATCGAAGGGAGCCGAGTCGAAGCATGCTCGAGTTTGCAGTGATCACTTGGTGAAAGGTTTGTATTTCCCTCTCAGCTCTGGCCTTAGTGTTTTCCAAGGACTTTTCTTGATGTGTCGTTATTTTACGCTACTTTTTTTTAGTCACAAAGTGCTAAAGTCCCCAGCTGTTTATTCGTTGACTCCTCACAAAGTCCATATGCATGAAGGTCGCGACAAAATTCTTCCCCAGCCGTACAGTTACAATGCGCCGTGATCACTTCTCCATCTTGTTTAACTAAGATCCAGGTCTTTAAAGGGGTTTCTGATGATCTTTGTGAATGATTTAGCTGAGAGATAAGAGCCAACACAAGCGAGAATCAAGCCAACTGCTGTTTGTTTACACTTCAACTTGCAGCGCTTGGTTGTAAAGACACGAACGAAAAGCTTAACCACACTTACACGGGCAAAAACAATCCAGGATTCATTGGGCAGCGACTTGATCCCGAAGTCCTTTACCCAGCAACATCCAAAAAAAGTTGTAAGCCTCCATACTCTTCCACGCTTTCATCTGTTTTGCGGTGTAGAAGGACGTCTGCAACACCAGATAGTTGGAGATGTCGGGGAACTGGACTGAAGGGTAGTTTTCGAGATCGTATGACAAATCCTTCTTTCCCAGACTGTAGGGGTCGATTCCATTGCACACAGCAATCTTCTGAATAGATCTAAAGCCAGCAGTGGCTTCTAGATTACGAGCATAAATTGCTACGGCAGCCGTTTTGGTTTGCTCGCCCACCAGCTGTTTTACTGGAAGTGAAATCGCTAAGAAAAGTCACGTGACTGAAACCCAAGAATTTGCTTGTATGGTTCTATCAGCGTTTACGCTAAAATCCCATAAAACAGTAGCTTGCTCATTTTCTGTGACTGATGGGGGTTTGTGTTCGTACCACTTGTCAGCTGATGGAAGGCTATAATGTCAGCGTATTTTCCAATAATTTTAGGAAATTGTCCAGTTCTGCCAGGTCTGAGAACTGAACAACCGGATACCAGGTGATCTATTGGTTGTCACAGAAATTACATTTTATTATTATTATTATGTATAGCGCTGTCGCCTCACAGCAAGAAGGTCCGGGTTCGAGCCCTGTGGCCGGCGAGGGCCTTTCTGTGTGGAGTTTGCATGTTCTCCCCGTGTCCGCGTGGGTTTCCTCCGGGTGCTCCGGTTTCCCCCACAGTCCAAAGACATGCAGGTTAGGTTAACTGGTGACTCTAAATTGACCGTAGGTGTGAATGTGAGTGTGAATGGTTGTCTGTGTCTATGTGTCAGCCCTGTGATGACCTGGCGACTTGTCCAGGGTGTACCCCGCCTTTCGCCCGTAGTCAGCTGGGATAGGCTCCAGCTTGCCTGCGACCCTGTAGAAGGATAAAGCGGCTACAGATAATGAGATGAGATGAGATATTATTATGTAAAGTCACCCTGGGATTGTTAAATTCATCATCATTGTCGTCTTCACTTGCCTGATCTAATCATGATGAAAAATTCAGTCAGTTCTGTTTTCATCATGATGAAGGTCTTTATATTAAAGGAGAACTGAAGTCATTTTTAAACTTGCTTTATTTCTTAATTAACGTGTTATTCAATTATGTTTTCGGTTTTAGTAACCTTATATCGTGACTCGTATCGGCAACTAATTGCAATTAAATATTATACTTATCGGCCTATTCGGTTTTTAGCCGTGTTGAATTTAGTTCGTTTGGTCCACAGCAGGCGTCGCTTATCCGTGCGATCTTCATGAGACTTGTGCAGGACTTCAAAACGTGAAGCGTCAGCCAGGTGTCGGTGCCGCCAATTTGAAAACTGTTTTCCAAACGAAGTATTGCACAAAAACGAGTTTAAATGACGATTACTGCCTACTTTTTTCAAACTTTCCTGATTGCCATCAAAACAAACAAAACGTCCGGCTTGATTACATCAGCATTCGAAAGAGGGCGCGCGCGTCTTTCGACGACGTTGGCGGATGTCGGTCACTTTGATTTGCACTGTACGTTTTACTTCCGTCCTACGATGTCTCGCACAGGTCTCAACGAATCTTGTTTACGGCCATCGCTTTGACATATGGACTGATATATTACAGAGCATATTTCAAACACTCAGAACTTGCTATAGCAGCGACAAAATAGCAATCAGAAATGCATTCCGATATTTAATAAAATGAGAGAAATAGAATTTTGATAATAAAAAAATTTGCCGTCAGTTCGACTTTAATGGCTGTGCCTGGTTACCAGTCTCCTTACATAATCTCTGCAGGAAATGGCCAAGGCAAGGTAAGTATAGTGTGTCAGAATATGCAAAAACAACCAAATTTTTCCTTTTTTTTTTTGCAGGTTTGCAACTCAGCAACTCAGGCTTTCCCAGTCCAGCACATGTTTATTTCCACTGTCCTTTACTTCTCTATAACAGCCGACAAATGGAAACCTTTCTATTGTAAACATAACTGAATTGGTTTCTATATTAATAAAAGCTTTATAGGCTTTTATATTAGCCATAAAGGTTGGCTTGTTGTGCGCTCAGAGACTCAGTCAATAAGCAAAACACCCTCGCCACTTCCTCCTACAAGAATGACGCCCACGCTCACACTCAGAAACCACACTCTGACACATCAGAAGCTCTAGACGCTTCTGTGGTGCCCAGGTTTGTGCTACCTGGCAATCAATAGAGCCCCCGAGGCTGTCGGAACTTGGCGGCTGCAGCAACTCCCAGGTGCCTCCCTTGTCGAAGGTGATCACCGAGCGCATGTTGTCTTCGCTGAGCGAGCCGTTGATGAGCGTGGCTACGAACACGCCACGCAGGCCCTCCACACGGTGCAAGTCTGCAAACGGCTCGTTGGCAAAGTACCTACACACACACACACATATTCTGCTGAACAAGGTGATATTTGAAAAGGTCAACACCGTGATTAAAGCCCTGGCAGCTCATTTACATTTACATTGTGCACTGCTGCAGGTTAGAGGTTTGGTGAAGTAACTTTCTGCTGAATTAGGAAAGAATGAGAAGAACTGCTCGAGTCTGGAGGCTCCGAGCAAGACACCTCCCTAACACACCTCTGAGCTGCCTGGTAGAGCCATGGACGTGGATCCTGCTGGCAGGAGAGGGCAGTGAGAAATAACGTTCAAGGACGAAGAGAGAGACGGCCCATAAACAGCGGGAGCCCTAATATGAATTAGAGTGTCTATTTGATAAACTGGTGGCAGAATATTTTCTATTGGCTTGAAATAAACAGTCAGGTCACCAATAATAAATGTCTATTTGCAACAGGGTGAAATTAGCACCGGCACAACAAGGCCCATGAGAGCTATAATTTTATACGTATATAAACACACGAGTGTTTTACTGGGAAATACACCACTTGTAGTTTTCATACGAGCTCCATTCGGGACATGGAGAACCAAAACCGTGACATAAATGTGTTATTTACCAGCTGGGAGGTCCGCATCATGAAATACCGTGACCGAGGTCTTGAAAGTACTGAGCGAGGCCTTCTGGGCCGAGGTCAGTATTCAAGGCCGAGGTCACGGTATTTCACCATACGGACCGACCTTAAGCTGGTAAATAATATATTTATTTTTTTCTTTCCCAAATTCTAACAGAAAACGAGAGCGCCCGAAAGGGAAAACTGAGCCGAGCCGCCATTTTGAATCCTCATTCACGGCTGTAATGCAAATTGCTTCCTCCTCGGTATACAAGTGCACTTCCATGGCAGGAAAAAACTACATTTTGCCGCCTATGTAGTCCCCTATTTATACAAATAGGAGTCATTCAGGATTCAGCCATGTTTTTGCTCGGCGTTAGCAACAGTTACAGGTTTTTAGCTTTCTCCTGAAATGTTTTCTTTTATTTCTTCTTCCTCAGGGTAGTAAAACTCGCTTTCACTGTGAACACTGTCGTTATCGCTATCCATGCTGTAAAATTAATGCTATTCTCCTGAGAAATGCGAAAATAAATGTTGACAAAAAATGCTACGATGTTTGTTGTTATTGTGAACGGAGAACTTTGACAATATTTCTGCTATTGCTCTCTTTTCCAGATTTTCGATGTCCGTTGGTCTGTTTTTCTCTTGTAAATATGCGTGAAGAATATCCAGTGAAGTTTTGTAGCCTTTCAGGTGTTCCGCGTGTCTCTCTCTTTAAATCTTCCACTTTTAATGAAGCAAACCTCTCGGCCATGTTTGTGTACAAACTGTCCATCACTCACTAGCGTGGAAGTTTTACATCTCCGATGTGTCTCTTTTCCAGTTTTTCGATGTCTGTTGGTATGTTTTTCTCTTGTAAATATGAACGAAGAATATATAAGAAGTTTTGGTACCCTTTCAGGTGTTCAGCGCGTCTTTAGTTTCAGTTTATTTATTTAGAGCTTAAGCCGAGCACTGAATTAACTCCGTCTTGTCTCTCTCCCGGCCGACAAAGAAATGATTGTGCGCATGCACAGCAGAAAAGTTTTGTCACTGGATCTTCGCATGAGCTCCGAAGTGTGACGTCGTGTTGTCTTGACAACATGTAATATTATAACAATATTGCATGCTCATTCCCCATTGGGGAGAGTGGCGTAATACATGGAGGATAAGCGATATAATAACAATATTGCATGCCATCAACAAACCTGCTAGAAGGGAATAGAACACGTTTTTATTCCATGGAGAAAGTGTCCCGTATGTGTAATATTTCCTGATATTTCACTCCGATGGCGTCACTCCCAGTGTTTTCCTGCTGACTAGATGCACGTTGTCAAAATGGCAAATTAAAATTCTTTTGATTAACTTGGATATAGTTTTGTGTGGATGTGTCCATATAAGATAAAGAACATTACACGGTGGCGTGAAGATATAAAGTTTATCTTCGTGTTGAAAAATATTTCCCTCATTTGCTTCGCTCACTCCTGATATATCCATTCACCACTCGAAGATAATCTTCATATCTCTCTCTCTCTCTCTCTCTCTCTCTCATATATATACAGTATATATTCATTCATACATCCCAGAGTACAAACAGCCTCTACATAAAATTATTACCGTATTTTTCGGACTATAAGTCGCACTTTTTTTCATGGTTCGGCTGGCCATGCGACTTATACTCCGGTGCGATGTATATATGTTTTTTTTTTCACCGCGGAATAACTGGAGCTGATGCCGAGTCTGACGACAGCCACGCAGAAGAAGAGGAAACGGCGCTTCATGTGCCGCTGGAGTTGGCAGAGTTGTTCAGAAGCGACACCGAGAATGAGGAATTCAATGGATTTGCTGATTTGGAGTGAAATCGTCAGCTTGATAAACTTGATTGACCTGTGTTTTATTATTAATGATAGGCCTATAGTTATTTAAATAAGTTATGCAATGATTTTAGGCCTATAGGCTATTGAATAACTTGATGTTACGGTACATATTCAGCCAGTTTTTCTCTGGGCTCTTATAAATGATTTTGTTTTGCATTTTTAAAAATAACTCTCCTTCCAAGATGAACTTTATTCTTCGTCTCTGATGTTATGGTGTTAATGGTCTGAATAACGTTTAATGCTTTTATCTGATATGACGTTAACTGGCAGGCGCACTTTCTGCCTGTTTTTTTCTCTGAGCGGTTGTTGTTGTTGTTGTTTTCACTAGACGGTTGTTTTTACTACCGTACCTGTCTTTGGAGATGATATACCTATAGCCTACTTGACCTCTGATTTGATGAAATTAAATTCGACAAAAATGAAGAAATGACACTCCTCGATGATGCCTACAGCTTTAATAACACAGATGAAAGAGCCATGGGGCGATAATAAGCCCTACCGGTAAAAATATTCTAAAAGCAAACTGATTAATGCATCAGTAATAGGCTACTAATATTAGTTATAATAATAATATAGGCTATTAGTAATAACGATAGTGATAGTATTAAAGATAGTCGTAGATATTTAAAATAATCAGACTAGGCTACTTACAGGGCAAAGGGCGCGTTATCGCTGCTCAGCCGTTCATTTATTAAATAAACAATGCAGTCGCGCAGTAACCATGCGCCGCTTATCAGATACAATCACAGATTCTATGGATAGAATAACCCTTCAAAAAAGTGCGACTTGTAGTCCGGTGCGACGTATATATGTTTTTTCCGTCTTCATAATACATTTTTTGGCTGATGCGACTTAAACTCCGGACCGACGTATAGTCCGGAAAATATGGTACTACTTTATTTTATTTTTCTATTTTCCAAAAAAGCAGCCATGTTCTAGTTTATTTTTCAATCCGTTCACAACTTCACGCTGTTACAGCTGACCTAAATGAGCTAAAAATTAACTACTCCTAGAAGCGAATTACTTTGTCACCTTTACACTCTTTTCCATTGAAATGAATTACACTAATTTCTTTGTATTCACTCTCGCCAAGGGCTATAGGTCTGAATTGAAATTAATTGGTCTGTTCTTCTGAACAGTGTTACTCATTTGTTCGAACTGGACCAGCTGCGTTTATTAGAAAAGCTTGTTAGCACAGACAAAGCAAAATGAGTAATACAGCAAGAAAAGCGAAATGCCTAATTTTATAAAACGTGTGGGGTTTTTTTTTGACAGTCACATGTCACAGCATTACCTGATGAGCGTGTTGCTTCCTGAACCCTCGGGGCTGTAATACAGCACATTCTCCAGAGAGAGAGAAAAGGCGAGTCCCTGCGTGTCTGAGATGTACAGGTGGGTGACGTTGTTGTTGTGATTCACACACACAAACACCTGATCCTCCGAGGCGTCTGCGATGTAATACTCCTGCAAAACGCAGAGAGAAAACGTCGCATGGCATGGCATGGCATGTCAAATCAGACAAACTTCTAACGTTTAAGCTATTTATTCCTGATCTTGGTCCTGAGACACTCCACGTTTAATCGTTTCATTTTACTACAACGGAACACAGGGCTTCTTGAGGACCACAATTTAAGAAATCCATGAAGTGACAGAGTAGCGGTACTCACAGTGATAGGGTGGCGAGTGTTAAACTGAGCCGCTTTCATGGGCTGGCGGTTGTAGGAGACCCATAGCTGGACCGGCTGTGGCTCATGACTCCCAAGCAGCGTCTGTATGAACACACAGAGCGTCAGACTCAAGCTTGCTCCCCATACCCACATAATCGAAAGAAAAAAAAAAACAATATCCGAATACAGTTACTGTCATGAAAAATAGCAGAATCTATAAACATGAACTCGATGCCACTCTCTTAACACCCCAACCCCTCTTCCAGTACCCTCGATACGCAACTTTGAGGTGTACTGAGAAATAAAATCATATTTGAACCTTTCTCTGACCGAAATTGTTGACATAATGCCAAGTTCAACCAATGTGAAGTTCAGCCTAGTGTGAAGTGGAGGTACTATTACCAACCACAGCTTAGATTATTTTCCAATAACAGCGCATACCTGAATATTTACTCATGACATTATGTTTAATGTCGTTGAACATTCATGAAACAAGTCAGTTCCTGTCATCACTCGCATTACAGCATCTATAAACAGTCATTTCTTCGCCAGGACAGTGAGTCGGCCTAGTGGTTAGTGCGTCCGCCTCTCGACCGGGAGATCGCAAGCTCTACTTGCAGTCGTAGGGCTGCGTACCAGTACTGTACCGTGAAAATAGATTCGGTACAGGTCCAAAATACCGGATCATGAAGTACCGGTACTGTACCGATATAAATTTACATCAAGTATATGCTTATTTTGTGACTGAAGATGCGTAAATCCTACCACAAAGATGAAAATTTAGCACTGGAAAAGATGTAAAATGCCACGCTGAGACTTGAAATCAGAGCCATCTTTGATTTGAGAGCCTCTCGCCACAGTCTCACGAGACATTGCGAGAGCTTGGCTGATCCAGCGTTCTGATTGGTCAAAAAGACTCAAAAGCAGGTCAGCCATTTTTCCTTTGCTGGCATTAGCGGCCTTTGTTGCTTTGTGTAATTTTGCCGCGTAAGTTAAAGGCCGCGGACTGCGCGGAGTGAATTTGTTTGTCATGCCACGTGGGAAGACCAGTAAGGTCTGGGATCACGTAACAAAGCTTTCAAGGGGCCAGACCGCAAGTTGTCTCACTGTGAGACAACTTATGACTTTTTGTCCCAAGTTAACTAAGTGTAAGACTGAGAGGGCGACTGAGAAAGGGAAACCTAGGAATGTTCGGTTTTCTTTGAATAAAGATACTGACAAGTTGTCAACAGTTTATTAATGTTTCTGTCATTATTGAAGAAGTTCAGAAGAACACATGTTAATTTGTCAAATTGTTCAGGTACAGGTACAGGTCCGGACCTGTACCTAAACCTCTGTACCGGTACCTGTACTTGATGTTACGTTTAGGTACACAGCCCTATGCAGTCGGGTCATTCCAAAGACCATCATAAAAATGGTGCCTACCATCGTCTGGCAAGGCACGCTGCAATACAGATACGAGTGGGGAAGTCAGACTCTCGTGGTTACCAGAGGACCAGCCCCCCCACTGTAACCCTAGCCATATAGGCAAGAGGCTGAAGGCTATCGAAAAGGAGATTGGCGCCGCACTCATACGCCTTAAAGAGCTGGTCAGTACTGGGACAGGAGACCGCCTGGGAAGACCAGATCCTGGCGTGAGAAGGACTTTGACTTGATTTCCTCCCCAGCCTCGCTTTTTTCTCTCTGTCAGGAAGTTAAACAGTAAAAGAAATGCTTTTCTGTGTTGGAAAAGCTGAAGTTACAGCGCCGACACTGGAGATGCCTTCCAAAAAAGCGCAATAAACATCTCCTCACAGACAGCTTCACCATATCAACGGCAAGTGTTGCCAGGCAGAACAAATCTCACCTGGCAGCACTTATTTTACACCTATATGTTGATAATGAGGGCGGCACGGTGGTGTAGTGGTTAGCACTGTCGTCTCACAGCAAGAAGGTCCGGGTTCGAGCCCCGTGGCCGGCGAGGGCCTTTCTGTGCGGAGTTTGCATGTTCTCCCCGTGTCCGCGTGGGTTTCCTCCGGGTGCTCTGGTTTCCCCCACAGTCCAAAGACATGCAGGTTAGGTTAACTGGTAACTCTAAATTGAGCGTAGGTGTGAATGTGAGTGTGAATGGTTGTCTGTGTCTATGTGTCAGCCCTGTGATGACCTGGCGACTTGTCCAGGGTGTACCCCGCCTTTCGCCCGTAGTCAGCTGGGATAGGCTCCAGCTTGCCTGCGACCCTGTACTGTAGAACAGGATAAAGCGGCTAGAGATAATGAGATGAGATGTTGATAATGGTAATATTTCTCAACCTTCAACTCTCAGGTTATAGTCCTATGACCTAGAGTTCGGCATTTCAAAGTCATTCAAGGCACCATATGGCACTTCCTACTGTATAAGTCGATAATGGTAAACGTCTGTCTACCATCACCCGTTTTCAAGTTACAGCCCTCTGAAAATCCGTGACCTTGAGTTTGATCTTTCAAGGTCAGAGATCATAGTGCCAAATGAAAGGCCATATGGGAGTTCCTATATGCTCATCATAGTAAACATTTGTCTATCGGCAACCGTTTTTGAGTTATAATGGAAAATTTACGTTATTTTGACTGAAAGGTTGACCTTTCCAGTGACCTTGAGCTTCACCTTGACCAGATTACCCCCAAAAATTTAGTCAGGTAATCTATGGACCATTGTCCACCTACCCTGAAAATTTGAAGTCAATTGGCGCAACCGTCTAGACCAGCATTTCTCAACCTTTTTCCAGTCACGGCACCCTTCAGAAGTATGCAAATTCTCAAGGCACCCCTATATAAAATATACGCAGTCACGCTGACCATACGCTGACCCCGGCAGTGACGTTGTGACCATAGACATATAAACATAGACGCCGCATTCTGCATAGAATCATACGTCATCCTCGCCGCCATATTGGATATGGCAAAGTGGAGATTCTTCAACCGTCTCTGGTATAGCGTCTAGACAGTAGCGGAGAATAAAGATGCCTCATTCATGCGCTGCGTTTAACTGTACCAACAGGTTTACCATCCAGACGAGATCACATGGGATTACCTTTCACAGGTGAGGCTGGAAAAATACTTCTCATTACTGTTCCTTCAGTCTTCAGTCTCCCAGCTCATCTCCACCGGGGAGGTGTAGAGTTATAAGCAGTGAGAATTAGAGAATATAGTGCCACACTATGATGGACATTTTTGAACGTATGATGAATGTTTTTAACCTTTCTGAATGTGAAGGAATCAGTGATGTATTTTGTTTTGGTATGACGTTCGAACCTGGCCGAACTCAGTTTGGCGGTCATTCAGCTCACTTTATTCAACGAGCGTAGGTCTGTGTGGTGACTCAATAAATAAAACAGTACATTTTTATTTTCATTCACTATTTCCATCATTTATCATATTCAGTCTTGTAGGTTGGTTATTGTTAGCCTGGGCCCGCCCATCCTAAGCGTGACGCAACACGAGGGCCTGTTGCGAGCTTAGTCTGGCCAGGCAAGCTATCTCCAGCTCTTCCAAGCTCCCGAAAAATCGGGAACCAATCAACTTTGAGCATCTCCAACGGCCCTGGGTAGAGGCGTGTTCAAGGCAGTGACGTAATAGAACTGCGACCGGAAGCCATAGATTGTTTACAGAATCTATGCCGGAAGCGCTTCATTCACGCTTCCACATCTATTACGCATAGATGCTGTATTGAAAGCATTCAACGGGAAGTTCTCATTGAAAACGGAGCAAAGAGCAGCCCTGGAGGTATTTATTGAAAGGAAGGACGTTTTCGCCTTGCTCCCGACCGGCTTCGGTAAGAGTTTAATCTACCAGTTAGCCCGTCGCGTCGCATACGTCAGAGGAAAGAGTGATGTGATTGGTTTAAGCTTCGTCACAGCCTTTTCTGGCTTCGACCAGTAGCAAACTGAGGCATTTCAGGGAGGCGGGTCAACCACGGGCTCTGGGAAACGGTTGGGCTTAATATCTTGGCCAGACCAATAGCTCATAGAGCTTTGTCGCGTTAGCCAGACTAGGTTATTGTGGCCTCAGGTTTTGGTAGCTTGCTACGGTATGCTGACTGATTAGCTTACCTGAGCTATCTATCGCGGATCTGTCGCTAGTTTGCAGTGTACAGGGTATTTCGCACACTATTTATAACCATCACATTAAAAGTTATACATGTTGTTTTGATGCCTGTTTGTTTCCCAAATATATACGTGTGTGTGTTAGGGCCTCTGCATGCTCTTGCGACAAGGCTTTCGCAGATAGCTTTTCGCAGACAGTTGTAATTTATCGTTGAGCGGGGAGTAATAGGCGTGCGCGATGTTATTCACCACCACAACGCAAGGGGGCGCGAAGTCGCAAAATCGCTAGGAGTAGTTGGTGGGTGTGGTTAGTGGAGTGTTTATCCTCCGGTTACTTATAATGACTAGAACTGGAGTCGTATAGATGTACGTACTTCCTCACTTCCTCGATCAACCGCTCTTCGTGCTGCTCCATCTTCGCTCGTGTTTTTAAAAACGGCGGTCGTGAAAACAAACCAAACCGGGAAAGTAGGGAAGCGGAAGTGCGTGTACAGCGGATGTAGAGTGGACCAATCAGAGCCCTCTTGTCTGTGACGCTGTCTGCGAGGCTTCTGCGGTGGTCACAATTTTTGGGAGGTGCGCGCAGAGCGTCTGCGAAGGTGGGGGGGCTACGCAGACGCTATCTGCGAGGACTGGGTTGTCAGCATAAATTGGCCTTTAATGGGTGAATAAAAGGCATCGAGTTAAATATTATTGTAGAAAGGGGCTTTATGAAGTTCAGTCCATTTACTTGCATCGGTTTACGGGGAAGATTTGCCACATCAAATATGGCGGACACTCTGACGTATCCCAGCAATGGGCCACCAGCTCAATGCGGCGTCTATGTTTATATGTCTATGGTTGTGACATGGGAAAGGGGGCCGTGAGACAAATTTTAATGATGCATGAGGTGGCGATGATCTGCATTAGTGTAACTATCATTTTTTTGGAATTTTAATTCATTTTATTTATTTAAATGTTAGAATATATAATTTTTTGACAGCACCCCTAATAAAGCCAGACGGCACCCCGGTTGAGAAAGGCTGTTCTAGACGCTAGATTATTAACAGACACGTCCACACAAACAAACAAACCACACTGATTACAATACCTCACCCTGCTTACTCCGTCACAGGCGAGATAATTACACGTGGAGATTCTGCCATAAAAGTCCTTGTGTAAGTTGTTTCTCTAGAAACAATATCCTAGCTGAAGAAAAAGTGCATTAGTATAAATACGGAGGTGATTATAGGAAACCGTGCGCACTGATTGGTCGAGAAATTCGGACTATTTACTCGATAATATCCTTGAGCAATTCGGCAAAATAGCGGCCAATCGCGTCGTCACTGTACGTGAGGAAGAATTACAGATTACGAAAGAAAATTCTGTTCCTAAAATCACTAAAGATGCTACGAAGTTTGATCTAAAACTATTCAAAGGGAAGGTGGGATTGTGATTTATTTTATCACTTTCATAAAAGTATTTTATATGACTCGGCGTAGATAAGTGACAAGTCTGCACTGCACTGTTATTGCATTTGCATGCCACTTCTGAAGCTTGAAATAAGTGATTTTTTAATATGATTTTTCTTTTTTTTTAAAATAATCATCCGTGTATTTATACTAAAACAATTATCCGCCTCAGAATCAGTGAATGTTCAATTCAATATTCAAGAGAACCTCAACTTTGTCTCGGTTCTTCTTCCGGCTGCTCCTGTTAGGGGTCGCCACAGTGGTTCTGTTCCGCATATTTGATTTGGCATAGGTTTTGGTTTTTTTTTTTTTTTTCACCAGATGCCCTTCCTGACGTAACCCTCCCCAATCTATCCATGTTTAGGACCGGCACTGGCTCGTGCAACCCCAGTGGCTGGGTATTTTGACCTAATTTGCATGTCTTTGGACTGTGGGGGAAACCGGAGCACCCGGAGGAAACCCACGCAGACACGGGGAGAACATGCAAACTCCGCACAGAAAGGCCCTCGCCGGCCACGGGGCTCGAACCCGGACCTTCTTGCTGTGAGGCGACAGCGCTAACCACTACACCACCGTGCTGCCCCACCATTATCCTCTAATAATTTCCAAACTATATTCAAATACCCGTGCTGATATAATCCGTCTATCAGCTGCTTGTTGTTAAGACTACACTGGATTTACTGCATCAGCCTGGATTAGCAGCCCAAACTCAAAATCCCCACAAGATGGTAGTGGAAGCCTGAGCCAAAAAAAGCACAAGAGAGATTTCTTTCTCTTAAGTGCAGGGCACAGAGACAGCCTTGAGCTTGACACGCTGCACACTATCTGCCCAGCATTAATGAATTTCCCCTGATGAGGCGGAAAAGCACTTCTTTTTCCTCTGGTGGAAAACAGTGCATGCAGTGTCGTCGCTCTCTCAGACCCTCTCGTCACGGCTCGAGCATCAATCGTCCTGATTTATCTGCCTGTTAATGGCCGTCTCCAGGAACAGACTGCAGTGGTGTCGCAGGCAGCCAAAACACAATCTGGCTTTCGAGAATCGGGAAGGGTGCGAAAAGGGTTTTGGAAAGGGCCGCCGTTGCTGAGAGAGTATGAAGAGAAAGAGCTGGCAGCGTATTAACAACGTCTTAATCTGACAAAGAAGACAAGCTGGGTTTGAATATGCAAAACTGATACTGCTATGCAAGGCCGAGGGACTGACGCAAGAGAGATACCGTGCTCCTCTGGAGATACTGTTTGTTCCCTTTTCTGTCCAAAGTGTAAGGCCAAGTCCAAATCATTTTCTAATGGTGGTGCAAGTAAGTGTCCAAATAAGGAAGGGTCACTGATTGACGAGTTCCATCATCACGCACCTGACAAAATACTATCGACACACTTTCTGGAGTGCTTCTTTGTGGTGAACCAGCTCACACAGAACTGTATTAACTCTAATACCTCGATAAAAGCGTGCAATACGCACGGGTGTGGTCCAAGTCTGAGAATTGATCTCTCCGGCCAATGAGAATTTGCTTTTGAATTCCGACCCGTCTGCCAGCATGAATGGAGCTGATTCTTCCAGACTTGCTGCAAATTTGGCTCTTAGAGGCACTTTTCCTTCATTGTGGGAGAAGCTTTTATGTCGGAAAACAAGAGCCTTACTGTGCTGGCAAGCTCTGCGGACCAGAGAGACCTGACTCACGAGTAAGCGCTCAGGCTTGTAGATCTCTGCAGCTTGATTAGGCTGTGTGAAAGTTTGAGAGTGTGTGTGTGTGTGTGTGTGTGTGTGTGTGTGTGTGTGTGTGTGTGTGTGTGGTGTGACCTGCAAGCTCAATTAGCAAGCCTGTGTCCCACTGTAGCTGCTCTGGTAACAAATCGATAATAATAGCATGGTACATACAGTACATTTGGAAGTGGAAGTACAATAATTAATACTTCACAATTGGTTTCTTTTTTAAATCTCCACTCACTTGGATAAAAGGAAAAAGTGGGACGATGAGAAGCGAAGAATGAGATGTTCATATTCTACTAAAAAAAAAACCAAATTATTTTTTTAAAGGATCATGGGAAGAAGTTTTATCATCATCATCATCATCATTTTCAGGGCTTTAATTAATCTTCTATGCTTCTTGATGCCAAAAGGTCCTTGTGATATTCATTATGGTAATCCTATTAGGAGGCCCAGGACCACTGAGAGAGTGAGACATAGCAATATAGAAAGAGAAAGACAAAAAGAGACTAAGACAGACAGTTCCTCAAAACAATGACTGGCTAGTCAAGTCAAGTTTATTTGTATAGCGCTTCTAACAACAGACATTGTCTGTTGCAAAGCAGCTTTACAGAAAATTATAGACTTTAAACATGAGCTAATTTTATCCCTAATTTATCCCCAATGAGCAAGCCTGTGGCGACGGTGGGAAGGAAAAACTCCCTCAGACGACATGAGGAAGAAACCTCGAGAGGAACCGGATTCAAATGGTGTCAAAGGCTGCACAAAGGTCAAGCAATACAAGCGGCCTTGATCAGATGCCAACAGTAGGTCATTTACTACTTTAACCAGTACTGTCTCTGTGCTATGATGAGGTGTAAATCCTGACTGATACATTTCATGGATATTATTCCTACATAGATATGAACATAACTGCTGTGCCACAGCTTTTTCTAGGATCTTGGAGATAAAGGGGAGGTTTGATATTGGCCTATAAACTAGACAGCTGACAGGGGTCAAGGTCAGGGTTTTTTTTTTTTTAATCAGGAGTGGTAGGAGTGGCTAGTGTCTCCAGTCATGACTGACTAATGTTGGATCTAAAGACAGACAGACAGAACCAGTAAGAAAGCAGCTCTGCTTGAGACATGCCAATTGGGTCACATGAGGCTAGAACTCGTTTCAAGACTTGCGCAGCTTTGTCAGTGTGTTTGTCTTGAGCATGGAGACATCTCCAGCCAACCATCCTGGCAGTGTGCACTGAGCTGCTCGTGTTTGTCTAGACATTCCCGTAACTTGCCCTAGGCATCACCATATGATCTTGTTTAAATACAGATACCAAGCACATGTAATTATTGTATTGTAAATCCATCAGGTCATTTAAAACAAGGTGTTATATTTAACTTAAACAGGAGGTCATTGGTATATTTGTTGTTCTACATATTTCAGAGAAGCCTATCCGTTCCTCCTTGGTAGAAAACCTACAATCAATGGCTATGAATATAACCACAGCTTTGAACCATTGCACAACAGGCTCTAGTAGTTATGAAACCTCACATTTGTGTACGTGTGTGCCATAACTTCTGGGCATGAGCTCTATGGATCGTAGCGCTGACAACATGACCATATGGTCGCACGGGTTAGTGGAATGCGGGTAAGTGGTGCATGAGCAGTTAAAGATGCCCTGGGGAGAGCAAACCACACGTTCATTGCAAGCACACAGATCCGCTGCACTGAAGCAGCTACACCCTCCGCTCTTTTCAACGACTCTCACATAACACGCTTTTCATTAAGGTGGTTCAATTACTAGTTGTAATATCAGAGACCACAATAACTCACGCAGTCAAGAAAACATCGACCCACTGATTCTATATTGGGTTCGACAGATGAGCGTCCGAGGTTTATTTTAACAGTCCAAACATTTACTGCAGGGCATACTTGGTTAAGAGCCAGTGTACACACAGGCTTGAGTAACCACCAAAATGTGGGGATAAACAAACCCACACAGGCTGGAATCCAGTAAGGATAATAAGCCAACTCATAGTTTTAAAACTTATAACCATAACAACGTGCAATTGTTTTATTCCCAAGTGTTCTGCAGCAATTTTTGGTTCGATGTCAGTTTCATTTTTTAAGAGCTGTGATGGAAAGAGGCAGCCAAGAAAACGTTCAAAAAGCCTTCCATGGGTAAAGTGCTTTTTCACAGAATCTGGCCTTCTCATAAGGAGTCCTAAACACAAGATGGTCCATTTAGTTGCATGCAATTGCTGAATCTAACCATAGCGTCAATGCTAAAATGCAAAAGCTCAGCGACTGTTATCGCTGCTGCTGCTCCTTGTTCCAGCAGTCTATGCTTTGTCCAGCTGAATATTTCAGGTCTTTATTTATATAATGTATGACACATTAAGCCATTAACTCACTAAGCTGGAGAGCATGTTTACAGTCTAAAAGTAAAGGAACAACAAGGCCAATTCTTTCGTTTGTGCTCTACGCTGAATACATTTGGGTTTGCGATCAAAAGATGAGACAATAGATCAGAATTTCAGTTTTTCATTCCCGATATTGACCTCTAGATGCGTTCAACAACTTGGAACATAGCATCTTTGAACTGACCAGTTTTTCTTGTTGCCCGGGTGTATCCTGTTACACTGATTGTTTAAACAATTAATAGCGCTGAATGCCCACTCTTGGTTTGAGTCCTGAGTTTCACCTTTGAAGACTGCATTTGTTGTTAAAAAGGTTAAACCAACATAAAGACCAGAGAGCTGCCTATGAGAGAAAAGCAAGCCATTCTGAAGCTGAGAAATAAGGGGAAAAAAAATCAATCAGAGTCATTGCACAAGCACTGGATATAGCCAATACAACCATTTGGAATATCCTGTAATAGAAAGGAAGCACTAGTACACTAAAAACCTGAAATCAAACAGGTTGACCAAGGAAAACAGCAGTTGATAGTCACGGCCTAAAAGTTAGAGAAGCAGCTTTGGGACCATAAGGTCACTGGTTCGATTCCCTGAACCAGCAAGAATGGCAGAAGTGCCCTTGAGCAATGCACCTAACTCATAACTGCTCCCCAGACTCTATGTCGCTCTGGATAAGAGCATCTACTAAATGACTGTAATGTACTATAATGACGGCAGAAACGTGAGAGGTGTGAAGAAACACCAAAAAAACAACAGCCAGTGGCATCGTCAACAATCTCCGCAGGGCAGGGGTGAAGGTATCACAATCCACTGTTTGAAGACAACTTCTAGAGCAGAAAGAGAGAGGCCATACCACAAAACGCAAACCGTTCATAACCAGTAAGAAGCAAAGGCCAGACTGGAATTAACAAAGAAATACAGAGATGAGCCACAAAAGCTCTGGAACCAAGATTAACCCCTACCAAAGTGACGGAAAGGCCAAAGTGTACAGAAAGAAAGGATCTGCTCACGATACAAAATATACAAACTCTTCACTCAAGCATGGTGGAGGTAGTGTCATGGCTTGGGCTTGTACGGCTGCTTCTGGAATAGGCTCACTCATCTTTATTGATGTAACTCATGACGTTAGGAGCGGAATTAATTCAGAAGTCTACAGGAACATTCTGTCTGCCAATTTACAGAGAAAGTCATCCAATCTAATTGGGAAGAAGTTCATCTTGCAGCAAAACAATGACCCAAAACAAACTGCCAACAAAACAAAAGACTTCATCGGGAGGGAAAAGTGGAAGGTTTTAGACTGGCCAAGTCAATCACCAGTGCCAGCAACAGGTTTCAAAAAAGTTGGGACAGGGGAAACAAACATTGGACAATATTTTTAAAAACAAAAACAAACAAACACCCTAATTAGGTTGATTTGCAAGGGGTCAGTAACATGATTGGGTAGAAAAAAAGCATCCCAGAGAGGCGGAGTCTCTCAGAAATAAAGATGGGGAGGTGTTCACTGCTCTGTGAAAGACTGTGTGGGCAAACAGTGCAACAATTTAAGAATAACGTTACTCGACATAAAGCTTTGAAAATGTTGGTGATCATCTGTAGTACATATCGTCATTGAACGATATAGAGAATCCAGAGAAATCTCTTTTCTGGTACATAAGGGACAAGGCTGAAAACCAACACTGGATGCTCATGATCTTCAGGCTCTCAGGCGACACTGCATTAAAAACAGACATGCAGCCATCCAGACAACATATTTTTCATGGAAGACCTTTATTTCAGCAAGACCAAACTGCATGGCTCTGTAGTAAGAGAGTCTGGGTGCTAAACTGGCCTGCCTGCAGTCCAGACCTGTCTCCCACTGAAAACATTCGGGGTATAAGAAGTGCAAAATGTGACAAAAGAGACCCCAAACTTTTGAGCAACTGAAACTGTGTATCAGGCAAGAATGTGACAACAATTCACTTAAAACTACAGTAACTGGTCTCCTCCGTTCCCAAACAGGGTGGCACAGTGGTGCGGTGGTTAGCACTGTCGCCTCATCAAGAAGGTTCCAGGTGGAGTCTGCATGTTCTCCCCATGTCTGTGTGGGTTTCTTCCAGGCACCTCCAGGAGATTTCCTCCCACAGTCCAAAAATATGCAGATTAGATTAACCAGCTACTCTAAATTGCCCAGAGGTGTGAATGTGTGTGTGTGAGAATGGTTGTTTGTCTGGTGAAGTCGTGACAAGCCTAGAAAGCCGGTTTGGATGAAGCATGCTCAAGCTAGATGCAGACAGCCTCACGAGAGGCTGGCAACTGATCGGCCAATTGGCCTACAGGCGTCTGGGTAAGAGAGTGAGTTCACAAACATTTACAGAGTGTTGTTAAAAGTAGAGGTGATGCAACAGAGTAGTAAACATGTCCCTGTCCTAGCTTTTTTTGGAAATGTATTACTGGTATCAAATTCAAAATGAGCATACCTTTAAAAAAAAAAAAAAAAAAAAGCAATAAAATTTATTCGTTTCAACATTTGATATGTTGTCTTTGCACCATTTTCAATGAAATATAGTGTTTCCATGATTTGCAAATCATCAGGTTGTTTTTAATCACGTTTTAGACAGTGTCCCAACTTTTTTGGAACTGGGATTGTAATTGAGGATGCATTTCACCTCCTGAAGAGGAGACTGAAGGGACAAACCCCCCAAACAAACAAATTTCTTTATGCAAAAGTTCCTTATTCCAGTGATTTGCATCCCTTTTGTGCCTGGCTGTGGCTCCCCAAAATATTGGTAGGATTTCATAATCCCCTCTGTCCAGACTCGCCTTAAAGTGCATATCCTGGATCAATTTCATTTCTTTTTTCATATGAAAGTATCTCCCTTTACACACTCATCCAGAAGGGTAATCTTGCACAAGGCCATCTGTCTACAGCAGAAAAAATTAAAATAACAAAACTTGTCTGGAAAAATCCCAAGGGAGTCTGGAGCCAGATTCGTGACGTTACCTGCGGAAGCGCCAGCAGGCTGCGCGAGCTTTGCACGGTTTCAGTGCACAGCCTGTATAGACCAAGCGCTCCCGTTTCTCTCTCATTGTCCGGTCTTTTGGGAAACGATGAGTACTAATCCCAACAAGATTGGTGTTGCTACACCCTCCTACGATACATCTGTTAACCATTTTAATAATTACGCGATAACGTTGAAGAAATTTGCAGAAAACCACCAGCAGGCTTTCGTCTAAACGGGGGAACAGGGGCGCTGCGCCCTCTTACTCTCGGCGTGCGCCCCCTTACTGATTCCGTGAAAACATCCCAGCAACACTACGTGACAATGTGTCTGATCATCAAATACGTTTTGCTCCAAAAATATTCCAATCACAGTAGATACACCGCCAGAGGGTGCAAAAACAATCTGAATTGGCGTTTTCCCAGACTGAGGCGCCATGTTGTTTACTTGTCGCGGCTGCTCTCGCGAGATTTGACATGGGTTACATACAAGGTCAGCTGACTTGTAGCGCGAGAGTTCTCAAGACTGAATGACCTTTCACCCACCGGCGCGGGAGCTTTTGACAGAAGTAGTTCGCGAGTTGTTTTTGTTGGCACTTGGGCATTTAAAGATGTCATCCCACGGCACGAAATGGAAGAAAGCCAAAGACTGTCCGGGGCAGAAGAAGATTACTTCTTTCTTTTTCAATGTTGACAGACAATTTGTTACAATTTCCCTCTCAGATAGCCTCAGAATGTCCCATTGGAGCATTTTTCAAAGGCTTTGCACGGCGGGGGGGGACAACCGGCACCATCCCCCCCACCCCGCTTCGCTCCCTCGCCATGGTGAGCGCCCTCATACTAAATTTTTCTAGAAAAAACCCTGACCAGGTCGTTTTCTCATCAACAAACCAGTGCTGGCGTAGGATTCAGAGGAAGGCGTCCTGCACGCAACGTCACGAAAATCAACGTTTGCTGGGAAATCCAAATGCCAAGTTTTTTCAGAGGCGGACCAATTCGCCTCAAATTCAACTGAATTTTTCTGGTATTGCACACGGTAAAAAAAAATTGTACAAAATGCAAAATGTGACAGATATTTGACCAAAGTTTAATATAAAATAGGAGAACTACATTTATCTTGCTCCTGAATTTACCCGTGATATGCACTTTAAATCATACTACAGCAACCTCAGTTTCTCCACACAGGAGACACGGACCACACTGAAAACCCTTTGCTGTAAACTCTTATCCTGGTACTTTTGCTGCCACTGTTAACTTCATCACACATGACGAGAATCAGACAATTCTTTTTTTTTTCTTAATTTAGATTTATTTTGCCTTTTCCTTGCAGCCACCGTCTCTTCCAATTCCAAAAACAGCTTAGCTAATAAATATACTTTAAAGTGATGCATGAGAGAGATTTGATGAACGTTTCCCCCCCCAAGAAAACAAGACAGACAGAACTGCATGTAAACAATCTCCTCTGCCACTAATGTTTTTCTTTACTATTTTATTTGTGGGGCGGCACGGTGGTGTAGTGGTTAGCGCTGTCGCCTCACAGCAAGAAGGTCCTGGGTTCGAGCCCCGGGGCCGGCGAGGGCCTTTCTGTGTGGAGTTTGCATGTTCTCCCCGTGTCCGCATGGGTTTCCTCCGGGTGCTCCGGTTTCCCCCACAGTCCAAAGACATGCAGGTTAGGTTAACTGGTGACTCTAAATTGACCGTAGGTGTGAATGTGAGTGTGAATGGTTGTCTGTGTCTATGTGTCAGCCCTGTGATGACCTGGCGACTTGTCCAGGGTGTACCCCGCCTTTCGCCCGTAGTCAGCTGGGATAGGCTCCAGCTTGCCTGCGACCCTGTAGAACAGGATAAAGTGGCTAGAGATAATGAGATGAGATGAGATTTTATTTGTACCAGAGACTAATCACCATCCGCAAGTCCACAGCCATCTCTTTTGTACAATTTAATAAGACAAAACAGATGATTGGTGTCTTCAGAAGGACTTACTGTGATCCGTTTCTGCTGCAAACCCACAACCACAGAGACAGTCAAGAGCTCCTGGCTGCTCGGTGTGTACATCACAGAGGCTCAGATGGGGCCTTAACAGCTCTACATTCGCCTCTGAATAAATCTTTAATTCTTTCTACAGGACCATAGAGAGAACTCTGAGCAGCTGTGTGTTTTTCAGCTTTAAAAAAAAACAACAAAAAAAACCCCTTAAGTACAGCGTCTTGCAAAAGTATTCATCCCCCTTGGTGTTTGTCCTGTTTTGTCGCATTACAAGCTGGAATTAAAATGGATTTCTGGAGGGTTAGCACTGTTTGAATTACGCAACATGTCTACCGCTTTAAAGGTGCAAAATTGCTTTTTTTTTTTTATTGTGACACAAACAAAAATGAAGATGAAAAAACAGAAATCCGGAGTGTGCATAAATATTCACCCCCTTTTGTATGAAACCCCTAAATAAGAGCTGGTCCAACCAATTCACTTCATAAGTCGCATAATTAGTTGATTAAGATCCACCTGTGTGCAATCAAAGTGTCACATGATCTGTCACATGATGTCTGTATAAATCAACCTGTTCTGGAAGGACCCTGACTCTGCAACACGACTAAGCAAGCAACATGAAAACCAAGGAGCCTCCAAACAGGTCAGAGACAAAGTTGTGGAGAAGTATAGGTCAGGGTTGGGTTATAAAAAATATCCCAAACTTTGAATATCCCAGGGAGCTCCATTAAATCCATTATAGCAAAATGGAAAGAATATGGCACCACTACAAACCTGACAAGAGAAGATAACACTAAAGGAGCTGCAAAGATCCACAGCAGAAATGAGAGCATCTGCCCATAGGACCACTTTAAGCCGTACACTCCACAGAGTGGGGCTTTATGTTAGAGTGGCCAGAAAAAAAGCCATTGCTTAAAGAAACAACACATTTGGTGTTTGCCCAACAGCATGTGGCAGACTCCCCAAACACATGGAAGAAGAATCTCTGGTCAAATGAGACTAAAATTGATCTTTTTGGCCATCATGGGAAATGCCATGTGTGGCACAAACCCAACACCCTGAGAACACCATTCCGACAGTGAAGCATGGTGGCGGCAGCATCATGCTGTGGGGATATTTTTCATCTGCAGGAACAGGAAAGCTGGTCAGGACTGAAGGGAAGATGGATGGCACTAAATACAGGGCAATTCTGGAGGAAAACCGGTTTGAGTCGGCCAGAGGTTTGAGACTGGGACGAAGGTTCACGTTCCAGCAGGACAATGACCCTAAACATACTGCTAAAGCTACACTGGAGTGGTTTAAAGGGAAAACATTTAAATGTCTTGGAATGGCCTCGTCAAAGCCCAGACCTCAATCCAATTGAGAATCTGTGGCACAACTTGAAGATTGTTGTACACCAACGCAACCCATCTAACTTGAAGGAGTTGGAGCAGTTTTGCCTTGAGGAATGGGCAAAAATCCCAGTGGCTAGATGTGCTAAGCTAATAGAGACATACCCCAAGAGACTTGCAGCTGTAATTGCAGCAAAAGGTGGCTCAACAAAGTATTGACTTTGGGGGGTGTGAATACCTGTGCACACTCCAGATTTCTGCTTTTTCATCTGAATTATTGTTTGTGTCAGAGTAAAAAACAATTTTCACCTTTAAAGTAGTAGGCTAGTTGTGTCAATCAAATGGTGCTAACCCTCCAACAATCCATTTTAATTCCAGCTTGTAATACGACAAAACAGGACAAACACCAAGGGGGATGAATACTTTTGCAAGACACTGTATGAGGGTCTTCCCCAAAAAAGTTGGAAGCAGCCAATTGTAAAGAATGTCTTTGTATGCTGTAGTATTACAATTTTCCGTCACTGGAACTAAGGGCCTCAACCTTAGTTCCACGGGGGATGAATACTTTTGCAAGACGCTGTACATCACTGGGGTCTCTCTGCCTTTCACTGACCATGAACACCAGAAACAAATGTAATTTTCAGGCTATGACATTTTTAGGGCTCTTACTTCATGTTGAATTTGCAAAACAGACGTTTTGGTTGCCAGTAGTATGCATGGGTGAAAGGCAATATTTTTACAAATCAATAACATACGGCTACATGGGAACATTAACCAAAATAAAGTCAAGTGCAAACCTGCAATATAATCTTCTGTTATAAGTAAATAAAGACTCTACTGAGATTTGAATATCTCCTTGGTGGAGATAGCATCACATCTCAAATGTAAGGCAACAACTTGGTGACAGAAACAAAATGAACGGAACAGAAACTTCTTCAAGTACATAATCATCATGTGTTTGTTCAGGTACCTTACGCTGCGTTCGATTTACCTCGGCTGACGTACACTGGAGTGCTGAATAACATCGACGCACATCAACCGACATGCGTTTGAAGGACAAAGTGGGACAAGATGCCCCCATGTTCTTATTTCATTAGCAACATACTAGCCTGCTCAATGGAATGAATGATGTACAGTTTCCTCTGATTTTTTTTAAATCAGGTGAATCTGGATTCACCGGGGCGATTCTAGATTTACCGAGGTGAATTAGGATTTAGGGTTATGGTTGGGTAATCAAGTGGAATGTTTAATTTCTTTGCTGTAACTGAATCCTCTGTGGTGTAGTGGCAAAGTGGTAGACTTCAACACAGAAGGTTGCAAGCTCGAGTCCCAACAAGGACCATAAAATGTGGGGAAAAAACAATTAAATTAGAAAGGCAGGTATACAAGTGGTGTAGTGGTTAGCACTGTCACCTCACAGCAAAAAGGTTCTGGGTTTGAGCCCAGTGGCTGATGGGGGCCGTTCTGTATGGAGTTTGCATGTTCTGTCTGTGTGGGTTTCCTCCAGGTGTCCCAGTTTCCCCCAAAGACATGCAGGTTAGGCTAATCCTTGACTTGCAAGTGACGTCAAAGCAAAATAGAAACCTGGATGTCGGCCATGTTGGTGGAGATACAAACGAGGGGTCAAGCGACGTTCAATACAAAACATAGTCATATGTGCCCAACTCTCTTTGTTTTTCCACTGCTTTAAGCGTTCTTTTAGCTCTGCCATATCTTTGTGCTGTATATGGTTGTGGGCACAACAGTACTCGTGACCGGGGCACGTTCCGATTTTTTAGAATTCCGTCCGTGATTCGGAAAGAGGGCAAGGAAACGCTAAGGTTTAGTACGGAGAGGAGATGAAGGGATCAGGACACTTCGTCCAATGACCATTTTGTCCAATAGTTAAGACATTTCGTCCAAAGCCTTTTTCATACACACTATCAATTATTTTATATTTCAGGTATTCCAGTGTTTGTGAACAAAAAGCCCCACTCGGCACCTAAAGATTTAACATGATCCAACCGGCGTTAAAAATTAATAACTCGGCCAGGGAAGCTTGCAGCGAAGCCAAATTTTACAGGCACCTCCCTCTAAGGGCCTCTGCATGCTCTTGCAACATGGCTTTCGCAGATGGCTTTTCGCAGACAGTTGTAATTTATCGTTGAGCGGGGAGTAATAGGCGTGCGCGATGTTATTCACCGCCACAACGCAAGGGGGCGCGAAGTCACGAAATCGCTAGGAGTAGTTGGTGGGTGTGGTTAGTGGAGTGTTTATCCTCCGGTTACTTATAATGACTAGAACTGGAGTCGTATAGATGTACGTACTTCCTCACTTCCTCGATCAACCGCTCTTCATGCTGCTCCATCTTCGCTCGTGTTTTTAAAAATGCCGGTCGTGAAAACAAACCAAACTGGGAAAGTAGGGAAGCGGAAGTGTGTGTACAGCGGATGTAGAGTGGGCCAATCAGAGCCCTCTTGTCTGCGACGCTGTCTGCGAGGCTTCTGCGTTGGTCACAATTTTTGGGAGGTGCGCACAGAGCGTCTGCGAAGGTGGGGGGGCTACGCAGACGCCATCTGCGACGCCATCTGCGAGGACTGCTTTGTCAGCATAAATTGGCCTTAAGCCTCTCCCTTCGAAAGAGCACGGTCTCAGGTCAGTTGGACCACGCCTCGGCCCGGGATTCGCGAACGAAGCCTCCACGAGAGCACTGCTCTGTGCCTGAAGATTTAATACGATCCAGCCAGAAACAAAGACATGCAAGCGAGCAGCCTGCAATGACGAGGGAGTTAACTCATCCCAGGGTCAGCAAGTGGCACGGGCCTACATGGTTACCCCACTTAGTACACTCTTTAGTGTCGAAGTGCATGTACTATGGCACTCTTTTGCTTTACAAAAAAGTTTTGCTTCGGTCAAATTCCATTGAGAATTCCTCCTTTTTTTGAACAAACAAATACCTGAAATATAAAATAATTGATAGTGCGTATGGAAAAGGCTTTGGATGAAATGGTCATTGGACCAAATGACCTGTATTCGTACTCGATGGTCGGTAGAAGCGTCTTATCTTCAGAAAAGTCAGACTTTTTTAAATAATATGGGTCAAAACCACACACATCTATCTTCTCTTTGTATCGAATCTTCGCTCGAGCATTCAAATCATGGTAATACTGAGAAAATTCAGCACTGTTTACAGACACGCTTTCAACAGCTGCCATCCTAGTTGCTTTGTATATCCACCATCATGGCGGATGCTCATGACGTAGCACATTTTGATCACATGCTTGCAAGTCATCTATTGGTGGCTCTAACTTGACCGTAGGTGTGAATGTAAGTGTGAATGGTTGTTTGTCTCTATGTGTCAGCCCTGCAATGACCTGGCGACTTGTCTAGTGTGTACCCCGCCTCTCGCCCATAGTCAGCTGGGATAGGCTCCGGCTTGCCTATGAGCCTGCACAGGATAAGCGGTTATGGATAATGGATGGATGGTATATAAGTGTAAGTCTGGGTAGAGAGGCAGAAGATATAAGTGAGGTGGGGAAAAGAGAGTGGTTTTCAAAGTGTTCTCATTCTTTCATTGACTATTTTCACATTACCCATCATACTTTGCACCTTGGGGGGGGTAACCAAAATATAAACAAATTAAAACAAGCATGGCGTCGCACACTGACCGTAATCTTTTGAATTTAAATCTCCCTAAAACCTTCAAAGAAGTGTCAAAACTAACTAAACCAAAACTTAAAGAAATCTGCAAAGCCTTTTCTGTGGACAGCGAGAAATCA
The DNA here is from genome assembly GCF_027579695.1 of Neoarius graeffei. NCBI lineage: Eukaryota > Metazoa > Chordata > Actinopteri > Siluriformes > Ariidae > Neoarius > Neoarius graeffei. Next base: position 20,233,061 of record NC_083585.1, read on the forward strand.
AATCAATCGGTAAAAAAAGCGCTTGTAAATATCGCATCGAACGCTTTGTCACACTCTACTTCAGGTGACAGTGAGTCAGCAGCCTTCTCCGTCTGTCAACACGGGGGTTCCAACAATTACTGACTTGCAGAAGTTAAAAGATCGGCAGAAGACCTGAGAAAGATCGACACTGATCATAGAAGAATCCACAGTGAAATGGTTTTTGCTGGGTGCTGGTTATGACGAGAAAACCGTAAGAAAATACAAAACGCTTCGTGCACGGGAACACAAGCAAGGAATTCACTCAGTCAAGTAAGTCATGTAAACACAGCAGGACTGTCAGATTTATTTTTGAAGTTGATTTCGATTTCCTTTAGTCTGATTTTCCTCGAGCTCATACGCTACCAGATTATGACAATCTTTGGGCTGTTAGAGGAAGCTGTAAGGACTTCAGGGTCAAATACTCTTCGATCTCCCCACGTAAACACTACAAGGGGAAGGACATGTAAGCTTACTTACACTTCATCATTTGTGCTTTGTTTTGGGATCTGATCCTTCAATAAAGTCGTCCTTTTCAGTTATTTGACTTGTCCTTGTTTTTCAGTTTTCGCACTTTTTATGACTAAACAAAAAGACAGAGGGGATGTAGGCTTCATGGCGGGGAATAAGGACGGACTCCCTGTGCGCACTTCGTGATGGGGAATAAGGACGGTCTCCATTCCTGTATCCCCGTGCGCACTTCGTGACAGGGAATAAGGACGGTCTCCGTTCCTATATCCCCGTGTGCACTTCGTGGCGGGGAATGAGGACGGTCTCCATTCTTATATCCCCCCCATGCATTTTGTGGCGGGGGATAAGGACAGACTCCATTCCTATATCCCCCTGCACACTTCATGGTGGGAGATAAGGATGGACTCCATTCCTATATCCCCCTGCACACTTCGTGGTGGGAGATAAGGATGGACTCCATTCCTATATCCCCCTGCGCACTTCGTGGTGGGGGGTAAGGACGGACTCCATTCCTATATCCCCCTGCGCACTTCGTGGTGGGAGATAAGGACGGACTCCATTCCTATATCCCCCTGCGCACTTCGTGGTGGGAGATGAGGATGGACTCCATTCCTATATCCCCCTGCGCACTTCGTGGTGGGAGATAAGGACAGACTCCATTCCTATATCCCCCTGCACACTTCGTGGCGGGAGATATGGACGGACTCCATTCCTATATCCCCCTGCACACTTCGTGGTGGGGGGTAAGGACGGACTCCATTCCTATATCCCCCTACACACTTCGTGGTGGGGGGTAAGGACGAACTCCATTCCTATATCCCCCTGCACACTTCGTGGTGGGAGATAAGGATGGACTCCATTCCTATATCCCCCTGCGCACTTCGTGGTGGGTGGTAAGGACAGACTCCATTCCTATATCCCCCTGCGCACTTCGTGGTGGGAGATGAGGATGGACTCCATTCCTATATCCCCCTGCACACTTCGTGGTGGGAGATAAGGATGGACTCCATTCCTATATCCCCCTGCACACTTCGTGGCGGGAGATATGGACGGACTCCATTCCTATATCCCCCTGCACACTTCGTGGTGGGGGGTAAGGATGGACTCCATTCCTATATCCCCCTACACACTTCGTGGTGGAGGGTAAGGACGAACTCCATTCCTATATCCCCCTGCACACTTCGTGGTGGGAGATAAGGATGGACTCCATTCCTATATCCCCCTGCGCACTTCGTGGTGGGTGGTAAGGACGGACTCCATTCCTATATCCCCCTGCACACTCTGTGGTGGGGAATAAGGACGGACTCTATTCCTATATCCCCCTGCAAACTTCATCGTGGGGGGTAAGGACGGACTCCATTCCTATATCCCCCTGCGCACTTCATGGTGGTCTAACCCATAACAGTTTCTTCCCCAAGACAGTCCTAACTTCAATATATAACCACACTTATCTGATCTGAGTATTACATATGAAACAGACTCCTCAGGTGCACTACTGTGTGCACCTGCACTTTAACACACAGTCATCTCCCAGAGTGTACTTGTGCAGCTACTATGACTGGTTTCAGTGATATCAGCAAGCTGATGTGCAGAACCTGATCTCGGCAAATTATTTAATGTTGAGCTCATCTCATGCACAGAATGCCACCCATGCAATCCTACTTAAGCTCCTGTATAGTTACTGTAGTGCTCAGTCCAGTGCTTTTACTTTATTGTACATTCCTTCCATCACAACAGCATGAGCTGCCACGCTTCACCATGCAGATCTTACCCTGGTTGTCGTAGCAAACATGTACTTGTCTCGGAGCTGAAAGCTGTCCACCCTTTCCAGAATGATGTGTCGGTTTTCCTCACTCTGGAAGAAGTCGGTGCTGCTGAGAATCCTGGAAACACCCTGGGGTTCGTGCCTCTGGACCAGCACTGTGGTTGAGCTGTCATATGGCTCGACTCCCCTAAAAGAACATACACAGTGTTGTCAATCTACAGCAATTGTATGATCAAAAAAAAAAAAAAACATGAAAGATGGAAATGTGCAGATTCTTCCAGCATCTCATCTCAAGGCTCTAGCTGTGAGAAATGTTTATGAGCCCTGCGCACTTATCTTGATTTCTGCATAGATGGCTCCTAAAAGGCACTTTATTTAACAAACACAACATGCATCGCTTAACACCGTCTTATCTTTATTCAACAAATGGAAATAACAATAAATGTCACTGATGGAAGAAGTACATTGAAACCTGTAGGACAATCACTGCAAAATTTGGAGTCAAGTGCTGCAATCAGTTCAGCTGTACTTTCACCAATGGGCACTCAAAGAAAAGTGGAGGGGGGAGGTGGAGAGAGAGATCATATTTCTCCCATCACAGTTTTTCCAGAGCAATAATGGAACATGCTTGCTGCACAAATAATCATAAGTAAAGAATAATTTGTTGATAATCATGATTACAATTTCTGGCCTCTGAAATGAATACATTAATGAAAAACAAAATCAACAGGAATTTTATTTTCAGCTTTAATTCGGGGTTGATATTCAGTAAAAGCTGGTATATAACGAGTCACCCAATTCATAATTCAATTTTCTCATGATATTTTTGAAAAGAAAATTTTATTATCAAAAAAAAATAAAAAAGATAGACTGCCTTTCAGATTTTTCAAGTGTAGGTCATAAAAAGAATTTTCCCCGACACACAATTATTTTTGTTTAATGGACTGAAAGCGACTGAATTCGAATCACAGACTTCCAATTTTATTAGTTTTTTTAAATAGAACAATTAATGAATTTAAGGCCACATGGCCCTAAATTCTCCGCTATTTTTTCCTGCTTTGCCAGGACCCAATTCAAGATACTACATCATGCATCACGTAGTGGGCTTTCCCCGTTCACGCAAGGCATTGTGGGATACAAATTTGAAACAGGAAAGAAAAATGGAGGACGCGAGTGTACGAATGAAACGTGAAAGAGCGACTACAGTAACGGAAAGAAAGCGAGAAGAAAAGACGTTATGTTCTATACGAAGGAAAGGAAACGCAGGACCAAACTAATAAATATCGGCGCTCAGCAAGCACCTCGGTGTGATCAGCTGTTCGTTTAGCGACAGAATGATGGAACTGTCAGTGCACGCTCAAAGGGAAACCTGCGCATGCACACACGGACTTCCTCTGTCTGCTTGACTGCGCAAAGCGAGCGATTTCATGCACATTACTTGCTTTAATCCCCTCAAATTAAATAACTTCCCAGCCACAGAATGGCCTGATATTTTGTGAGATATTACAGAAATAAACATATATCACCATGACCACATTTCAGAGGGAACTAAATTTCACCGATTTTATGAAATCGAAAGGCCGTCTAGCTTTAAAATATTCTTTTTATTAAAAATTTAAAAAGTTACTAACAAAGAGGGGGGAAAAATCACATCTTTCCCATCTCACTTTTTCCAGAGCAATAATGGAAAATGTTTGCTGGACAAATAATCAAAAGTATAGAATAATTTGTTGATAATTATCACAATTTTTGGTCTATTAAATGAATAAATAATAAACGTTTTATTAATAAACTTTGATGAACGTTTGTACCTGCATTTGTTTTGTTTTCCCTTTAGATTTCAGCAGTCAGTCAAAAGAGAGCGCTGATTTCTTATTAAATCTAGCTGTACAGTCAGTTGCACAACAGCTCTTTCCCATTTTCGATCTGTTTTTTGTGTATTTTCATGGCATTAGAGCTGCGTTACGGCCACCTAGGGTGAAGTCACGTGTATTCCCTCTATTGTACGTAACTGCACCCTCTGCTGCCTGAACACCACAATTACAGTTCGAAAAAAACAAAGATTATGAAGCCTGATAATGATCTGGATTCTTTTTTTATTTATTTAAATGATTCAAATCATCATAAATTTGTATCGCAGTTTATTGTCACACAATATATTGTTACAGACCGTACCACAAGTCTTAACTTCATGTTTAAGAAAAGGTCATCTGTTGATTAAAAATTAGTTTGCTTCTAGATCTGACTCGAAATCATTTTAAAAAAATATTCTTATTGATCAAAACGAGTGGGATGACAATATTAAGAGAGCAGTTATCATGCAGCCTGGCCAAGATGAATCAAATTTTACAACATCAGTAGTATCAGAGGGTTTGATCAAGATTCAGAACAGATTAATTTGAATGATTTGGTGAAACTCTGGAGCTCGAGCAGGGTGTGTTAAACACCGTATCTCCGAACCTCTCTTTAATGGATCAGCAATTACTGAAACAGGTACTACTTATTAACCTCACTTACTTGGTCTTTATGGGAAAATATCAGACCGTAGGCTCGGTCTGTACTGTCTAGGGTTGCAAAATTCCCAGGAATTTTCAGAGTGGAAAATTTCCATGGAAATTTTGGGAATTAACGGGAATTTAGGGGAACTTTCGGGAATTTTCAAAACCAACTTTACTTAAAAATTGATACAAAAAAATAAGGTCCTTTTATTCAGATTAGGATATTTCTCTGGGTCTCTGTTCTGTTCAGAAGAACACAGAAGCAAAAACAAGCATGTAACTAATTAAACAACAGAAAATTAATAACCACCAAATGTTTTACAAAAGCAATATGGGTTTTCAATGTGAGCGTGAATGGTTGTCTATGTGTCAGCCCTGTGATGACCTGGCGACTTGTCCAGGGTGTACCCCAGCCAGGGGCGTTGCACCAAATTCTGGGCCCTATGCACAAGCAGTGGCCATGGGCCCCCCCAAAAAAGCTCACCAGCTAACAATGCTGAAAGTCTCTAACAACAAGGTCATACTACCAGTCCAGTCAGTTATCACACATTAACCTAACAACTCTTAAATGAATAAAAAACCCGAATCACACAATACGTCACTGAATCTTTGTTTTATTTGCAGAATGATTAAAAGTTGCAACAGTAAATGCCACCAAAAGTCACCAAACATAATAGGCCTGCATGAAAATTGAGCACCTTTGCATTGGGCTGAAAAGAACAGATTTTTATCAAGTAGCTTATTTATTACATAAAAGAAATGCCATTTCCAGATTTCTACATTGACAAAATACTTCCTTTAGAATGAAAGGTAAACAAAACTTGACTCTCTTGTCATTTTTCATTTTAAAAAGGGCAAAAAGAAAACAGGCTTCCACAAAGTGCTAAACACTGGAATTTATACCCCAGCTATTAGCCTAATTATGTTATGGCCCAATATAATTTAATTTTGGATTAGTATACTATTGCAATGCAGACAAAAAAGGCATCATGTTATTTCTAATTTTGTGTTGTGCAGTTTTTAGCACTGACAATCGCGGTGGTATTGAAGCATTTATAACCGCGGGTGTTCATTTAATGTAGGCTATTTGCTTTCACACTTGGGCTCACCTTTCTTGGGAAAGAAGTTTGTGAGCAGTTGCTTTCCCTCATTTCTTTTCTTGCCTCTTTCCTGCCTCTCTTTTTGTTTCTAAAAACCGGATTTTGTTTTCTTGTGCATCATCTTCCATAGCACAGATAGCCTACCATGTGCGGGTGCTGCTTCAGCAGAATGAACGCTACGTTAAATGCGCTTAGTTAAAAAGCCTGGTGAAAGCGGACTAAACCATTTCGTGCAACGGGTGGGGGGGGCCCCTGTCCCCAGACACTATATGTAGGCTTGGACAAACAATTCAATCCATTAATCAAACGATTTATTTACCCAAAACATTACATTTACATTAGTTAGCAACATATATTGTGATCTTTAAATGGTATTGATATTTAAAGGAAAATAAAATTACAGACTCCTCAAGGGCCCTCCCCCCACTTGGGGCCCTGGTAACTCAGTCCCCCTTTTGCCCCCACTACGACGCCCCTGACCCCAGCTCTCGCCCATAGTCAGCTGGGATACACTCCGGCTTGTCCGCGACCCTGTAGAACAGGATAAGCAGCTACAGATAATGGATGGATGGATGGATGGAATACGGGTTTTCCCTGGTACACGTATAATGAATTAAACAATAACCTTAGACTTTATGAGAACTTGTCTTCAAAAGCAACTTTAACTCTACTTGTGATTTTCAAGACCGCTTCCTGTAACGTTTTTGTTTACTAATTATACTTCAACAACTTGAATTCCTTTTTCATTTTGCAACTGGTTTGTAAATTGTATCCTGTCAAGTAATTTGCTTGCAAATTATCAGATTAGAAGGAATAATTAGGGTATACAACGCTATTAAAACTGACACTAAGCAGCCTTGCTCCAGATTCAAAGAAAAAAGTGGCACGAATATATTTTACAAGCAGCAAAACTTATTTCAAGACTACTAGTAATTAGAAATTTTAAATTTTTTTAATATTCCTTGTTATTTTATGATGTGATACCTTTGTGATTAAATCTGTAGACAAGTCTTCAAGTTTTGTAAAATTTCGTAATAAAAATGGTCAAAATTGAGTTTTTGCAAGATTTTTAGAAATCACTACTTGTTATACAATGAGTTAGATTTCCAGTTCATTCTTACCAAAGGGTACACTCTAGAAAAATAATCAATTCGATTCAAAATTACTAGATAGCTTGTCCGAGGGATACTTAATAGAAACCTATTCAAATGCAGATTCGAGAGGTCCCCAATAGAGGTCTGCGCGGGTCGGATTTTTCAGTCCCGCTCCCGCCCGCGCCCGCATTGTGCAGTCCCACTCCCGTCCGCGCCCGCAAAGAATTATGATTTTCAGTCCCGCTCCCGCCCACAAAGAATTATGATTTTCAGTCCCGCTCCCGCCCGCGCCTGCCATATTTTGTCCCGCTCCCGCCCGCAAATCCCGCATGATGCAGACGTTCGCGTTATTTCTCACGAAAGTTCTTGTCTTGACACAGCGTGATGGTGCCCCGCCCCCTACTTTGAGTGGATTTGAGCATAAATATCTACAGCTCACGTTCACGTTTGTTATTATTTACCTTGTTTCTGAATTCAGCATGTAGTGTCTCTAATAATAATTAGTGCTATCAAGCAATTAAAATATTTAATCGCAAATCGCACATTTTTGTCATATGAGAAGCCATCGTAATTCTCTGATCAGCATAAAAAAGTGAATAGGCTTGCTTTGTACCAATTTTTTTTTTTTTTATTGTAAAGCAGAGCTAGCAAGAGAACCATGAGTGAAGTGATTTACTGCTTGCGTTAGTCTACAACTCTAATCAGAGAGACAGGTTACACAGTGACGGTAGGCTTGACTCAATGCTATCCCAGAAATCCTTCCTGTAATATGCAAATTTGGCCGCCTCTGATTGGACAGCCAAATTTGCATATTACAGGAAGGATTTCTGGGATAGCATTGAGTCAAGCCTACCGTCAATGTGTAACCTGTCTCTCTGATTAGAGTTGTAGACTAACGCAAGCAGTAAATCACTTCACTCATGGTTCTCTTGCTAGCTGGGTGTGAACGGCGAGTCATTAGAGTGATCAAAGGATTTCCCGATTTAAGATGCCATTCCTCACTCAATCTGGCAATCTGACTTTCTCTGCAAATTTAGGCATCTTATTTGACATTAATAAAAACATTTTAAGATGCCTAAATTTGCAGAGAAAGTCAGATTGCCAGATTGAGTGAGGAATGGCATCTTAAATCGGGAAATCCTTTGATCACTCTAATGACTCGCCGTTCACACCCAGCTAGCAAGAGAACCATGAGTGAAGTGATTTACTGCTTGCGTTAGTCTACAACTCTAATCAGAGAGACAGGTTACACAGTGACGGTAGGCTTGACTCAATGCTATCCCAGAAATCCTTCCTGTAATATGCAAATTTGGCTGTCCAATCAGAGGCAGCCAAATTTGCATATTACAGGAAGGATTTCTGGGATAGCATTGAGTCAAGCCTACCATCACTGTGTAACCCTGGGGTGCCATGGTAACGGCCCACGGGCCGGATACGGCCCGATTGGTCATCACATCCGGCCCGGTGGTTCATGAGACTTTTTTTTTAAATAATAAATTAATAAAAATCGAATGTTGTGGGGGTTTTTTCGTAATGATTTTAAATCTAATGCTTCAATTTGATTCCATTTTCATGTAATCCATCGGTTCGTTTTTAGCTGCTCTCTGCTTGCTGCAGCACGCGCAGGTGCAATGACCCGGATTTAATGTAGAGTAGGCTAGTTGTTGCTCGTTCACAAGCAGCAACAGTCTAAAAAGAGAAAAGTTGATTCTGAGGGTCGCATCTTTCAGGAAAAATGGAGAGAGAAATACTTTTTCTGGGAAGTAGGGGGAAAACCTGTTTGTCTGATTTGTTCGCAACAAGTGGCTGTACCGAAGGAATACAATGTCAAAAGACATTACGAGACCCACGCCGACAAATACAGCCAATTCACCGGGCAACGCAGGACTGAAAAGCTAAATGAGCTTGCCTCAAACCTTCAAAAACAGCAAGCAGCTTTCTCAAAGTCTCGAGAGACACATGAAGGTTCGTTTTAATATCATACATCATCTTCAGTTCTCCTTTAATGTTAAATGTGGCTGTTTTCAAAGAGGGGTGTCTCAATATCTTTGTTGTACATTTTATTTCATGTTAGGGGCAGTGAAGGCGAGCTACATCATCGCGTGGGAGATCGCAAAAAAGTGTCCAAGCCATTTTCGGAGGGTGCATTCGTCAAGGATAAATACGCATCTGTTGGAATCCAATCTTTCTATCAGTCATTGCCACCAGAGTACCCAATTATCACGGCCTTTGCCGGTAAAATACTCTGTATGTTCGGGACAACATATTTATGTGAACAGGCATTTTCAGTAATGAATATTAATAAATCGAAACTGCGTAGTCGTCTGACCCATGGACATCTCAACGATGTCATGAAAATAGCAATTCCCAGAGTCTGTCCCCCAATGTCGACAAGCTGGTAAAAAGTAAAAGACTTCCGGCTTCCACATGTAAAATGTAGCTGGTATTTCTCCCCCATGTTGCTGTGTGCTTGAGGGGGAATAAACAGGATGGGTGTGTGGAAATATATGTGGGACTTGACCAGCAAAGTTAATGTGCCATCTGTAGTTTGTTTTTATTGGTATGTTCAGTCATATTTGGCTCTTTTAAACTAATGCTACTGGATATTTAGTTACTTGACCTATTGATGGAATTATTTACCCTGGCACTTCTTTCTTTTGACTCGTTTAGGCCTACTTGCCAATCGTTTTAATTGGCCTAATTAGGCCTATGCATTGACATGTTTTTGATGTGCAAGATCAATAAATCTGATCTAAGTCATTTACAGTTTACACTTGTGTTATTTGTGTCTTAGTCCATTTCTGTAGCATTTTTTTTTTATACATGTAGGCTACTTGCATGCTTAGACTGTTACATTTTCAGAGGGTAAATTGCTTTTGTCTGCCATGTTATTGTGCGCCTCATTTTGAGGCTATAGCTTTACAATTCCTTTTGGGCATATAGGCCTTCAAAAATCATATAAAATAATGTCCTTTTGTTGAGTTAGTGTCTGGTCTTTTCAGGCCAAAAGTGTAATTCGGCCCCCAAGGTCCCACTTGAAAAAAATCTGGCCCCCTTACCAATTTCACCCTGGCACCCCTGGGTAACCTGTCTCTCTGATTAGAGTTGTAGACTAACGCAAGCAGTAAATCACTTCACTCATGGTTCTCTTGCTAGCTGGGTGCGAACGGCGAGTCATTAGAGTGATCAAAGGATTTCCCGATTTAAGATGCCATTCCTCACTCAATCTGGCAATCTGACTTTCTCTGCAAATTTAGGCATCTTAAAATGTTTTTATTAATGTCAAATAAAATATCCAGCACAAATTATATATGATAGACATAAATTACTAATTTATAAATTTTATTTCAAACACGTTTTTAGTTAGCGGGACTGCAGCTTATCATCGCTCCCGCCCGCGCCCGCATATGTGCACTTCCGATCCCGCCCGCAATGAGCTTTCAAAATTTGTCCCGCGCCGCACTGCTTTGCGGCGGGTCCCGCGAGACTCCCATGGGAGTGCAGGGCTCTAGTCCCCAACACAAAAAAAAAGTCTTCAAAATATGTGTAGTAGACCAAGGGATACAAGACCTTCTACACTTTTGTGGTCGGGAACTTGGGAATGCGCATTTGACCCTTGACAATTTTGACTGGATTTCTATTAAGTGTCCCTCGGACTAGATAATTGAGATTGAGAATAATAATTTTTCACTGAAAAATCTGAATACTAATATTGAAAAACTAAAAGCCTTTTATTAATCGGCCTTTAGCAATATGTCCTATTCTTAATTAGCACAAAACAGCACATAATTGAAAGAAAGGCTTAACATGGGTTTTAATTTCTTTTTCTGGGTGATGAAAAGTTTTAATATGTTTAAAACTTAATAAATGCCAAAATTGAAAATTCCCAATATTCCCGGGCCCTTCAAAATTCCTGGAAACTTTCCACCCCTTTGCAACCCTAGTACTGTCAAGGCCTCGGTCTGATATTTTCCCGTAAAGACCGAGCAAGCGAGGCTAATAAGGAGTTTGTTATATGGCTTCTTTTTTTTTATTTCTAAGCTTAAAATAGATGATCATTATAATGATGAGTGATGCTGCTTTCAGTTACGTCATATTTCTAACATAGTTGAGTCACGCATGCAGAATAAACAGCTAGCGGTTTCAAAACTGAACTTGTTAGCGGTTTCTGAATGCTCTTTGTTGCTCATTTCTTGAATAACTCCGTGACTCTTGTTTGTCTTTTGGTCGTTTCTGATTCCGTTTTGATTTCAAATTCATCTTTTTTTGTCGTTTTGCTTGTTTTTTGAAACATCGAAAGCCGGCGCCTTGGAAAGAAAGTCCATAATTGCCCACGGGCGTTACAGGAAAACCCTGCCCGCCAAGGAACCAATCAGAGCGCACAATTTTACCAGAACTAGCTTGTGCTGTATAATAATACTAGTTTTACATATAAGGCTTCACATACTGTTTTAAACAATTTGTTCTTTAAAAGATAGTGACTTGTAACATTTGCATGCTTAGGATCTTAAAATTGGATCCAGTTCTAAAATGATCCCCTTTTTTAGTCCACATTTCTGTCCACACAGAGGTACGCTAAGGGCCATGAAGCTCGCTGTGTATAAATGATTCAACACAGTCAGCTAAGGATTTCTGTCATGGCTTCAGAGACCCTGGAGCCCTGAGATTTACTCTCCTGCTCCCTGGCACAAAGGCCTGCCTCCCTTCTTTTGTCAACACACCGGCTTGTTTGTTGAGACTGATTCTTGAAGCTACTAACAAATGGATAAAAGGATTAGGCTGAAGGGAAAAGTATACAGACGACTGTTTTATCTGTACCCCACCCATTTCATGGCCAAGATTCAAAACACATACAAAGCTGGGTGTGTGGCACGGACATGAAACGGCACTTTTTAGCACTTCTAATCAGCGTGCAGTTGAGCTGTGGGCTAAAGCAAACCTTCTCATGGGATCAGGATTACACTGGGAGGTTTCACAGTGCAATAGTATAGTTAAGGATTAAAACCTGATCAGGCAGGGGTGGTGTGGTGTGACTCGGTTACCACCCTGTAGATGATTATTTTCTATTATGATGCACCCTGAAATGCTTTATTCCTCTTATATCACAGTAATTTGCCAACAATTACATTTTTCATTTCTTAAAGAATAACACATCATACTTCTTTTTGGGGCGGCCATGGCCTGAAGTAAGCGTATCAGATGCTCGCCGGCCGTGCTGTGAAAATTGTGCATGCAGACGCTCATCTAAGTTTCCAAATCTGTCATTGCTTAACTCTTGAATATTTTCTATCATGAATACTATCATTAAAAAGCTTATAATTTCTGCTTTCCAAAGAAATGTATCTGGTTAAGATCTGTTCAGTACTTTGGGAGTAACGACAGGTTGAAGTCGGTACAACAGAGTTCACTCTCGTCGGGAAACTGCCGGTGCTTTTTGAGTCACGGGAAAGCGCTCAGGCTCTCTCTCTATCTCTCTCTCTCTCCTGATCAGTTTCCGACTGGATTACTCGTCAATATCAATCAGATAACTTTTATAGGGACGTTTTCTCGCTCTCACTGTTTCTGATGAAGGATTCAGCAAAATTTTCCATCTGCTAGTTTTGATGTTCTGATTCACGGGAGACTTTGAAGGGAGTTTTCATAGCTTTACCTACTTATTTTTTCAAATCAAACTGATTCATGTAAATAAATAACCATTTTAGAATATTACTGGAGTTGTTTGGATGAAAAATATTGAGATCTTAGTGGTCGGAATGAGATTTTAAAAATACCAGAAGTCAGAAACGCGAGTGTCAATTTCAGTTCAGTTAATGCGAATTGTTTATTGGATGTGGATCACACAGTTTTTTCGAGGTTCGCCTTGAAATCTGTGAATATTATCATTTATATTCTTTCATATAAACACTAGTACGCCCTACTTTTGAGAAATACAAAGGCCTACAGAGCACAAAGAGGGGATTAGAAATAATCTTTTATTACTTTTTTATTGAGTGTACCGATTTAACGTTTTAATCTAATTAAAATAATTAACACCAATTAAATACTAATTTGTTTTTACTAATTTTCAAACTTTGTATTCAGTATACAACCATCTATGTGCCGCCAATTTCCATGTAAATATCTTGAAAAATAGAAAAGTTATTAAGAAGAAACATTTGATCTCACTGGTTAATGAGGCCCATTTTGGACCATGTGATCCTCAGACGGAATATTACGGCCGTTTTCTAAAAATTCAGCCGTTTTTTTCAATCTTTGATTTGTAATATCTCAAGAACGGATACACATATTTTAATTCTGTAAAAAAGTATGTTGTTCAGCATTTAATTCTGAGTTCACTGAGAGCAGTTTCAAGCAATTTGGATTGACTTTCCACCTGATATGCCGACCTGAAGGTTAGAGAAGCAGCCTTGGGCCCAAAAGGTTGCCGGGTTGATTCCCAGGTTCAGGAGGAAAAACGTGAGGGAAGTTGAGTGAATGAACAGCACTTTCCCATCCCTCTGTATCAAGGCTGCAGAGCCCTTGAGCAAGGTACCTAACCCCAACTGCTCCCCAGGTGCTGTAGCATAGCTGCCCACTGCTCTGGGAATGTGCGCGCGCTCATTGCTCATTTGTGTGCGTGCTCACTGCTTCAGGCTGGTTAAATGCAGCGAAATTCTTCTTCTGCGCTTGTGTGTACATGTGTCCAAATAAAGGCGGCTTCTTCTTTTTGTAAATTTTCCCCCAGATTTTCTCCTTAATTTAGTCGTAGCCTATTCCCACTCTCCAGCCATCCTTCCCTGATCATACGACAACTACCACCCTGCGAGGGTGAAGGCTATCACGTGCTTCCTCTGAGATATATGAAGTTAGCAAGATGAAGTGCTGCGTCACGGGGTGGAGTAACACACTCGAAGGAAAGTGCCGTCTACCGTCTTTCACATACATGACCTCACAGATGCCCATGATTGGCTAGTGTCGCTGTGATTGACAGGGGAGAGAGAGTATCCCCACCTCCACCCAGACAGCACGGCCAATTTTCTCTCTTGGACTCCCGGTCATGGATGGTTGTGGGATCATCGGGATTGAAATTCAAACTGTGGCAAAAAGAAGGCAAATGCTTTTCTGCTTATGTTGAAGAACTGCTGCGAAACAAGTTAGCTCCTGTTATCATTTATGTTATCATAACTGTAATCGTTAACTCCCTGACCAACCTCTCTGCTTCAAAAAAAAAAAAAAAAGCTGTGTGTCATTTCACCAAGAATTTGGAAAAGGACAAACTCCTTCCCTAAATGTTAAGCAAACAAAGAGCTTCACCATTTCAATGATTAACAAAAAAAAGAAAACTGTTGAATCAGTTTATTATTAAGCTTAGATTATGGTGAGCATCTGCCATCCAAGTAAGTCCCTGTGAATGAGTTATTCAACGACCGAGTCAAATATATATATATACCGTAAAATACCAAATAATAGCCGAGTTCCAATTAACCGCCGAGTTCCCTTTAACGGCCGGGTGTACGCGTGTGTTGTGACAAATAAAGGCCGGTTCCGAATACTCGCCGGGGTCTAAAAAAAAAAAAAAGCGTCCGAACGTTCTATCTAGAATCTTGAGGCCCAGCACTTTTCTGGTTTTCTGGTGTTTAAACGATTTTGCATTGCATAGTTTTCTACTGAAACAATATGAATGAATGAAATTATTTCTATAATACTGTTTACAACATTTTGTTACGTGATAATAAACATGCCATTTCAATGTTATAATCTTGGTCTACCGTAATATTTCTTGAGGAATGCAACTCCGTAACTTTTGACAGATGTCTTAGCCACCCCTTTGGGTATACCCAACGAAAGCCAGCGTGTGTGGTGACATTGAGGACTGCGGGTTTCCAAGGTTGGACTGCTGCTTCTGTTAAACGACCTAAATTGCCGAATGCATGCGTCAAAGCACACACTGAGTTTTATTAAAGACCTTATACCATTTCACTTGCCCTTACCCATTCGGATCTGGAAGACGCTTTACAAAAAAGGTGAGCGCGTTCTAACATGCATTTCAGTCTGCTCGCGGCCAATCTAATCCAAGGAGCCTTTTCAACAAGTAATCTGTCGTGCAAGTTGGGCAGAAGCACGCGTCAGGCAGGCAACATGTAGGCCTACAAGTCAGTAACCTATTCAACTAACTTTCATCCGAACTTTAAGTTTTCTACGGGGTCGAGCCACCGTACCAACTCACTCGGGGAATAGGCTCATATCGGCCAAACAGGGAGACGTCTTGGAGAGAAACGTGATGCAAGATGACAGTATGTAGCCACTGCAGGTCACTTATTTTTCAGCATAAGAAAAAACCCTTTGGTTTGACACTTCGCACCCTAATTATGTTGCTTCAACGTCGCGCCCTCCATGCAATTTCAGATTGACAGACATCGCGAAGCGCAAAGGGTGGAGGCTGCATGGGTGAGGGTGATAGCAAGTGACCATAACTTTGCAGAGTAATTAAATCACAGTGCTGCGCACAGACAATGGTGTGGTTTCTTGATTATTTTGTAAAGCATGCGCTTAACTAGTCATTAACAGGAAAAGGTGTGTGATTTATCCTTTATCCACCCCGACTGTGCCATGCGAAGATGCATTCTGCGTCTTCAAAATTCCCCGAAGTCGGCACCGTGCTATCTGTAATCTAACTCTAAACAAACTGTAAGTTATACTGGTTAAAAGTAGGCCTATCTGAGAATGATTTTTTTCCCCGTTTTGAGGTAGATTTTGGGGAAGGTGTTTGTGAAGAAGGAATTAATCGCCTGTTCCAAATAGCCGCCTAGTCTCTAATACGCGCCGGGTCTCTTACGTGATTGAGACAAATAATCGCCCGGGCTATTATTTGGTATTTTACGGTATGTTATTTACCAGCTGGGAGGTCCGTATCGTGAAATACCGTGACCGAGGTCTTGAAAGTACTGAGCGAGGCCCTCTGGGCCGAGGTCAGTATTCAAGGCCGAGGTCACGGTATTTCACCATACGGACCGACCTTAAGCTGGTAAATAATAGATTTATTTTTTTCTTTACCAAATTCTAACAGAAAACGAGAGCGCCCGAAAGGGAAAACCGAGCCGAGCCGCCATTTTGAATCCTCATTCACGGCTGTAATGCAAATGGCTTCCTCCTCGGTATACAAGTGCACTTCCATGGCAGGAAAAAACTACATTTTGCCGCCTATGTAGTCCCCTATTTATACAAATAGGAGTCATTCAGGATTCAGCCATGTTTTTGCTCGGCGTTAGCAACAGTTACAGGTTTTTAGCTTTCTCCTGAAATGTTTTATTTTATTTCTTCTTCCTCAGGGTAGTAAAACTCGCTTTCGCTGTGAACACTGTCGTTATCACTATCCATGCTGTAAAATTAATGCTGTTCTCCTGAGAAATGCTGGCAAAAATTTATAAGATTTTTGATAATCTTGTAAATAAATCTTATAAAAAAAGATAAATGTTGACAAAAAATGCTACTATGTTTGTTGTTGTTGTTATGAACGAGCGAGTCTCCAGAGGTCCATAACCGGGGTCCATAACTGGGGTCCGTATTGTAGGATACGGACCCGCTCGCCAGCCAATCAGAGCGCAGGATTTGATGGAAACCGGACTGCGAAAAAAATAAAAACAAACATGTTATTTGTCTTGCAGACAGATCGGATTTGAGAATTCAACACCACTGCGGTATATTATGCACATCTGTTACCAGGAACTATGAACGGATTGATATAAATCCCCTAATGTGTCCAGTGAGTAAGGCAGAAGCTGTATCAGTGGACTGAGAGGAGACTCATGAGCAGCACTCCATTTTCTTGGGGTGTTTCACTGACTGGATGCTCCTCCAGAGGACGAAGTGGGCCAAGTCCAGCCAAGCCCAAAGGCTATTAATCAAAGGGCGGCCTGCTCATGCCCACTGCTAACAAACTGAGCTACCAGCAGCTCATCTGAAACACAGTGCGCATAATCAACTTCCTCTGTGGTTATTACTGCGGATCATTTTTGCTCCCTCATGGACAGGCCGGATACAAATAGCAGTCACGTTCACAGAACAGTATGCGCTACCTAATCATTTGCTGTGCTAAACAGTAAATAATGTAGTTTCGTATACTCTAAATAGCAAACGGGGGTGGAAGTGGTTTTATAAAGTACAGCTAAATCTTCATTTTTTCCAGATCAACATTCTGGCCGTGATTTACAGAAGTTATACAGTATGCAAACACGAGGGATGTGTATCTCCATCACTGAGGCTGATGGGATATGCATCTCAGTGCATTGCCAATGATCTCATGCATTAAAGCAACTATTAATGCGATACGATTCAGTGCGATTGGACACGATTTAATTCAACACAGTGCGATTCTACACGATGTGCTGCAATGCAATTCAATATGACCGCTCTTGCTCCTCCATGTGACTTGAGAAGGGACTTTTATTTGGAAATCCTGTTGGCGCCACACCTCCAACTCATGCAAGACTTCGTCAAAACACTTTGAGAGAACTGGCAGTGGAGATGAGAGTTCACTCATGATGAACAGTTTAGAGAGGAGGAATCAATCTAATATAAAATTAGCAGTCAAAAATTATCGGTCACATTTCTACATAATAAAGGCATAGGACCTCTACTAATAATTAGATATTAAAGCTAGACTGCCTTTCAGATTTTTCAAGTGTAGGTCATAAAAAGAATTTTCCCCGACACACAATTATTTTTGTTTAGTGGACTGAAAGCTACTGAATTCGAATGACAGACTTCCAATTTTATTAGTTTTTTTTGTAGAACAATTAATGAATTTAAGGCCACATGGCCCTAAATTCTCCGCTATTTTTCCCTGCTTCACCATGACCCAATTCAAGATACTACAGTACATCATGCATGACATGGTGGGCTTTCCCCATTCGCACAAGGCATTGTGGAATACAAATTTGAAACAGGAGAGGAAAATGGAGGACGTGAGTGTGCGAATGAAACGTGAAAGACAGACTACAGTAACGGAAAGAAAACGAGAAGAAAAGACGTTATGTTATATATGAAGGAAAGGAAATGCAGGACCAAACTAATAAATATCGGCGCTCAGCGAGCACCTCGGTGTGATCAGCTGTTTGTTTAGTGACAGAATGATGGAACTGTCAGTGCACGCTCAAAGGTAAACCTGCGCATGCGCACACAAACTTCCTCTGTCTGCTTGACTGCGCAAAGCGAGCGATTTCATGCACATTATTTGCTTTAATCCCTTCAAATGAAATAACTTCCCAGCCACAGAATGGCCTGATATTTTGTGAGATATTACAGAAATAAACAGATATCACAATGATCACGTTTCAGAGGGAACTAAATTTCACCGATTTTATGAAATCGAAAGGCCGTCTAGCTTTAATAAAATCAGATTTTACTAATGCAAAGATGTTAGAAACGGTGGACTTCGATTTCATCCCAAACTGTATCCAGGGCATACTGTTTTTTGGGGGGCAATTACATCATGAACTTTTAAATCAGTGCACCAATGTGCATCTTATCATCCCTAGTAAAACACATACGTACAGTTGTGTTCAAAATAATAGCAGTGTGTTTAAAAACGTGAGTAAAGCTCAAAATCCTTATAATAGTTTTTATTTCCATGCATTGGGAACAATGCACATTATATTCTACATCAAAACATGAAGAAAAATCTCATCTCATCTCATTATCTGTAGCCGCTTTATCCTGTTCTACAGGGTCGCAGGCAAGCTGGAGCCTATCCCAGCTGACTACGGGCGAAAGGCGGGGTACACCCTGGACAAGTCGCCAGGTCATCACAGGGCTGACACATAGACACAGACAACCATTCACACTCACATTCACACCTACGCTCAATTTAGAGTCACCAGTTAACCTAACCTGCATGTCTTTGGACTGTGGGGGAAACCGGAGCACCCGGAGGAAACCCACGCGGACACGGGGAGAACATGCAAACTCCGCACAGAAAGGCCCTCGCCGGCCACGGGGCTCGAACCCGGACCTTCTTGCTGTGAGGCGACAGCGCTAACCACTACACCACCGTGCCGCCATGAAGAAAAATGTATAAATATTTTAATTACTTTACAGAAAATGAAGAAAAATGAACATTGTGCTGTTCAAAAAAATAGCAGTGTCTGCATTTTTCATTACAAACTCCAAATATTTACTGTATAAACTGAAAAAATCTTAAGGATTTAGTATTCCTGTGAATCACTAAACTAAGTTGTATAACCACGGTTTCTGAGAACTTCTGGCACCTGTGAACAGGTATTCCAGCCCAGGATGATTTGGCAACATTCCACAATTCCTCTGCATTTCTTGGTTTTGCCTCAGAAACAGCATTTTTGATGTCACCCCACAAGTTTTCTATCGGATTAAGGTCCGGGGATTGGGCTGGCCACTCCATAACTTTCATTTTGTTGGTCTTGAACCCTGATGCTGCTCGCTTACTGGTGTGTTTGGGGTCGTTGTCTTGTTGAAACACCCGTTTCAAGGGCATTTCCTCTTCAGCATAAGGCAACATGACCTCTTCAAGTATTTTGATATATGCAAACTGATCCATGATCCCTGGTATGTGATAAATGGGCCCAACACCACAGTAAGAGAAACATCCCCATATCATGATGCTTGCACCACCATGCTTCACTGTCTTCAGAGTGTACTGTGGCTTGAATTCAGTGTTTGGGGGTCGTCTGAAAAACTGTCTGCGGCTCTTGGACCCAAAAAGAACAATTTTACTTTCATCAGTCCACAAAATGTTTTTCCATTTCTCTTTAGGCCAGTCGATGTGTTCTTTGGCAGATTGTATCCTCTTCAGCACGTCTTTTTTTTTTTACAGTGGAACTTTGTGGGAGCTTCTTGCCGATAGATTAGCTTCACACAGGCGTCTTCTAATTGTCACAGTACTCACAGGTAACTTCAGACCGTCTTTGATCACCCTGGAGCTGATCATTGGCTGAGTCTTTGCCATTCTGGCTATTCTTCGATCCATTCGAATGGTAGTCTTCTGTTTTCTTCCACGTCTCTCTGGCTTTGCTGTCCATTTTAAAGCACTGGAGATCATTTTAGCCGAGCAGCCCATCATTTTCTGCACTTCTTTACAGTATACGTTTTACCTCTCCAATCAACGTTTTAATCAAAGCATGCTGTTCTTCTGAACAATGTCTGGAACGACCCATGTTTCTCAGGTTTTCAGAGAGAAATGGATGTACAACATGTGCTGGCTTCATCCTTAAATTAAGGCCACCTGACTGACATCTGTTTTTTCACAGAATGAATGACCTCACTAATTAAACTCCACACTGCTATTATTTTGAACACGTCCCTTTCACTTAATTATTCGATTACACAGACTCAGGAGCATGCATATCATGAATGTTGGGTCTGTTGGTTTTCTATGACTCTACTACACCTACTGGTAAATTATTTGCCATGTAGTAATATAATTTCCACCAAAAACAGTGATTGATCTGGTTAGTCATGTTGGACTGCTATTATTTTGAACACAAGTGTAGGGGTAGGAAACGTGATAAAAGTATGATACATGAAGATAATCCTATGATGCACAATATGTATTACAATATACAAGTTTGCAAACAGGCTGACGTAAAAAAAAAAAGCAATTTTAAAAAAAGCCGATACATTTAACGATACTTTCATACCAATTCTAGACAAAAGAATACAGAGTATACAGGATTTTGCATCTTGCATATAAACAAAATAGCACGCCTTGTCCATTTTATGTATTAGCCTTCATGCATATCGAATTAACTAAGGAGGTCATTTACTCATTACTTTTGCTAGTTTTAAGAAAAACAAAGGTGCTGAGTGCAAAGTCCTCTGAAATTTTCAGTTGAGTGTACATGTGACAAAAATAAAGGCTTCTTCTTCTTCTTAATTTACCCACAAATGTATTTATTCCACTTGAAAGGTGTTCGGTGAACCAGCTACCAGATTTGGGACACTACAACATCCTGAACTATTACATATTTGGACTTCTAAATACACCGGAGATGCTAAAGGCAGACAAAAGTACAGATGCCTACCAATATTTTGAGGTGGGTTTCGTGCCGGAATGTTATAGGAAATTCCCAATATGACAAAGGTAAGCTCAAATGTGGACTTCTAACAGTAATAAACAAGCCAGGGCCTAGATCTAGCATATTTTATGGTGTTTAGCCAAGTCTACATTATCAGTACATAACAAACATGCTGCTAGCCTTGCCAAGCATTAGGTCTAATAAAATACATCGCATCCAAAGCCCACATCCAGATCTACATTTTAATGTTTCACAGAGCCTTCACACTAACCTGATATAAAATATTCTTCACACACACAAGGATGTTTTATCATCCAGTTTCCTGTTTACTTGCAGCTCGCCATTTTTCTCATCTTTCTGGCTTCGCCGGGAAGCGGTGAAAAATTAAACCAGGCTTATATCCACGTCTGTTATTACATCCAAAAGCACTACAAGTCTCTGGCATTGTTCTTTTAGATGCAACTTCTACAAGTTTATCTGTAGACGTTTACTGAATTGGGCTGACAATCAATCACTCGCGTACACTTATGCCAGTCGTTGTCAAACACAAAGCTTGGCTGGATAAACAAATCCGTAGTTACGATGACGTCATCTGAAAGGCCCTTATAACTCCATACTCGCTACCGTGAAGTCGAACCCATGCATTCTAAAGCTAAAACAGCTAAGCAGAATGATTTAGTTATCTGTCCAGAAAAATGACACATCATCTAATCTTGCTCTATCTTGGCAGGCTTTCCTTTTCTACTGATTTTTCGCTCGAGGAAGAGCAGAGTCCGCCATGTTTGCCCATGCCGACTTGTTTTGGTTAAAAGTAGGTCAAACATGCCACACGGTGGTCACGTGATATCGTTTCTCACTTGCTTGGGCGATTTTCAGAATTGTAAAACGTGGGACGTTTTTTATCTCGGCAAAACACTTACACACACGATACATGGTGTGTGCAGCAGAGAAACATTTCGAAACTCGAACAGCAACAGAGATAGAACATTTTGCCCAGAATTCAACTTTGCAGTCAGAACCTTTAAGCAAAATTATTTTCAAAACTATCGCCGCAGTTTTTTTAAATTTGGTTTCATCTTCGGTATTGGCACCTCAGATGCTCAGATATTCAGACGAAGTCTGTCAAAAGGTTTTCCTTCACTTTCATCTACCTTAAGAGCCCACATGCATGTCTGCACTCTGTTCATACCTGTAGTATCATATGTAACAGTTTTCTGACACGTCTCACCACCTTTAGGCAGTGTTATAATTGGTGCACGATGTGCGTGTTTCAGCTTTAGTTGAGTCCTCCAGGACATTTGAACTTGTCACGGCTTCCGAGATCAAACAGCATATGAAAAACACCTTATTTACATCCTGCTGTCTCACTCGACTTTCCATGTGATACTCACACAGCTATACTTTATAAAGCAGTCCGAACATCTAATACCCTGTCCACACTAGGGATTTTGGACCGATACGAAACTACTTTCGTACCGCAACACCTGTCCACACTAGCACCTATACCGGTACTGTAGCGGTATAACTGTATCGGTACGAAACCCACAAATGTATGGGTTTCGTGCCGGTACAGTATCGGTACTGTAGCGCTTCGCTGTAGTGTGGACAGATGAAGCGGCTCTGTATCAATACAAATATAATGCGCATAGTCACACACCTCAATCGATGTCTTCGCTGAATAACATAGTGAAGAACGGAGATTCGTTTGTTTCTTTCTCAACTGCCTCGCGCGTTTTATACGATTCGACTGAATAAATGACCACCAGAAATACAGACTGTACACTGACAACAAAAAGCACACACATGTTGTTTCATCCGTACGGAAGCCGAGAGAGGCCCTTCATATAATCCTTTTTTTTTTATTCACCTTGTTATCCCGAGATAACGACATAATTAATTCAGGATCTCGAGAAAACAACACAACTAATTCAGGATCTCGAGAAAACAACACAACTAATTCAGGATCTCGAGAAAACAAAACCGTTATTTCATGATCTCGAGTAAACAGCTGAGAAATGGTTCATTCAGGTGCGCCAAGAGACTTGTGATATGCTGACTTTGGGGCTATTTCTCATTCTGTATAGACGCAACTTTGGTCATTAGAATGTCTGGAATAATCGATCACCTAATAAGGCAATATTTTGATCAGGGGTTGACACAGGGAGAGATTGCATTAAGTCTTTTAATAAGGGATAATTTCAAAATGAGTCCGCGGCACCTCCGCAGAAGACTGGCCCGGCTTCGTCTCTACCGACGGAGATACAGTGATCCAGCTGAGATCATGAAATTGTTTTGTTTTCTCGAGATCTCGAAATAACGGATGCCATATACTCTCGGAAGGAAGTTACTCGGTAACCACGGAAACATTTCGCACACGCGCATTTCAACTACCGTGAAAGAAAACCGCAAACATTTCTCGCTAGTGTGGACAGATGCACTAAACTGTACCGGTATACTTTGTATCGATACAGTTATACCACTTTCGTACCGGTATAAGTGTGAACACAGCATTAGTAAATCAGCTTGGTATATATCGGATCACATGAAGGAGAATGTAATTGCATTTTTAATCCGAATGATCTTAGATTTTGAATGAAGCAATCATAGTGAGCGAGCACCCTGATAGGTTTGGATGGTTTCATGCCTTTGCATTTGCAGAAGGCACACATGAGAAATGTGTACATGATGTCAATATTTATCTTTCAATCTTTTTTTGCGATAAGCTTGTGACAAGCAAGTTCAGTTCGTAACCAGTGCGGCATCTAACTTTCAATTTTTAGCCAATTTAAGCCAAGTATCATGGTGGAATATTAGTCAGCAGGTCACTGTTTAACATTCGAAGGCACTTTCCAATTTACAAAATGCTTCCTGGAAAAATGCTAACGTGAGCAAGATCAAACTTATACACACAAGAGAACTTTGAAATACGTAAAGTGCCCGTCAAAAGTTTGGACACACCTTCTCATTCAATGTTTTTCTTTATTTTTAGTCATTAAAAGTCACGTCATGTCTTAAAGTAATGATGGATGTCGTTTCTCTTCACTTAGTTGAGCGCTTCTTGACATAATATGGATTACTACGGTTGTGGAATCGGGCTATTTACTATATTTTTATTATTTACTGCATATAAAGTGTCTTGCAATTCATCCCCCTTGGTGTTTGTCCTGTTTTGTCGCGTTACAAGCTGGAATTAAAATTGATTTTGGAGGGTTAGCACCATTTGTTTTACACAACATGCCTACCGCTTTAAAGGTGCACATTGTTGTTTTATTGTGACACAAACAATAATTAAGATGAAAAAACAGAAATCTGGAGTGTGCATAAATATTCACCCCCTTTTGTATGAAACCCCTAAATAAGAGCTGGTCCAACCAATTCACTTCATAAGTCACATAATTAGTTGATTAAGCTCCACCTGTGTGCAATCAAAGTGTCACATGATCTGTCACATGATGTCTGTATAAATCAACCTGTTCTGGAAGGACCCTGACTCTGCAACACGACTAAGCAAGCAACATGAAAACCAAGGAGCCTCCAAACAGATCAGAGACAAAGTTGTGAAGAAGGGTTGGGTTATAAAAAATATCCCAAACTTTGAATATTCCAGGGAGCACCATTAAATCCATTATAGCAAAATGGAAAGAATATGGCACCACTACAAACCTGACAAGAGAAGGCCACCCACCAAAACTCACAGACCAGGCAAGGAGGGCATTAATCAGAGATACAACAAAGACACCAAAGGTAACACTGAAGGAGCTGCAAAGATCCACAGCGGAGATGGGAGTATCTGTCCATAGGACCACTTTAAGCCGTACACTCCACAGAGTGGGCAGGGCTTTCTGAAAGAGTGGCCAGAAAAAAAGCCATTGCTTAAGAAAACACGTTTGCAGTTTGCCCAACAGCATGTGGCAGACTCCCCAAACACATGGAAGAAGATTCTCTGGTCAAATGAGACTAAAATTGAACTTTTTGGCCATCATGGGAAACGCCATGTGTGGCGCAAACCCAACACCCTGAGAACACCATTCCAACAGTGAAGCATGGTGGTGGCAGCATCATGCTGTGGGGATATTTTTCATCTGCAGGGACAGGAAAGCTGTTCAGGACTGAAAGAAAGATGGATGGCACTAAATACAGGGCAATTCTGGAGAAAAACCGGTTTGAGTTGACCAGAGAATTTTGAGACCGGGACGAAGATTCACGGTCTAGAAGGACAATGACCCTAAACATACTGCTAAAGCTACACTGGAGTGGTTTAAAGGGAAAATTTAAATGTCTTGGAATGGCCTCGTCAAAGCCCAGACCTCAATCCAATTGAGAATCTGTGGCATAACTTGAAGATTGCTGTTCACCAACGCAACCCATCTAACTTGAATGAGTTGGAGCAGTTTTGTCTTGAGGAATGGGCAAAAATCCCAGTGGCTAGATGAGCTAAGCTAATAGAGACAAACCCCAAGAGACTTGCAGCTGTAATTGCAGCAAAAGGTGGCTCAACAAAGTATTGACTTGGGGGGGGGGGGTGAATACCTGTGCACACTCCAGATTTCTGCTTTTTCATCTGAATTATTGTTTGTGTCAGAGTAAAAAACAATTTTCACCTTTAAAGTAGTAGGCTAGTTGTGTCAATCAAATGGTGTTAACCCTCCAACAATCCATTTTAATTCCAGCTTGTAATGCGACAAAACAGGACAAACACCAAGGGGGATGAATACTTTTGCAAGACACTGTATGAGGGTCTTCCCCAAAAAAGTTGGAAGCAGCCAATTGTAAAGAATGTCTTTGTATGCTGTAGTATTACAATTTTCTCTCACTGGAACTAAGGGCCTCAACCTGTTCCAGCATGACAATGATCCTGTGCACAAACCGAGCTCCATGAAGATATTGCCGATGTTTGGTGTGGTAGAAGCCGAGTGGCCTGCACAGAGCCCTTACCTCAACCCCACTGAACACCTTTTAGCAATAACGGGCTATTTTTTTTAAAGGTAGCTGTCATCGAGTTGTGTAATGTATCAAATTAAAGAGTGTGAATTAGTTTCATTTTGTAAATACGTCTTTAAAAAAAAAAAAGTTATGAACATTTGAAAATCCAGTGTTTTATAAAATTCCCAATTCAGTCCGTTGCTCCGGTCACAAACCAGAAATCATTTTTCATTGGTTTAATTTTTAATTGCAAAGTGACCTTGGGTATGAGAAAGGCGCTATATAAACGTAACTACTTCTTATTATTATTATTATTATTATTAAAATGTCTTTAAAGGCCAAACAAAAACATGCCGTTCTCCCATACAAACGTACAGTAGAGGAGGTTCCTCAGCGCAACAGCGCACTGTCGAGCCTATTGGGATGAACTGGAATGCTAGACAGGTGTTGTGCTATAGGACAGTTATCCAGACTAAATCCAGAATAATGATTATTTAAATGATAAGGTTAGATTTAGGCTAGGGTTAGTCAGAAACCAATCATGCCCCTTTTCCACCAAAGCAGTTCCAGGGCTGGTTCGGGGCCAGTGCTTAGTTTGGAACCGGGTTTTCTGTTTCCACTGACAAAGAACTGGCTCTGGGGCCAGAAAAACCGGTTCCAGGCTAGCACCAACTCTCTGCTGGGCCAGAGGAAAGAAGTGCTTACGTCAGCGGGGGACGGAGTTGTTAAGACCAACAACAATAACAAGACCGCGAAAGATCGCCATTTTTAAGCGTCGAGAAGCAGCAGCTGTACAAACGCGAAGTCATCCATTATTATTATTGTTGTTGTTGTTGCTGCTGCTTCTTCCGTGTTGTTTTTGCTTCGATATTCGCGACAAGGTTTATGCAAACGTAGCGACGTAACTGACGTATACAGCGACGTAATGACGTGGCTTCCCTTAGCACCGCGAGCGATGGAAAAGCAAACTGGTTCTCAGCTGGCTCGCAAGTTGAACGAGTTGTGAACCAGCACCGGCCCCGAACCAGCCCTGGAACTGATTTGGTGGAAAAGGGGTATCAGAGGTGAGGAAAAAGTGGAAACGTAGCCACAGTCTGCTCGCCATCAGTGCCAAAAATCAGATGGACAAACTCTAAGAATCATCAGAGAGAATTTCACAGTGCATCTCAAGTCAAACACCAGCAGTACTTCATTACAATCACTGATCTTACCAGAAGTAGGACTTGACATGTTCTTGAATCAGCACCCATGTTTCTCCAAAGTCATCTGACTTCCACAGCTTCCAGAAAAAAAAAAAAAAGGAAGCAGATAAAAGTTTGAGAGTTCGAGCCCAGCTGATGACTCATACAGCAAATTCAGACTGAAACTTCTCTCTACAGGCTTTAACACTGATGAATCACCACATATGCTGGACAAATGCCACTGGCACAAAGATTTTCAATATGATGTTTTTAATGCGAAGTTATAAAGTTTATTCCATACTGAATCAGAACACGAAAATAACTATCCTGCATGTTATGGATTTAAAAAAAAAAAAAAAAAGCCGCCATTTCATAAAATACCCTGTTTTTATACTCGGAAAAAAATAAAGCAACACTAACCAGGAATACCAGTAAGTTTTCACTCAAGCACTGTTTTGGACAAACCTGCTTATTCGGGTGGGAACTGTCATAACCCAGGACCAGGTTTGGTCTCTTGCTGTGCAGGAGCAGGTCTGTGGGTTTGAAGGGGATGGAGAATCCCTGGACGCTCTTGCAGAAATCAAAGGTGTTCCAAAGGTAACTGTTTTTGGTGTCCGCAAAAAGGTACTGAAGGCGACATGAGAGAACAGAATAAAAAGCCAATTATTTTTTCAGACATTTTAATTCAGCCATTCATTCAATCATTCATCTTTAGCAAGTGCTTCATCCTGCTCAGGGTTAGGGTGGATCCACAGTTTATCCTGGGAACACTGGGTAAAAGGCGGTCCACCCAGACCATCATACAAGCAGAGCTTCGTTTCTGTTTTCGGCTGATGGCAAGATTGTGGTCATGATCTGTGTCTCCTATCAAAAACCCTCATCGTACGTTCAGAAGTATTTACTAATCTAGTACACTCATCATGGGCATAGACATCATGGCAATACTGGGCTTTCAGTGATTTCCTCGAACTGTTCTTTTTCTGAGGAAGTATGATTTGTACAACATACTTTGGAGGGAAAAAAACAACAACAACAATTTGGTGCATCAGTTTGAATTTATTTTGGGTTTTCTGGAATCAAAACAGGGTCAAAATTACACATACATGGTAGGGATGTTAACCGATGACCGTTTGACCGATGGTTGACCGAATCAATGTCAGCCAGTTAATTTTTTTTTTGATTGTTGGTTAAAAAAAAAAATCAATCGTTTTGAAGCTGCCGATTCTGGAGCGGAGAACCTGGAATTCTGTGTTCTAAACGCTTGGGGCATGCCATGCGGTGTAAGAACGACAGCTGACAAATCAGAAACACCCATTCAGTCATGTCCCGCCCTCCCACCCCAGTTGAAGACAGCTGCCACTCGGCGAAAGAAAAGTCTCAGTGTTAGATTACATTTTACTACGATGTTAACCAGGTACGTAACATCAAGGAAATTCTTGACTATCAAAGAAACAAGAACACGGCGCATGAATGAAGTCGATGGTTGATTAGTCTGGTGAATATTAATGTCAACGTAATAATAATACACAAGATCTGAACTAGAACCTGGTTACTCACTGATGTTACTTAGCATCAGACAGTTGCTATATTAGCTTAGCGGCTAATCAGCTCCGCTCCAGCTATCCCATTCCCAATGGCTGTGCACAATTAGCAGCCATGTAACCATAATATCAGTAGCTGGAAAACAATTGCAGTATGAGGTCTCTGTGGCTCACTTCGAAGAAAAGTGCCTAGTCCGTAGCAGTATGCAATATCAACACACAGCCTACTGCAGTTAACTGTAAACAGCAGGGGCCGTATCGCTAAAACGTCCTATCTTCAATGAAAAGTTAAGATGGGACAAGTGTATGATAGGATTGTTTTCAATCGGCTACTCAATGCAAGCAGCGGTAGTGACTGAGCTAAAGCTTGCCGCTTAGAAAATGACGGCAATTTACTGAGAACATGTTCATACTGATATTTTTAATGCCAAGTTGCAACTTAACAAAAGTGCGTGCCCCTTGCTGACACGGCCATCAGTGCCGCGTTTGACTAAATGTTTCGCGCTGTAGAAAAGGTAATGTGAGTGGAGGGCAGCGACTGGGACTGAATGTGCGGATGCTCGCGGTTAGATTTAGAATAGATTCTAATAATTCCAATTCGAGAATTTTAAACTCATAGGTTAACCGACTTTAACCGGCTAATGAGGCTCGGTGGTCGGTCAAGATTTTTTTTTAGTTTTCGCCATCCCTAATACATGGTCAACATATAGATACAGCAAGCCTAATATTTGGTTAAATGTCCCAGGGCAAGTTTCACCTTGACCAGACACTTTTAGTAGCCATGAACAAGCTTCTGGCAGAATTCTGCTTGGATATTTGACCACTCTTCTTGGCAGAATTGGTAGAGTTCAATTAAACGTGTGCGCTACCTAGCACATACCCAACTTTTAAGCCCAGTCCACATATTTTTGACAGGGTTGAGGTCAGGACTTGTTTTAAGCTCAACGTTACACTGCTTTATCCATTCTACAATCAGCTTTGATGTGTATTTAGCATCACAGTCCTGTTGGAACACCCAGTTGTATCCAAGTTTCTGAAGAATTATGAGGTAGTCCTCCTTCATTATTCCATCCACTTTGTGTAATGCACCAGTTCTAGTGGTGGCAAAACAACTCCAGAGCATGATGCTACCACCACCATGCTTAAAGCATATACGCAGAACCATGGCCTCACTTTTTCATTATAAATGCCTTGAGACCTCAAGAATGGCACAGGAATAGTTTTAAGCGTTAACAATAAATCTCATCTCATCTCATTATCTCTAGCCGCTTTATCCTTCTACAGGGTCGCAGGCAAGCTGGAGCCTATCCCAGCTGACTACGGGCGAAAGGCGGGGTACACCCTGGACAAGTCGCCAGGTCATCACAGGGCTGACACATAGACACAGACAACCATTCACACTCACATTCACACCTACGGTCAATTTAGAGTCACCAGTTAACCTAACCTGCATGTCTTTGGACTGTGGGGGAAACCGGAGCACCCGGAGGAAACCCACGCGGACACGGGGAGAACATGCAAACTCCACACAGAAAGGCCCTCGCCGGCCCCGGGGCTCGAACCCAGGACCTTCTTGCTGTGAGGCGACAGCGCTAACCACTACACCACCGTGCCGCCCCAACAATAAATCTAATATAGTAATTTTACGATTAAAGTGATTCATATAGGTAGCGGTCTGAGTGAATGACCTTGACGTCCGTAACGTCACAGCAGGAAGTCTATCGGTCTCATCGCCATTTCAGCTATACTAAAGCACAGAGCTGACTGCAACTCCGATCCTCCATTTTGAGCCAATTTATCACCATGCCATGTAGATGTGCCAGCAACACAACAGAAAGTGGATTTAGGTTGCATTCATGGCCCAAGAATGTTCAAACTGCAAAGACTTGGACGTGTTTTGTGAGAAGTTCATGGGCACATTGGGCACCTACGAAGTGGTCCCTCCTCTGCTCTGCACATTTTACTGAAGACTCGTACGAAACCTCTGATCTGTTGAGGAGCGTTGGCTATAAGCCCATATTGAAAGAGGGTGCAGTAGCAACAATTAAATAAAACTACAAGAAAAGGGAAGCATTTATTTTATTTATTTTTTGAAAGGAAAGTGAGTTCAGTTGCACCAGTTCTCCCGGAGCGTGAGCCGAGGGTTGTTGGTAAAACACGGGACGGAACGGGACGGGACATATCGCTTGGGCAGTGACCTCCCCGCGGTTGTTGCTAAAAATGGTGACGTTCAATTGCCTCGGACAAGCAGTAATGGCGGAGTACTCAGTATGGAGAAAATGGAGAATGAGTGGAGCAGCCGTCTTATTTCTAAACTGGATATTGCTGCCATCTCACCCTTATGTGGAAGAAGTGAATGAACGGAGAACTGAACAAACAACTGAAAGTCAGATTATTTCAAAACAAATCAGCCACAAGGTCGGCCTTCAAGAAGCGAGAACGCAGACGGGTAAGCGCCGACTCTCATTTGGATATAAAACAACAAAAAAACACGTTGTTTACCTGCATTTAGATTAATACATGTAACTTGTATTGTGTGTTTAAGTTACTGGTATAAGATTATTTAATTTGGTTCGGAATGTGTGTCTCAGTTCATCTGATTATTTAATGAGCCTTTTACGTTTTATCAGTAAAAAGGCATGCATGTACATGTGTGCTGCATAAGTTATAACACCTATCCTGTTTTTATGAGAGTCAACCCACAATCAATCAATGAAGTCAAGTCAGTCTTAGTTGAGCAAGTCGGTAACGGGATTTCTTACTTTCACCATAAATTTTTATTTATATGACTTTGGTCTATAGTTGTCAAAGGCCTCGGCCTTAAAACCGGTTACCGCTGTGACATCACGCACTCAGGGCTGGCTGGCTCAGCGGGGCAGCTCCAATGCCAACTTCACGGTCGATTTTAACTCTCAAAAATATATATTTTTTAATTTCCATTTATGCAGCATACAAGAGTCAAGGGTGGAGATACTATCCACTCAGAAATTTATTTAAAAATGAAGGTTCTGCGTATTTCCTTTAACAATTAGTACAGCGTTTCTCTGTACGTCTGGTCACTGTGGCCAAACGACTCAATTCAACCATAAACCTTTCTGCCAGAAGGCTTTTTCTTTGTCCAAGTTGTCAGCTGCAAACTTTAGTTGAGCATGAAGGTGTCTATTTTGGAGCAGGGGTTTCTTTCTTGGACAGTAGCCTCTTAGTCCACATCAATGTAAAACTCGCTTGACTGTCGACAGTGTTCCAGCAGCTGGGTTCATGGGTTGTTCATGGCCATTTCCTCTCAATTGAGGGTAACAGTCTGGGTCTTCTTCCAGCAAAGTGGTTTGGCAAATTGGCTACACCACCCAATAACTTATCCTTGCATGATGATCTTGGAATCTGCAGTTGTTTAGAAATCTCTCCAATAGAAATTCCTGAGTTGTGTAAATCTATGATCCTCTTTCTCAGATCTGCACTGAGCTCCTTGGACTTTCCCGTTGTACTGCGTGTTGATCAATCCAATGCGCGCTCACACTCAGATTTGTTGACAGAGTGGCTGGCCATGTTATGTCCCAGGGCTCCCTCATGTCTGTGTTACGTTCTGGCTCTCCCTTTTAGTTATGCTGTCATAGTTAGTCTTGACCGAGTCCCCGCTTGCACACAGCACACAATGTACACTGTTCTTAACCATTAGATGACAACGGGCATACCAAACAATCTGCGTTTTTCTCCCTCTCTCAGTCAGGTTATACATGTCAATCTTGAGATACCAGTGATGCTGGCTTCTTCTGCTCTTCAGAACTGCCTGATCCATCCCGATGCCCTACTTCTGGTTAGATTTCTCATCACTTCACTCCTGCAAGGACGGCCCCACATGTCCAGCCCCTGATCCATCCTGATGCCCTACTTCTGGCTAGATTTCTCATCACTTCACTCCTGCAAGGACAGCGCTCGAAACTAACGGTGTCCCGATGTCCCGGGGACCATAAAAAATGTCATCGGGACACAAAATTATCATATCTGGGACAATCCCGGGACAATGGAAAAAAATAGATCTAGAAAAAAAGTTCTACATTAATATTATTTACAAAGCCGTAACACATACGTAGACATTCACCTAATTTGTCAATTTTAATTTTAAAACGTTAACAGCGAAAAATACATAGTAGCTACACTTTCGATGCACCTGCATCCGTAGGCTACAGAGCAGCGCATTCTGTTCTAGAATCTTCGGCCGGTGTCCGCATTATACGGACTTGGAATGGAATTGCTACCGCACACGCTGCGCCGACTCTTGCCAGAACAAAAATGCTGAAGTGGTTGAAGCGGACCGACTGCGGGGAAGAAACTGAAAGCCCAGACATAACGTCTCCGGGACCTTCAGGATCCAAAGTGTCATCGCCTGGTCTGCAG
This sequence comes from Neoarius graeffei, assembly GCF_027579695.1. Lineage (NCBI taxonomy): Eukaryota > Metazoa > Chordata > Actinopteri > Siluriformes > Ariidae > Neoarius > Neoarius graeffei. Next base: position 20,266,074 of record NC_083585.1, read on the forward strand.
GCAACGTGAGCAACTGAATGAACTTGATGAACACTGTTAGACACGTTATAAAATACAACAGGAATGATGTGGATGATACTGACGGAAGATACCGTTCAACAGAATAAGTGAGTTTCCTTGGTGTCTTTCTAGTTCAGAAAGTTTAGTCAGTCAGCAGCACAACTAGGCTCGGACCTGCCACTATGCTGATGGTGCTAACATTTGCACCCGGCAGCGAAAGTTCATAAAATGGATAATGGAAAGTTCATAAAAATGGATAACGGTAATGGTGAAAATTATAAGTTGGCCTTATAAGTGCCAACAGATATTCAAGGTATAAGTAGATGAAATGAACATAAAAGGGGTCTTATTTTCAACTAAAGTGTACTGCAGATGTAGGGAGTTGAAACATTTTCTGAATGAGCTAGTTGGCCCCTTTAAATAAACGGGTATCTATTCATACAGTGAGATCGCCAAAGTTTAATAAACTGAAAATGCAATAACTGTAATTTTGAAGTAGATGATGTATAGGACATGTGTCGCTTGTGTCTTGTGACTTATTGTAAAAATGATATAAAGGGTTCAAAATCGCATAGTTACAAATATAATAGTAACTTCATATGATGGGCGGCACGGTGGTGTAGTGGTTAGCGCTGTCGCCTCACAGCAAGAAGGTCCTGGGTTCGAGCCCCGGGGCCGGCGAGGGCCTTTCTATGTGGAGTTTGCATGTTCTCCCCGTGTCCGCGTGGGTTTCCTCCGGGTGCTCCGGTTTCCCCCACAGTCCAAAGACATGCAGGTTAGGTTAACTGGTGACTCTAAATTGACCGTAGGTGTGAATGTGAGTGTGAATGGTTGTCTGTGTCTATGTGTCAGCCCTGTGATGACCTGGCGACTTGTCCAGGGTGTACCCCGCCTTTCGCCCGTGGTCAGCTGGGATAGGCTCCGGCTTGCCTGAGACCCTGTAGGGCAGGATAAAGCGGCTAGAGATAATGAGATGAGATGAGACTTCATATGATAATATTAACCACTGGTTATTTCAGAGAGGAAAAAAATGGGGACACTATTGCTTCCATTCGGGACAATACAACACAGAATTCGGGACCACTGGGGGACACAAAGAAAAAAAGTTAATTTCGAGCCCTGTGCAAGGACGGCCCCACATGTCCAGCCCCTGATCCATCCTGATGCCCTACTTCTGGCAGAAGTTCTCATCACTTCACTCTTATGGAGGATGGCCCCATATGGACAGTCTAAAGATACACTTAGAAGATGGCTCTGGACACTTACATTTTTGCTACGATGGTTTAGTACTACATTTGCCATGATAACTTTAGGACTACAGTTGTCATGAACGGTTTTGCACTCAAGTCTCCACTCAATAAACAGCTGCTAACTTCAACAGAATAAACTTCGTGTTGAAACTAGAATGAATTTCCTGGTTACATAATTGCACTTTTGACCATAAAAGACACACTTACAGAAGTGAGTTATTTGTAATCACACTATCTGTTATCATGCAGATGAGGGTGGGTTCCCTTTTGAGTCTGGTTCCTCTCAAGGTTTCTTCCTCATGTCGTTTCAGAGTTTTTGCCACTGTCATCTCAGGCTTGCTCATTAGGGATAGATAAATGTATTAGTTCATATGTTTAAAATCTTTATTTTTCTGTAGAGCTGCTTTGCGACAATGTCCATTGTTAAAAGTGCTATGCAGATAAATTGACTTGACTTGAGTGCTGCCAAACAAACCATTTTTATGCTGGCACAGAGAAGCTACCAGCTGCAGTCAATCATGACCAATAACCGTTAAGAGGCCTTGGCAAGTTAAAAGACATTCTGGAGCGTTCAGCACCACAGAATTAATAATCTAAGTGGGCATATGTAAATTTTCGATCACGTATGAATCATTTTGACTCTGTGCTTATTTCAGAAGGCCCAAAATAAATTAAAACTTGTGCGCCATATTCTTTTTTTTTCATGAAAGACGTTGTACAAATCATTCTGCCACAGAATAAGAACAGTTCAAAAAAAGCCCAATACTGCCATCATGTTCATGTCCATGATGACATCCATGACCATGTATGTAAACTCCTGACCACAACTGTAAATCTAGTATCAGTAGATTTAAAATAATATCTAGAACAGCGTACAAGTATGCAATCTGACACACAATGAGTTTGTTTACTGCTGTGGACACAGTCGCACGATGCTTTACTGCCAACTGCTATTTACACTGGTATTGCACCATGAAGCCACGCACGGCGGCCATATTGCATACGCGTTAGGGCTGCTCGATTATGGAAAAAATAATAATCACGATTATTTCAGTCAATATTGAAATCACGATTATTCAAACGATTTTTTGAAACAATGCATTTATTCAGCATTTCTCTTTTAAAAAAAACCTCTTTGTTATTGATCATTTACGTTCACCTTTCTTTCAAACTGAAAATAAATATAGTCTAGAAAAACTTAAGTTTGCGATGTATAAAACAAAATAAAAATATTCTTTTGACATAAGACAGAGAAAAACAAATGTACATGGCTGCATGTCTTTGGCTAAATAATATCCGATGGATGCTGCGAGTGCGTTGTGCCTCTCCGAACTCGTGGCATTGTAGAGAGTGGCTGAAATGGATGGCTGCATTGTCTTGCTGGTTGTGGCGGCATCGGCTTTATCTTTTTGTTTGTTTTTTATTGTTTCGTCGTGAATAACTTTATGGCTCAGTTTCAGGTGGTTGAAGAGGTTTGTAGTGTTGCCCAGAGGCGCAGATACTACCTTATTGCAAATCTCACACACGATGCGCTTCTGTTCCACGTCGGATTCTTCGAATCCAAAGTGATCCCGTATTACAGACGTTTTTCGTCCCTTTTTGTCGACCAACCGATTCTGCCCTCCTTCTGTCATCTTGCGAGCCTACCTCGCGCCAAACAATTCACAATCTCTCCTCCTTTCAGCTGCGTGATTGGAGAGCCATAGAGACACACACGCTGCTTCCGCCGCGTGAGTGTTGTCGGCAAGTCTGCGCATGGGCCCGCGGGAAGGAAATGTATTGCGTGTGCGCGTCCCCGACAAATCGCAAAATAATCGTTTCAACTCGATTATATGAATTTTGAGATCGTTTGACACAAAAATCGAAATTGTGATCAAAATTCGATTAATTGCACAGCCCTAATACGCGTAGTTAACAGCAAGTGTAAATCAGCCTTTACACTCTCATTCACACCTAGGAGCAATTTAGTGTCGCTAATCCACCTACTGTCATGTTTTTTAAGGGTGGGAGGAAACCAGAGAACCCAGAGGAAACCTTCAAGGACACTGGACACACCTGAATGCCTAACACACGTTAAGAGATCTCATACTGTAATACCGTTCAAGGGATCTCCAACTGCTGATAGCCTTTAACTGGAAAACAATTCTGTGGACTTCCTCTATAATCCAACTATTTAAATATTAGATACATTATGTAAACGCATACAAATCATATTTTGGATACTCATTAGAGCCATAAAGCTTGTTATTCCTGAGCTTTCCACTGACGGAACACATTTTTATTAAAATTGTTATTAGGTCCCAATTGACATGTATGTTCATCTCATCTCATTATCTCTAGCCGCTTTATCCTTCTACAGGGTCGCAGGCAAGCTGGAGCCTATCCCAGCTGACTACGGGCGAAAGGCGGGGTACACCCTGGACAAGTCGCCAGGTCATCACAGGGCTGACACATAGACACAGACAACCATTCACACTCACATTCACACCTACGGTCAATTTAGAGTCACCAGTTAACCTAACCTGCATGTCTTTGGACTGTGGGGGAAACCGGAGCACCCGGAGGAAACCCACGCGGACACGGGGAGAACATGCAAACTCCGCACAGAAAGGCCCTCGCCGGCCCCGGGGCTCGAACCCAGGACCTTCTTGCTGTGAGGCGACAGCGCTAACCACTACACCACCGTGCCGCCCCACATGTATGTTGTATAGGCCAAATTATTTCTGGAATATTAGGGTTTTCAAAACTCAGTAATTAACAGAGCTTCCCCTAAAGTGCGGACATGCAGCACTCCTTCGCGCTGTGCGACGTCAACACCGTACTGCCACTTGCACACCAAAAAACAAAAAAATCAGTACCATAACTTGAACAATGCAGAGTACTTTCCACACCTAAATATCTCCTATTCCCCTCAGAAAATGAGTAACACAAGCGCTCTGAGAGTACAATATCCCCCACTGGCAACTCGGCCATTACTCTGGTAAAATGCGACTGAATTGAATGAAATTGGAATAGGCGAATTAACGATATATAACAAAGAATCCTGCCAAGTTTTGTAAAATTCCTCCAAAAATTGTGAGAGGAGTTGATTTCAGAAGGCGAGCACCCTTCTCGTGACGGGCAGAAATTGACACGACATAATCCCCCTTCGGGCCTTTCAGCCAGCAGGGGATAAAAATTGTGCGGGAAGTTGATTTCAGAAAGTAAGCACACCTTGATGAAATTGCCAAAGTACAAGTTTGTTAATAATCAAGGGCATAACTCTGGGAAAATTTGCCCAAATTAAACGAAATTTCAATATGCGTAGAACTGTCATATAACAAAGCCTTCTGCCAAGTTTGGTGAAATTCCTCCACAAATTGTGAGAGGAGTTGAGTTCAGAAGAACGTACACCCTCATGAAATTGTCCAAGTACAAGTTATTTAATCAAGGGTCAAAACTGTGGGAAAATTTTCACAAACGAAATTAAATCGCAATCTGAGTATTACCGTCATATAACAAGGCCTTTTGCCAAGCTTCGAGAAATTCGTCCAAAAATTGTGAGAGGAGTCGATGTCAGAAAGAAAACATACTTTCATGAAATTGTCAAAGAATAAGGCTGTTAATCAAGGGCCACAACTCTGGTGAAATGCGACCAAATTTAAAATATGTGTAGTACCAACATATAACAAGGCCTCTTGCCAAGTTTCATTGAATTCCTCCAAAAATTGTGAGAGGAGTTGATGTCAGAAGGAAAACGCACACTCATGAAATTGTCAAAGTATAATTTTGTTAATCAAGGGCTGTAACTCTGGTAAAATGTGACCCAATTTAACGCAATTACAATCTGCGTATTACCGACATATAACAAAGAATCCTGCCAAGTTTTGTGAAATTCCTCCAAAGATTGTGAGAGGGGTTGATTTCAGAAGGTGAGCACCGTTCCCAGGATGGACGGACGGACGGACGGACAGAAATCGCCACGACATAATGACGGACAGATGGACAGAAATCGCCACTTCGGGCCTTTCGGCCAGTGGGGGATAATAACTATAGAAATAGGAAGATATTGTAATACAGTATATAGATCTAGACTATCCTGGTACTCAACCCAGAAGGGAAAATAAAGGGTTTCACTGCGTGCACTGACTGTCATTTGCAACCGTACATAAAACCATGTTCTCGTGCTGATCGCTAGATTGGGCTGTTGTGTGATTTGACCTCGATTCTGTTCCTGGCACTACACTGCAGGCTTTTGTGTGTGACTTTTGCCTGTTGGGTTGCGGGTTTGTAGTTGACAACTGTACTGCTAATATTCTAACTTCAGCTGCTATAATGTTCAATATTACACTACTGTTCAAAAGTTTGGGGTCACTTTGAAATGTCCTTCTTTTTGAAAGAAAAGCACTGTTCTTTCCAATGAAGATCACTTTAAACTAATCAGAAATCCACTCTATACATTGCTAATGTGGTAAATGACTATTCTAGCTGCAAATGTCTGGTTTTTGGTGCAATATCTCCATAGGTGTATAGAGGCCCATTTCCAGCAACTCTCATTCCAGTGTTCTAATGGTACAATGTGTTTGCTCATTGCCTCAGAAGGCTAATGGATGATTAGAAAACCCTTGTACAATCATGTTAGCACAGCTGAAAACAGTTGAGCTCTTTAGAGAAGCTATAAAACTGACCTTCCTTTGAGCAGATTGAGTTTCTGGAGCATCACATTTGTGGGGTCGATTAAATGCTCAAAATGGCCAGAAAAACGTCTTGACTATATTTTCTATTCATTTTACAACTTATGGTGGGAAATAAAAGTGTGACTTTTCATGGAAAACACAAAATTGTCTGGGTGACCCCAAACTTTTGAACGGTAGTGTATGCATTTTTTGTTGTGCAATAAAATTAAAGATATTTCTCTGAACTGACTGTTTCCAGTGTTTTCATTTCAAATCTAACTTTGCCCTTTACATTTTTCCCCTTGCATATTTGACAAGGTCAAAAACAGCAAATTTAATAATGTTGAATTGTGCCTAAATCAGCCCTAAATGCCACCAGAATGCACCATTTGAAGTCTTTAATTTCAAAATTTTCTGCGGGACCATGCCCCTGGACCCCCCTAGCAGCCGGGCAGCCCTTACGAGCAGGGCTCCGCACCCTGATTAATACAACAACTTCGAACGAGCTCTAAATTGACTTGGATAGGAAAGAATAATGCAAAACGTCAAAATCTCAGAATGCAAAGAAAACGCCCTGGATATATTTAAGACATAGTGGTTCTTTATATGTAAATATGCAGTGAGAATTCTCCCTTCGCGTCTTCTTGTTTGATCGTGTATATCTGCGAGTTCCCCGTTACGTCTTTCCTATTAATGGCAGAACAGCCTTCAGTCCGGTCCAAGGGCCAATGGGAAGAGCTTGGAGGATGAACCGAGTCAGAAGGGGTGTTCACACGGCACATATGTGAACCCTCACCGAATCCAGGGACGCATGTCGGCCGAAACGAATCCGAGATAAATCGCAAAAGAAGCATTTTTTTTTTCGAAATTTGTGATTTTTGTTTTTTTCCATCATGTGCAAGTTGAGATCTTGAAGAATGCAATCAGTATTTCAGATAATAGATTGTTTTGTTGGAAAAGCATACATTTTTTGTTGCAAATTGTCTCGTTTTTGTCAGGACTGTAGCCTGCTGGGGGGTGTGGGTAAATTACCATATGGGCCATTCACATGATGATTTAAGTCATTTGTTTTTTTTTTCCGCGAATCAGCTGTATGATACGAGCTGAGCTCGTGGCTACTTAACCTGCATACAGGCGTGTGATTTCACTATGGAATGAGTTACTAAACAGAGCGCAGAGGAGCTGAAACACCGCGAAGCAAACAGACACACGGTATTTACATCGGAGATAAACATTTCTAGCAAAAAAAACCGCAACCTCGTTTTCCAGATTGAATGGAATACTTGAATGATCGGATGATACACGGACCGTTCTAGGATTACATTCCATCGGAGGCATTGGTGTGTGCAAGGCGCCGTTTCTCTTTCTGATGGGGTGAGTTTATTAATCTAAGGCTGTGTGGTTATTTTTGCATGTAACGGAGAGTGTTGTGGTTTGGTTAAGCCTAGGTCACAACCGGACGTACGATTTTTTGGCCGTGTGATTTTTGGCGTTTCCCAAATTGCTGCGTTTTTTTTTTTGTTCACGGAGAAAGACGCGCGTTGGCCGTAAGTTTGTCTTGCAACCTGAAAAAAACGTAAGCACCTGTAGAGTTTGTTTGACATGACAAAGAACCTCTGCGGCCGGTCTGCGGCTCGAAAATCAGCACGTCACACGTGCGCGCTCGTGCTTTTCACACGCGCGCTCTCGTGTGTTTCATGCGCGCTCTCCGTGCGTTTCTTGCGTTTTTTGCGTGTAGACCGGCTGTAGGAGCACGTACGGCCGGTTGTGACTGAGGCTTTACATGAAACTAGTGTTGTGTTAGTTGTGTCATCATCGTGCTATCTTTCTTTCTTACGGTGTGAGTAATTTTTCAACCACAAAACGTTAAAGTATACTTTAGGACTTATTTTTGCACTTCATAATTGTGTTGGGCATACTTTGCATGGAAGGAAAATTGACGTGGTGATCTTTGTTTACATGAAAGTAGCATCGTGCTAGCTCGTAGGGGGTAGGGCTTTCCTTAATGTCATGCAAATGAGCACCATTATGTGCCCGCCCTGCACCCAGAGTAGCTGAGATGGAAAACTTTGAGGGCGATTTTCTCCCTTTTCTGTTTTAAGAAGTATACACTTTCAAAAGGCCACACATTCTTCAAATATTGTCAGATCTCCACATGGAAGGCATCACTGGAAAGCTTAGAAACTGTACTTTCTGAATCTGTCAATGACTCAAAATGCCCCCGGGCAGACATGTGTCCCTGGATTCTGTGATCTGACACATATTTGCATCGATGCTGCACCGATGTATTTTGTTGCGATATATCTTACGTCGGTGTAAATTTTGTGGAGCGTTCACACGTCACAACCCTGCTTACTAGAGAGAAGCGTGTTAGCACCGGTGCAGCCCCACTTGCGTTCACACGGCAGTTTTTGCGACCGTGCTATACGATAGTAATAATGCGGAAATGAAATATGCACATGCGTGAAAATGTACTTCCTTTTCCCGGTTGTCATGGCATCACCAAGCGCCGGGAAAACAACGTGGATGAAGACACCAGTGTTGCCAGATACTGCCAGGGCTTTGAACCGGTTCAAGGAATGAAAACGAAAACCGGGAACTTTTTCTATTTCACATGGAACAGAAACAAAACCAGAAACTTTATTATTTTTTATGTTCCGGAACAGAAACGCTTATTAAAAATAATGGTAACCGGTTAATACCGGTTTTTATTTCGTTCCTCAAAGTTTCTGTAGCCTACAAATAAAGTCATTCTTCTCCTGCGCAAGTTTCTATGACCCGCTGGGGTTCACTTCCTGTGTGACGTTCGCTGATTGAATGGAGAGAGCGGGAAGGTGGACTGCTAGTGAGTAAATGCATTACTGAGTGTCTGAGCAAAGAAGAGCCTGAACGTTGCAACCTCCCTATTGGCTGTTTGTAAAAATGTATCAGTTGTTGCCCTTCCCACGGGAATCATCGCGGGCTCGAGAGACGAGACCTGACGAGTTAGTTCGTTGGTAGCAGAACAAAATGTCTGGACACAAATCGGGTTTTCAGAAAAGGAAAGAAAATAAACGGAGGGTCGAAAATACAAAAAAGGAGGCAGAAAATGCAAAACGAGTTTTAAGGTAGGACAAATGGTTACTTTTCTGAGGCAGCCCGCCGTGGCTGCCTGCAGGCTTATTTATTATAGCCCATTTAGTTAAAATAGTTGATATAAAATGTTTATAGTTATAGTTATGTGATGGTTGTCCTGATTTAGACTGTTTTTTTTTTTTTTGGGGGGGGGGGGGGGGGGTGTTTGCGCAATGTTGCACCCGGGTCCAGATTAGGGCAGAACCGGCCCTGGCTACATTTCAGGTGTAGTTTGTTTTATGTATGTATGTACTTGCATAGATGTGTACTTGGTCTTCCAATATGGCGCCTAACAAAATCTCGCGGCGCGGTGACGTCATGCGGTAGCCCTCTATAGGGCCTGACTAGCCTTTGGTAACACACTAAACGAACTATCTTTTCATTTTTGGCACTTTTTCTGTTTGTGTAGATGGGAAGACATACTGAGAATCCAAATCGCCAACATTTGAAATAATAATTGTTTTGAATTATTTCTTGTCTTATTTAATGAAGGTTGTAATAGAATTAGCCTACATTTGGCTTAAGCTGGATGAGACAGAGACATAATTTTATAGCCATTTGTTAAACAGCTGACAGGGAACGTAATTAACCGTTCCGGGAACGAAATTTTTTTGTTCTAACCGGTTCGGGAACGTCTATTTAATGGTGGAACCCAAAACCGGAAACGTTAAAATTCTGTTTCTGTTCGGAACGAACCAATAGGAAAAAAATTCTGGTTCAAAGCCCTGGATACTGCTGACATTTTCCAGCCCAAAATATGTTCAAATCCGCCAAAGTGCACTTAAAACCGCCCAATCTGGCAACACTGGAAGACACGCAGTTCTGTTGTTGTTGATATTCGCCATTTTGGAAGCGCAAAATACCAGGATGCAAATTATGCAATGCCCATATGTAATCAACTCTCCTCACGCGTAGCGAGTCTACCCCTGTAGCGTTCAGACGTCCCATTTTATATCGGAGCTGCCCCGCAAACTAGCATTTACTCTGGAGTAAATTTCTTAAACCACCTCCAGAGCAGGGTTAGATTTGCACCGGTTTAAGCAGCTTTCAGGGGCGACACCGCTATAACTTTGTACCGTGTGAACGCTCTACCGGGGCAGCCCCGGTGCTACACCGGAGTAAAAGTTGCCGTGTGAACACCCCTAGAGAAAGAAAGGACAACGAGATAGAGGAAGAGAAAAGAAGTAAAACACATTGCTCACAGATGACCATGTGTAGTTTAGAACATGCACTTCCACCAGGAAGCAAAACTGATGAGGCTGCTATAAAAAGACACGTCCATGAACAGTCATGCCTTTGTCTTTAGGGAATATTTTTTTTTATCTTGAATTTGCATGAACTGCCTTTCAGATATTATTAAATAAATAAATAAATACCCAACTGCCAACTTATTCAGACTGTTCATTTGTCATCATCATCATCTAGGGAAATTCATCTATTAAATTAAAAGTGGACAGCTGTCCTAATGCCGTAGTGCTAATACTACACACTGCAAAATGCTATCGTTAGTTATCCTCCCAGTAAGTGCCCCAATCTGGCTCAGGACTCTGGCCTGAGGATCCGCACTGCAGAATCATTGAGCAGAGCAGCACTTCAATTCCCAGGTGTCTTTACAACTGGCAACTCGTCCCTGAAGGAAGCAATTATGATGGGTGCCAAGGGCGACGGCTATGGACAAGACTGGGCCTATTAGTCACGCTGTCATGGAGTCTCATGGGAACTGCTCCCACACTCAAAACCGGCTCCTTCTCTCTCTCTCTCTCTCTCTCTCTCTCTCACACACACAAAACTTAAAGGAGAACTGAAGGCAATTTTTTTTATCATCAAAATTCTATTTCTCATTTTATTAAATCTCAGAATGCATTTTTGATCGCCATTTTGTCGCTGCTATAGCAAGTTATGGTGTTTGAAATATGCTCTGTAATATATCAGTCCATATGTCAAAGCGATGGCCGTAAACGAGATTCGTTGAGACCTGTGCGAGACATCGTAGGACGAACAGCGGAAATCAAAAGTGACCGACATCTACCAATGTCGTCAAAAGACGCGCGCGCCCTCTTTCGAACGCTGACGTAATCGAGCCGGAAGTTTTGTTTGTTTTGATAGCAATCAGGAAAGTTTGAAAAAAGTAAACAGTAATCGTCATTTAAACTCGTTTTTGTGCAATACTTCGTTTGGAAAACAGTTTTCAAAATGGCGGCACTGACACCTGGCTGACGTTTCACGTTTCGAAGTCTCGCACAAGTCTCGTGAAGATCGCGCGGATGAGCGACGCCTGCCGTGGACCAAACGAACTAAATTCAACACGGCTAAAAACCGAATAGGCCGATAAGTATAATATTTAATTGCAATCCGTTGCCGATACGAGTCACGATATAAGGTTCCTAAAACCGAAAACGGAATTGAATAACACGTTAATTAAGAAATAAAGCAAGTTTAAAAATAACTTCAGTTCCCCTTTAAAGAGAAGCATAAGCCACAGCAGCACATCTCCATGTCAAAGCGACCTTAACTGTGCTTTAAAGGAACAGTCCACCGTACTTCCATAATGAAATATGCTCTTATCTGAATTGAGACGAGCTGCTCCGTACCTCTCCGAGCTTTGCGCGACCTCCCAGTCAGTCAGACGCAGTCAGACGCGCTGTCACTCCTGTTAGCAATGTAGCTAGGCTCAGTATGGCCAATGGTATTTTTTGGGGCTATAGTTAGATGCGACCAAACTCTTCCGCGTTTTTCCTGTTTACATAGGTTTATATGACCAGTGATATGAAACAAGTTCAGTTACACAAATTGAAACGTGGCGATTTTCTATGCTATGGAAAGTCTGCACTATAATGACAGGCGTACTAACACCTTCTGCGCGCTTCGACAGCGCATTGATACGGAGCTCAGATATCAATGCGCTGTCGAAGCGCGCAGAAGGTGTTAGTACGCCTGTCATTATAGTGCAGACTTTCCATAGCATAGAAAATCGCCACGTTTCAATTTGTGTAACTGAACTTGTTTCATATCACTGGTCATATAAACCTATGTAAACAGGAAAAACGCGGAAGAGTTTGGTCGCATCTAACTACAGCCCCAAAAAATACCATTGGCCATGCTGAGCCTAGCTACATTGCTAACAGGAGCGACAGCGCGTCTGACTGCGTCTGACTGACTGGGAGGTCGCGCAAAGCTCGGAGAGGTACGGAGCAGCTCGTCTCAATTCAGATAAGAGCATATTTCATTATGGAAGTACGGTGGACTGTTCCTTTAAGGCCCATGCATGAGATTTGAGGGAAAGCAAAAGGAGATACTCACGCGTCTGTTATCAGCAGGGCTGTGGTAGAACTGCGAGATCACCTGCTTGCTGTTGTCCTTCCCGCCAGACAGGTCAAACTTATCTGATATATGGATGAAAGTGGTTCCATAGTCATACGACACATAAACCTGTGAAAACAGCATTTAAAATATAGTTAGGCGTATCGGGTGAAAATTAAAATGCAGTCCAAATTGCTGAGCACTGTGCTCGTTGAATTCAGAATCGAATGCAGAACAACATACTTTTTACAGGATTAAAATACGTTCATCCGTTCTTGCGATATTACAAATCCAAGATTGAAAAAAACGGCTTAATTTTTAGAAAACGGCCGTAATATTCCGTCTGAGGATCACATGGTTCGAAATGGGCCTCATTAACCAATGAGATCAAATGTTTTTTTCTTAATAACTTTTCGATTTTTCAAGATATTTACATTGAAATTGGCAGGAACACAGATAGTTGTATACTGAATACAAAGCTTGAAAAATGCGTAAAAACAAATTATGAAAATGAGTAATTAGTATTGATTATGCTAATTAGGTTACACTCAATAAAAGAGTAAAAGATTGTTTCTAATCCCCTCTTTGTGCTCTGTAGGCCTTTGTATTCCTCAAAAGTAGGGCCTACTAGTGTTTATATGAAAGAATATAAATGATAATATTTACAGGAAATTTAAATTCATAGTAAAGTAAATGGGCGGCACGGTGGTGTAGTGGTTAGCGCTGTCGCCTCACAGCAAGAAGGTCCTGGGTTCGAGCCCCGGGGCCGGCGAGGGCCTTTCTGTGTGGAGTTTGCATGTTCTCCCCGTGTCCGCGTGGGTTTCCTCCGGGTGCTCCGGTTTCCCCACAGTCCAAAGACATGCAGGTTAGGTTAACTGGTGACTCTAAATTGAGTGTAGGTGTGAATGTGAGTGTGAATGGTTGTCTGTGTCTATGTGTCAGCCCTGTGACGACCTGGCGACTTGTCCAGGGTGTACCCCGCCTTTCGCCCGTAGTCAGCTGGGATAGGCTCCAGCTCGCCTGCAACCCTGTAGAAGGATAAAGCGGCTAGAGATAATGAGATGAGATGAGATGAGTAAAGTAAATTTAGAAATCACTACTTTCTTTTTTTATTTTATTTGCACTTTCCATCCATTCCAAACTTTTTCTGATTGGAGCTTGTATGTACATTTATACATGATGCTCACCACCCCGGAGTTGTTCTACACTGCAGTATTACATCAGAAGTCCAGCGTATTAATGAAGCTCCAGAGGTAATAAGGGGTAAATTGGTGAAGTATCCCAGGATTATGATGGTCCCTTGAGAATTTGGAAAACAGTACAGAATGGCTGACACGTGAATACTGTACTAGACATAGCTCTGGTCTATATTTGCAGGCCGTACTGGCAGTGTTTTAGATATAGCTAATGAGAAGTAATGCTGTGTTCACACTTATACCGGTACAAAAGTGGTATAACTGTATCGATACAAAGTATACCGGTACAGTTTAGTGCATCTGTCCACACTAGCGAGAAATGTTTGCGGTTTTCTTTCACGGTAGTAGAAATGCGCGTGCGCGAAATGTTTCCGTGGTTACCGAGTAACTTCCTTCCGAGAATATATGGCGGATGAAACAACGTGTGTGTGCTTTTTGTTGTCAGTGTACAGTCTGTATTTCTGGTGGTCATTTATTCAGTCGAATCGTATAAAACACGCGAGGCAGTTGAGAAAGAAACAAACGAATCTCCGTTCTTCACTATTTTATTCAGCGAAGACATCGATTGAGGTGTGTGACTTTGCGCATTATATTTGTATCGATACAGAGCCGCTTCATCTGTCCACACTACAGCGAAGCGCTACAGTACCGATACTGTACCGGTACGAAACCCATACATTTGTGAGTTTCGTACCGATACAGTTATACCGCTACAGTACCGGTATAGTTGCTAGTGTGGACAGGTGTTGCGGTACGAAAGTAGTTTCGTATTGGTCCAAAATCCCTAGTGTGGACAGGGTACAACAGAATAACAAAACATGCCGGGACATGCTGGTGTAGGAAGATAATCAATGAAGCAGTGGAGTTGAGTATTCTGATATCACGGCACATCCAAAAGTGTTTTATTCCTCTTATACCACAGCAATATGCCAGTGAGTACAATTTCTACTGATTAAAGAACAATATATCATACTGTTTATCCATTTTTGGTTGCATTTAGGGTTGTGTAACATCCACAAAAATGCTTTCTTCACTCTCTTGAATAAAAACAGAAAAATGTCGCTTGTCATGTTAACGAGAAACTGCGAGTCAAATCCTGACCAATCAATATTTATTGTGGTGGCAAATTTATATCATCTGTTCGATTTATAAGTCTTATCATAATTCTTTTATACCAAGTTTTAGACTTCGATAAAGTAATATGGGCTTGAAAAAACAAGAGTGCTCTGAGCGCACAATATCCCACGCTGGCAACTCGGCCATAACTCTGGTAAAATGCGAGTGGATTGAACGAAATTGCAATATGTGTATTACCAACATATAACAAAGAATCTTGCCAAGTTTCATGAAATTCATCCAAAGATTGTGAGAGGAGTTGATTTCAGAAGGTCAGTACCCTTCCTGGGACGGACTGATGGACAGAAATCGCCACAAAATAATCCCCATTCGGGCCTTTCAGCCAGCGAGAGATAAAAATTGTGCGGGAGGTTGATTTCAGAAAGCAAGCACACCTTGATGAAATTGCCAAAGTACAAGTTTGTTAATAATCAAGGGAAAATTTGCCCAAATTAAATGAAATTTCAATATGCGTATAACTGTCATATAACAAAGCCTTCTGCCAAATTTGGTGAAATTCCTCCACAAATTGTGAGAGGAGTTGATGTCAGAAGGCGAGCACACCTTCATGAAATTGTCAAAGTACAAGACTGTTAATCAACGGCTGTAACTCTGGTAAAACGTGGCCAAATTTACATTGTTTGATTTTAGAGTGTATTTTTATCTATATTATCTACACTTATAAATATTTATATATACTGTTTTTCTTAATATAATTTTTTGTGTAATCTTTATCTGTTTTTACAAGTAAGGAGAGAGAGAAACTAGTCTGGCTAACGCAACTTCAAAGCTCTGCGAGCATTTGGTCTGGCAAAGATATTAAGCCCAACCGTTTCCCAGAGCCCGTGGTTGACCCGCCTCCCTGAAATGCCTCAGTTTGCTATTGGTCAAAGCCAGAAAAGGCTGTGACGAAGCTTAAACCAATCACATCACTCTTTCCTCTGACGTATGCGACGCGACGGGGCTAACTGGTAGATTAAACTCTTACCGAAGCCGGTCGGGAGCAAGGCGAAAACGTCCTTCCTTTCAATAAATACCTCCAGGACTGCTCTTTGCTCCGTTTTCAATGAGAACTTGCTCCATGTTCGTAATGTTTCTAGTGAATGAAGCGCTTCCGGCATAGACTCTGTAAACAATCTACGGCTTCCGGTCGCAGTTCTACTACGTCACTGCCTTGAACACGCCTCTACCCAGGGCCGTTGGAGATGCTCAAAGTTGATTGGCTCCCGATTTTTCGGGAGCTTGGAAGAGCTGGAGATAGCTTGCCTGGCCAGACTAAGCTCGCAACAGGCCCTCGTGTTGCGTCACACTTAGGATGGGCGGGCCCAGGCTAGAGAGAAACGGCATTTCAATTCTCCTATGTCCTGGATATATCGTGAATTGACAATAAAAAATCTTTGAAAAAAATCTTTGAAATTTAATGAAATTACAATCTGCATACGCCCAACATATAACGATGCCTTTTGCCAAGTTTGGTGAAATTCATCCAAAAATTGTGAGAGGAGTTGATGTCAGAAGGAAAACACACTCATGAAACTGTCAAAGTATAATTTTGTTAATCAATGGCTGTAACTCTGGTAAAATATGACCCAATTTAATGACGTTACAATCTGCGTATTAACGACAAAAAAATAATCCTGCCAAGTTTTGTGAAATTCCTCCATAAATTGTGAGAAGAGTTGATTTCAGAAGGTGAGTACTTTTCCCGGGACGGACGGACGGATGGACATCGTCACGACATAATCCCCCTTCAGGCCTTTCGGCCAGCGGGGGATAAAAAAAATAAAAAATAACAATATTAAAAAAAAAAAAACAGACCAGTTCATTTACAATCATAAACTGCAGAAAAACTTTAAAACTTTTGTTCCTTTTCTTCTTGTAAATAATTATTTTATTATACAGCAATATACTAAACTTAGAGTTATTATTATCTTCTGCCGGTGATGTAGTATTACTAATATTACGTAAGCCAAACAAGCTCCTCTCTCATTACAACAAGCTTTATATTCACACGGCACTTCGTTCCTGTTTTCCGTGTCCTGCTTTTGTGTGAAGACAATTAGAAATTCAAGTCACAGTTCTCAAATTCCCATTCCTACCTTCGCACTAGCTTTAAACCAGAGACTGATTCTGCAAATACAAATACTAAAAAGTTACCCAAGAAGCCAACAGAAACAGTCTGTTAACTGGAAAATACCTGCCACTTTTCCACCCCTTGTTTTCCTGTGACATCCAAATGTTCAGTCATGTAAACAAATCCTGGTCAAAGGTTCACCTTTTTAGGCTGGCTTTTATGTGTGTGCCATCACATTCTTTCTGGAAAATGACGACACACAAATAACGCCGAAGCCGGACTGGGTATCAGAGGTAAAACCCCACCTCATCCTCAGGGCTCCGATTCTCCACCAAATCACACCAATGATTAATACTGGAACTCGGGTTGGTATGGCGTCACGGAGTCATGGTTCACTGCAGGGTTGGAATTATGAATTCATCTTTGTGGGGGTCTCTTAAATTTATTCTATCCACATTCACTGGATATGAGCAATCGCATGCTCTGATTGGCTACCCTACTACGAGGATATCAGCTCATGTACTGTGAGGAGAGAAAAACAAAATGGCGGAGCGTGTCGCTGAACCAACTGAGGATGAAATAAAAACTCTACTCAAAAACAAAAATCATCAAGTATTTAAAAGAAACAGAAATAGCTAAAAGAATATAGTTCCCCCCAAATCGCCTGTTCCACTCTCCAGCCCAGGCGGTGGCAGTAATGCACCTTTAAGTTGGCTTGCCATCCGCCAAAAAAACCTGAAGACGACGACAAAAAACCCAAAACATACAAGAAAAAGCAACAAAAAACGGAATAAAAGTATTTGATGGTAAGAGCGTATCCTTTTTATTTTTCAAGAATTATTATTATCGCATTTTTAACAAATTGCTCCTGTCATTTCACCGGTTTGTTTACATTCTAAGCGGAAATGGTTTTGTCAGACGTTTTGTATAAAGTTTTTATTTATTGAATTTGCTAAAAATAAAAATGATCCGTTTCTCAAAATCCAGTGAATGTGGATAGAATACAACAGTTATTCCACTTAATCTCATTGTACATGGACTACAGACAACTCGATGCTACGCGCCTCGTCGGCTATCGGCTCATGTACGACTCGATTTCGTGGAATAACTTAAGTATCCTGTCTAATTTGACATATTGGTAAAAATTCCGCTACTTCATGTAGGAAAAGAGTTTTGGCGCCTTTTCCTCAATATAAATATACTTCGTTCTTTTCCAACATCTCCAACCAAAACCAACTTTAAACAACGTATCAACCAGTTTAAGATGTAGAACAATAAAATATAGATGAAATCTAAAAGGAATTGACAGAAGAGAGATCATTCCTGGGGTTTTAGGTCAATCATTAAGTTCCTTGCACATGTATGGACCCTTTTCACGTGACGTCACGACAAACGCGGCCGCCATTTTGGACGTGTACTACCAGTAGTTTACCACAGCCAGCATTGAGGAACGGCAGCAAAGAAAGTGTTTATTTTCAGCAAGACTTCCATCATGCCACTATATTGTTGTGCACCTGGATGTAGTAACCATCAACAAACAAGGTAAGGGTTATCATTTTATCGGATCCCGACGGAGAAGATGGATAGCGGCCATTAACAGATTGGCAGCCCTCGGCATACCAGTGCTTGTGTAGTGACCACTTTGTTGGAGGTAAGACGAATAAAATTAGCCAGAAAAGGCATTACATTGCTGTTAACATTCTGTGGCGGCGAGTGTGTAACCAAATAGGCTAAAATAACCCATTGTAACCTCTTTGTTCTTCTGTAGTAGCTATTGTTGACTAGCTAATGTCAACAACATCATAGTTGGTATGTTACTGTAGCAATGTTTACGTTCAGTCATTTGGATGACTGATAAAACCTTTCAGTCTCAAGTTTTTCCTTTACTGTATTTACTAGTTTACTGTAATTATGATCCGGCAGCTATTTACACCGGATCCAGTGTAAATAGCTGCCGGAGCCAACGTCCGAGAATTAAGCAGCACGCTCCGGCTTGCTCCTGGAGTGCTCCGGCCGAGGTTCCGGAGCTCGCTCCGGCTTGCTCGCCCTCAAATTAAGCGGCTTGCTCCGGAGCAAGCCAGACCGCGCTGCTTAATTTAAGGGCGAGCAAGCCGGAGCGAGCTCCGGAACCTCGGCCGGAGCACTCCAGGAGCAAGCCGGAGCGTGCTGCTTAATTTGAGGGCGAGCAAGCCAGAGCGCGCTGCTTAATTCTTGGATGTTGGCTCCAGCAGCTATTTACACTGGATCCAGTGTAAATAGCTGCCGGATCATAATTACAGTAAACTAGTAAATCCAGTAAAGCCGGAGCGCGCTCCGGAACCTCGGCCGGAGCACTCCTGGAGCAAGCCGGAGCGCGCTCCGGAACCTCGGACGTTGGCGTGTATGTGTATGGCGATGGGTTTTTAACGACATAGGTGTACAGATCATGTGGGCCAAAGTCAGGTAAAGACGAGGGCTTCGTGTACTTCCGTACGTCAGTGAACAATCCTGGTGGAAGCAGGTAAACGTCGTTCTCTAAGCCTGCTAACCTCAATTTTTGCAAATACCTCTCCCTCTGCTCGCCCTGTAAATGCCCTACGTCACTGGATAGTGAAGGTGTTTTCTGCATCTCGCTCCTTTTTCTTTTATGCTTTTCGTTTGTCGCCTTCCTCGCATTCAAACTGATTCGAGCCGAAGTCCACTACATGTCCAAAATGGCGGTCGCGTTTACGAAGGTCACGTGACTGAAAAGGGTCTATAGTCTACTCTACCAACATAATATGGTCATGTGACCTACCAATTATCACAAGTGATGAATGCATCTTGCGCAAGCACAAGTCCGACAACAAGAAGTTACTGTAAAGGTCAAATATTGTATTTGAGATGTACACTACCGTTCAAAAGTTTGGGGTCACTTTGAAATGTCCTTATTTTTGAAAGAAAAGCCCTGTTCTTTCCAATGAAGATCACTTTAAACTAATCAGAAATCCACTCTATACATTGCTAATGTGGTAAATGACTATTCTAGCTGCAAATGTCTGGTTTTTGGTGCAACATCTCCATAGGTGTATAGAGGCCCATTTCCAGCAACTCTCACTCCAGTGTTCTAATGGTACAATGTGTTTGCTCATTGCCTCAGAAGGCTAATGGATGATTAGAAAACCCTTGTACAATCATGTTAGCACAGCTGAAAACAGTTGAGCTCTTTAGAGAAGCTATAAAACTGACCTTCCTTTGAGCAGATTGAGTTTCTGGAGCATCACATTTGTGGGGTCGATTAAATGCTCAAAATGGCCAGAAAAATGTCTTGACTATATTTTCTATTCATTTTACAACTTATGGTGGTAAATAAAAGTGTGACTTTTCATGGAAAACACAAAATTGTCTGGGTGACCCCAAACTTTTGAACGGTAGTGTAAGAAGTATACATGGAGTTTTTAGCACGTTAAAGCTAGACGGCCTTTCGATTTCATAAAATCGGTTAAATTTAGTTCCCTCTGAAATGTGCTCATTGTGATATCTGTTTATTTCTGTAATATCTCACAAAATATCAGGCCATTCTGTGGCTGGGAAGTTATTTAATTTGAGGGGATTAAAGCAAATAATGTGAATGAAATCGCTCGCTTCGCGCAGTCAAGCAGACAGAGGAAGTCCGTGTGTGTGTGTGCGCATGCACAGGTTTCCCTTTGACCATGCACTGACAGTTCCATCATTCTGTCGCTAAACGAACAGCTGATCACACCGAGGTGCTCGCTGAGCGCCGATATTTATTAGTTTGGTCCTGCGTTTCTTTCCTTCGTATAGAACATAACGTCTTTTCTTCTCGCTTTCTTTCCGTTACTGTAGTCGGTCTTTCACGTTTCATTCGCACACTCACGTCCTCCATTTTTCTCTCCTGTTTCAAATTTGTATCCCACAATGCCTTGCGCAAACGGGGAAAGCCCACCATGTCATGCATGATGTAGTATCTTGAATCAGGTCATGGTGAAGCAGGAAAAAATAGCGGAGAATTTAGGGCCACATGGCCTTAAATTCATTAATTGTTCTGTTTAAAGGAGAACTGAAGTCATTTTTAAACTTGCTTTATTTCTCAATTAACGTGTTATTCAATTATGTTTTCGGTTTTAGTAACCTTATATCGTGACTCGTATTGGCAACTAATTGCAATTAAATATTATACTTATCGGCCTATTCGGTATTTAGCCATGTTGAATTTAGTCCGTTTGGTCCACGGCAGGCGTCGCTTATCCGCGCGATCTTCACGAGACTTGTGCGAGACTTCGAAACGTGAAGTGTCAGCCACGTGTCGGTGCCGCCATTTTGAAAACTGTTTTCCAAACGAAGTATTGCACAAAAACGAGTTTAAATGACGATTACTGCTTACTTTTTTCAAACTTTCCTGATTGCTATCAAAACAAACAAAACTTTTGGCTTGATTACGTCAGCGTTCGAAAGAGGGCGCGCGCGTCTTCTGACAACATCTGTGTCCAAAATAGCTCCCTACTCACTTTTATAGGGCGCTATATAGCGAGTTCGCCATTTTGTAGTGCTGTCCGAAACCTTAGTGAGAGTTATTACATTCAAAGTATCCCACAATGCATCACGAAAATAGTGTACAATGATGGTCACTAACCAAAGCAATATATCCCATCATGCACTGCAGTCACACTGAAAGAAATCAAATTAAGTCTCAATTTTGATTTAATAAAAGGCAGCGGGAAAGAAGAAAGAAAGGATTCAGCCTTGATTTAAAAGAGCTGAAAGATGCATATTGATTAATGTGGGAAATACGCTCAGTATAATATGGATTTATCACAGAAACACATGCATTTATTTATTATTTTGAAAACCCACCAGCCGACTGATCCGGCACGTTTTAATTTTGCAACAGTAATGACGTAAAGACCAGCGAGGCAGGCTAGTGTCCGAAAGCCTTTTTGATTTATTTTACCAATGAGCTCACTATATAGTCCTCTATATAGTAATTCCCTATATAGTGAGTAGGGAGCAGTGAACGAGTGAGCGATTTCGGACACGGTTGGTCACTTTGATTTCCGCTGTACGTTTTACTTCCGTCCTACGATGTCTCGCACAGGTCTCAACGAATCTCGTTTACAGCCGTCACTTTGACATATGGACTGATATATTACAGAGCGTATTTCAAACACTCAGAACTTGTTATAGCAGCGACAAAATAGCGATCAAAAATGCATTCCAATATTTAATAAAATGAGAAATAGAATTTTGATAATAAAAAAATTGCCTTCAGTTCCTCTTTAAAGCCTAGGTCACAACCGGACGTACGATTTTTTGGCCGTGCGATTTTTGGCGGTTCCCAAATCGCTGCGGTTTTTTTGTTCGTGGAGAAAGACGCACGTTGGCCGTAAGTTTGTCTTGCAACCTGAAAAAAACGTAAGCGCCCGTAGAGTTTGTTGACATGACAAAGAACCTCTGCGGCCGGTCTACGGCTCGAAAATCAGCACGTCGCATGCGCGCCCTCCGTGCGTTTCTTGCGTTTTTTGAACGTAGGAGCACGTACGGCCGGTTGTCACCGAGGCTTAAAAAAAAAAAAAACTAATAAAATTGGAAATCTGTGATTTGAATTCGGTATCTTTCACTCCACTAAACAAAAATAACTGGGTGTCGGGGAAAATTCTTTTTCTGACCTACACTTGAAAAATCTGAAAGGCGGTCTAGCTTTAAAATGCCATTCCACCATTGGATGTATTCTTTGGCATAAAATACAATATATTTTGACAACATATATAAATGGTATCACTAGATAGAGAAATCTTTTAGCTTCAAAATGATATATCAAACATAATTTTTTGACAACAACAAGTATATTAATTTTGCGACCAAAGTCACCTACCCTTTTAATTTCCGCACGTGATGTCATCGGCAGGTTCCCCTTCTTGTGTACCACGTGACGTGTGACGTGGCACATATTATCAGCAATGGCGGATAGAACGCGATAAAAATAATACCAATAAATCTAGCTAATACCAATAAATCTAGCTAACTGAAAGATTAACTCAAAATTTTTCGCAATTTTTTTGGCCCCCATATACGAGGAGAAATGACTCTCTCACTTTGGGGGTTTCCTGGTCTAAAAATAGACCGACACGTGGTACACAAGAAGGGGAACCTGCCGATGACATCACATTTCATTACCGCGCGGAAATTAAAAGGGTAGGTGACTTTGGTCGCAAAATTAATATACTTGTCGTTGTCAAAAAAGTATGTTTGATATATCATTTTGAAGCTAAAAGATTTCTCTATCTAGTCATGTTGTCATAAAATATATTGTATTTTATGCCAAAGAATACATCCAATGGTGGAATGGCACTTTAAGTTTCACCAGCTCTGTTAATTTTCCCCACAAGTTTGTGTACGATTTTAAATGGTCGATTAATACCATGATAATATTGTGGTCAAAATGGAAAACAGGTCTGAACAGCACATGGTCGTGTTGGAGAGGTGCAAACATTCAGCTGACAGGCTTTTGAATGATATAACCAAAGGCACAGTCCCACGCAGGGGCTGTTAGAAACAGATGGAGGTTTTTTTTTTGTTGTTTTTTTTAATCTGACAGGATCCAATAAAGGGAGAATATGTTGTCATGAGCACAGGTCCCTACAGCTCAGCGCCACGGTGATTTCCTGACATGTAACTAGGAAACTATTATAAAGAGTAATGCAGCATATCTGCAAACAGACAGGTGAAGAACAAACTGTGAGTATATAAGAAAGGAGGACATCGCTGGGCTTGATTGAAAATCTGGGTGCGAGTTACATATTCAGTTTTTAGTCCTCCAACAATGAAGGGTCTTATAAATGAAGCTCATTTATCAAGCTGGATACAAACTTATTTTTTAATGCTTTTTTTGGAGCATTAAAGGAACAGTCCACCATATTTCCATAATGAAATATGCTCTTATCTGAATTGAGACGAGCTGCTCCGTACCTCTCCGAGCTTTGCGCGACCTCCCAGTCAGTCAGACGCAGTCAGACGCGCTGTCACTCCTGTTAGCAATGTAGCTAGGCTCAGTATGGCCAATGGTATTTTTTGGGGGCTGTAGTTAGATGTGACCAAACTCTTCCGCGTTTTTCCTGTTTACATAGGTTTATATGACCAGTGACATGAAACAAGTTCAGTTACACAAATTGAAACGTAGCGATTTTCTATGCTATGGAAAGTCCGCACTATAATGACAGGCGTACTAACACCTTCTGCGCGCTTCGGCAGCGCATTGATACGGAGCTCAGATATCAATGCGCTGCTGAAGCGCGCAGAAGGTGTTAGTACGCCTGTCATTATAGTGCGGACTTTCCATAGCATAGAAAATCGCCACATTTCAATTTGTGTAACTGAACTTGTTTCATATCACTGGTCATATTAAAAAAAAAAGTTAAAGTCCTTCCCACGCCTTACAGTACCTGGTATTCCTAGGCAGTCTCCCACTCAAGTACTAACCAGGCCCACTCTGTATGTGGCGCATCGGGCGGCGCTGATCTCCGTTTCCATAGCCCTCGGCCTCTCGCCTATTACATAGCTAGGGTTACAGTGGGGGGCTAGTCCTCTGGTAACCACGAGAGTTTAACTCCCCATGCACATCTGTATTGCAGCGTGCCTTGCCAGATGGCAGTAGGTACCATTTTTTAATGGTCTTTGGTATGACCCGACCGTGAATAGAACTCACGATCTCCCGATCGAGAGGCGGACACGCTACCACTAGGCCACTAGTCGGTCACTGGTCATATAAACCTATGTAAACAGGAAAAACGCGGAAGAGTTTGGTCGCATCTAACTACAGCCCCAAAAAATACCATTGGCCATACTGAGCCTAGCTACATTGCTAACAGGAGTGACAGCACGTCTGACTGACTGGGAGGTCGCGCAAAGCTCGGAGAGGTACGGAGCAGCTCGTCTCAATTCAGATAAGAGCATATTTCATTATGGAAATACGGTGGACTGTTCCTTTAAGCCAGTATCTCACTGGGCTGCGACAGCCTGCGACTAGTTGGAGACGCAACAATTGCGATAAAATATGCGAATTAGCGACAATTTTCACTTGGAATCACACGGAATTGATATTCGCATATTTTACCGCAATTGTCGTGTCTCCAACTAGTCGCACGCTGTCGCAGCCCAATGAGATACACTCGCACTTCCTGTCTCACGGAAACTGACTTGAGAAGGGTTCGCGACGGCTTTGCGACACCAGCGACGCATTTGCGGCTATTTTGAGAGAGATTTTGTCGCGCTAATTTTTTGAACGTGTTCAAAATTTCAGCGACAAAGGAGCGACACTTTGCGACTCACGCGAGGAAATTGAGAAGCCCCGCGAATGTTTCTAGACACTTTTGAAACTCTCTCTCTCATTCGCAAGCTGTCGCAGCCCAGTGAGATACTAGCTTAACCACAAGAAAGCTGGTCTTTATGGAAAGCTAGCTAGTTCGGAAAAACATTCGCATCCGATGACCGCTTGTGTAAATTTAAGACTAGCCAGTCAATTATTTCAAAAGAAATGATGCTGCAGAGGCTCAGCTGCATTACTGGAAGATTTAACAAAACACAGCACTTCGGAGACGCTCCCTGTCCGTCATTAACCCTGTGTCCGAAATCACTCGTTACTCACTATATAGTGGACTATATAGCGAGGTCGCCATTTTGTAGTGCTGTTTGATCAGAAGACAAGCTCAAAGGGCGAGGCGGGTCTTCCGGTTGATTAATTAACCAATAATAACTGTTAGAACTGAAACTCACCTTTGTAAAATTGTTTGTTATTGGTAAATCTGAAAAGGTATCGATAATTAATTACGGACTGTCGATAATTGTAGCCGCCGCTCTATTTAACTTTATATCATTTTATTCTCCTCGGCCAGATATTGCAAATTTGACTATGAATACACAAATAACGTGGCTGTAAGAGCATTTAAGAAGAAAAAGACTGAGTTGGGAATTTTCTAGCTTGTTACCAGATAATACTTAATTAGCAAATCTGGCTGATTAGCTTACAAGCACTGTTGATAATCGCTGTTCGCTAGTTTTGATAAAGATGGCCACAAACATGTGAAACCCTGACATGGCAGATAACTTTGTTGAGCTATCATTGATCCAAATAGTTGACAAGATTATAGTCTCACAAGCTTCACGTCTAACGCTACGTTCACACTGCAAGGCTTAATGCTCAATTCCGATTTTTTTGTGAAATCCGATTTTTTTGTGAGGTCGTTCACATTAACAAAATATATGCGACTTGTATGTGATCCTCAGTATGAACGAAAAGCGACCTAAAAGTGTTCCGCATGCGCATTGCAGGATACGACGACGTCACACGCAGTGAGCATGGCCAGTGTTTACGGAAGTAAAACCGCCCGGTTGCGGTATGACCCATCCAATCTAGCTTGAATAGCTGCATCCCCCCAAATGGAAATCAGCTCCCTAACCTCTGCGTCCTTCCACTGAGAAGATTCAGAACCTTCACAGCCCGAAGCGTCCCTCGCATTGATGTCATGCGCAGGGGCGCAGATACGTTTTTTGAACTGGGGGGGACAAAAAACTGGGGGGACAAAGCTGCCAGCAAACCAACCCCAACCCCGATATGCCTGTCAAACTTGTTGTGGGTTACCATAGCAACCAAGCTCGAGCTCGCAACCTGTGCAGTCTGCGCAGCTCAACCAACCAAATATCAGTCTTTGTTTTATGTGAGTTGTTGCAACTATGTATACACTGCCGTGCACCTCAATAAACCGAATGGTAATTAGTCTTTTGATTTTTCCGTGAGGTTTGCCTTATGCAAAGAAAGACAGCATAGACGTTTTTTCCTCCCTATAAGTGGGGGGGACCGAGCGAGGTGAATTTAAATCTGGGTGGGACGAGTCCCACCCTCTATCTGTGCCCGTGATTATGCGCCATGTTGTTGTAACTTTTTTTGAGAGACCCGCCGCCTACTTCAGCGCAGAATAGTGACGTTTGTGGCTTGTTGATGACGTGTAAGTCGGATGAATGCGACCTGGCGGTTCAGACTGAAGTCGCATATGAAAAGAGCGGATAGGAATCGGAATTAGGACCACATATCCAAACGGCCTGGGTCGGATTTGAAAAAATCGGATCTGTGTCATTCATATTGTCAATAAAAGATCGGATACAGGTCACATATGGGTGAAAAGATCGGATTTGAGTCACTTCAGCCTGCAGTGTGAACGTAGCCTAATAGTCGTTACAGAGTCGGGTATGTTTCATCAATAAACATGACTGAAAACTTGTACTTTCATAGAAAAAGGCTGTTTGACAGACAGGACAGATGACCAACCACAGACCTTCGCTGTGTCCGAAATCACTCACTACTCACTATCTAGTGGACTTTATAGTGAAGTCGCCATTTTGTAGTGCTGTCCGAATGTAGAGTGAGAATTATTACACCCTATATAGTGCACTCATACAGTAGTATCCCACAATGCATCGTGAAAAGTAGTGTACAACCGATGGGCACTAACCAAGCAATATATACCATCATGCATTGCGGTCGCGCTGAAAGAAAAAAAAAAAAGGTGTGTTGGAGGTGAACAGACAGAGGAAGAAACACATAAGTGGATATTCAAGTACAATTAAAAATAGTAAGAGAATAGAAAATAATCTAAAATAGAATAAAAGTCAGAGTGCAGAGCGAGGAATTAATCAAAAGCCGCAAATTTGATTTAATAAAAGGCAGCGGCAAAGAAGAAAGAAAGGATTCAGCCTCAATTTAAAAGAACTGAAAGATGCAGCAGATACAAAGTACTTTGTATTTATTAATGTGGGAAATACACTCAGTACGGTATAATATGGATTTATTATTATCCATACAGGACACTTTTTCAATGGAATAAAACCATATCTGTGAAGATACTCAGTCATCCAGGTACATAGTAATCTGTGGTTGGTAGAAGAGAGCAACTGGACTTGCTTGAAAAGTCTTGAAGACGTTTCGCCTCTCGTCCGAAAGGCATCCTCAGTTCTGTCTGTCTAATAGGGAGTATCAAGTATTTATCCTCTCATGGATCATCATAGAATCTGAATCAGAATGCTGATGGCTGCATTGTAGGTGGCTGATAGATGTCATAGACACCCACCTCTGTTCAGTGATGGTACATAGTAAACCACAGATTACTATGTACCTGGATGACTGAGTTTCTTCACAGATATGTTTCTACGCACTTTGGGATGAGTTCCCTTCGACTAGTGCGGGAGTATGAGAGGACTTCCAGAAAACTGGCAGACATCTTAGCCAGAGAGGATCGTTCATTTTTGTCAACCTGGAACGACCATCACTGAACAGAGGTGGGTGTCTATGACATCTATCAGCCACCTACAATGCAGCCATCAGCATTCTGATTCGGATTCTATGATGATCCATGAGAGGATAAATGCTTGATACTCCCTATTAGTCAGACAGAACTGAGGATGCCTTTCGGACGAGAGGCGAAACGTCTTCAAGACTTTTCAAGCAAGTCCAGTTGCTCTCTTCTACCAACCACGGAATAAAACCATGTGTTCTATTCCCTTCTATCGGGTTTCATTCAGTGGGTTTGATAGCATGCAATATTGTTAGCATATCGCTTATCCTACGTGTATTAAGTCATGCTACCCAATGGAGAATGAGCGTTGAATCTGGTTTACGATACTGCACGGTTGTCAAGACAACATGACGTCACACGTCAGAGACGTAAAACTTCTGCGCTAGCGAGCGACTGGGACGATTTGTAAACAAACATGGCCGGCAGGTTTGCTTCGTTAAATATAAATGATTTTGACAGAATTTTGAAAGAGAAAGACGCGCTGAATACCCAAAAGGAATGGTTATGTATAATAATAATAATAATAATAATTATTATTATTATTATTATTATTATTATATTGGCTGGCTTTTTCGGGGTATATCAGTCAATTCAGCTACTCGTCTTCGACTCGTTCAGTATCACGCTAGCTGAACGGAATATATCTGATAGACCACTCAATGCCAGACAATATTATTTCAATATTTTTGAAAACCCACCAGCTGACTGATCCGGCACGTTTTAATTGTGCGATGGTAATGACATAAATAACGGTGCGGTGGAGTAGCGTCCGAAAATGTCCCCCCCTCATTTTACCAATGAGCTCACTATAGTATATAGTCCTCTATATAGAATTCCCTAGATAGTGATTAGTGAACGAGTGAGTGATTTCGGACACATCCTTTGTCACTTTCATCTCTGTAAGCATTGCCTTTTATGGATATTTGTGGGCATCACCAAATGTAAATGCACTTACCAGGACACACGAATACAAAGAAAATCAATGTTACTGTAACGTTTGTAAATCTGCCTGGAATTTTTCGTTCGGTTCGACGTATGAAAAATATCTGCACGCACGTTTACTAATAAATAAACTGATCAGTGCGGCGCAATGAATTTAACGTTCAATACACTGTTATAATCCAATCAGGGTTTATGCTGTTATGCAAACATGGTGCATCTTATCCTTGAAAGCTGTAAATAATTGCCAATGGAGCATTTTAAGTAATGAATAAACTGTTAAACAGCAGCACTTGTCACCATGGTTCCCGCTGATACAAATCCAGCTTCTCAGCTGCGGCAGACAAGCTGGGTTTTTGCCAAAAAAAAATGTCAAGTAGTGTAGATAAAGTGTGGCTTCTACAGGAGAGGGAAAGACCTGCAAGACCTCTCCAACCTGAGATGAACAGATGAAGCCCCAGTTTTGTCACGAATCCACTGTCGTGCCATTACTGGCTTGAATAAATCATAAACTGGGTGCACGAGTGAGGGTTTCACTCCACTGAAGAGGAGTACGAACAGGAAATATCAGGACACTCAGCCACAGAGAGAGGATGGTGATGTGTCAGCTTTGAACACAGTCACACACTCACCGAGCTGCTCTTCGGGTCGGTGGCTCCAACGCTGTCTCTTGCCAAAGCTACGATGACGTTACTCTTCTCTCCAGCCCAGTGCACAACCATCTGGTTATGAGAGTCATTCAGGTTGGCCTGTAAATACAACAACAACTGTCATTACATAAGGCTAAATGGAAAAACATTAAGTCAAGCACTGCACATATAGAGGACATTTAATTAGCTGCACTATTTAATTAATCAGCTGCGGTCAGTAATGGACTCAATATATGCATAGCAGTCCAAGTAAATCCAGTGGCTGTTGCTATGGCTGACATCTGCCAAACAGACAACAAAGCTTTGGGCTTATCAAGGCAGTAACTGACAGCATAATCTCAACAGGCACGAGTTGTACAGCTGCACAGGCCAATATTTTTATTGCTTTTACTGAAATATATAGGGAACGCAATAAAACAGTTGCTGAAACAACACAATAAAAGCCTGTGTGTCAGACAACTAAGAAAAAAGTGCTAAAAAAAAGTTTATAAAGTGCATCTCTGGTGCACTGATGCGTGTGTGTGTATACACCTCAGTCATGTTTCGAAACACAAACATATCAGTCGGCGTATCAGACCCTCGCCGGCCGTGCTGTGAAAATTGTCCATGCAGACGCTCATCTAAGTTCCCAAATCTGCCATTGCTTCACTCTTGAATATTTTCTACCATAAATACCATCATTAAAAAGCTTATAATCTTTGCTTTCCAAAGAAATGTATCTGGTTAAGATCTGTTCAGTACTTTGGGAGTAACGGCAGGTTGAAGTCGGTACAACAGAGTTCACTCTCTGCTCGCGGGACGTCGGGAAACTGCCGGTGATTTTCTTTTTGAGCCACAGGAAAGCGCTCAGGCTCTCTCTCTCTCTCTCTTCTGATCAGTTTCCGACTGGATTACTCGTGAATATCAATCAGATAGCTTTGATAGGGACGTTCTCTCGCTCTCACCGTTTCTGATGAAGGATTCAGCAAAATTTTCCGTCTGCTAGTTTTGATGTTATGATTCACGGGAGACTTTGAAGTGAGTTTTCATAGCTTTACCTACTTATTTTTTCTCAAATCAAACCGATTCATGTAAATAAATATTTTAAGAATATAAATGTAGTTGTTTTGGATGAAAAATATTGAGATCTTAGTGGTCAGAATGAGATGTTAATAAAAACGGAAGTCAGAAACGCGAGTGTCAATTTCAGTTCAGTTAATGTGAATTGTTTATTGGATGTGGATCACACAGTTTTTTCGAGGTTTGCCTTGAAAGCTGTGAATATTATCATTTATATTCTTTCATACAAACACTAGTAGGCCCTACTTTTGAGAAATACAAAGGCCTACAGAGCACAAAGAGGGGATTAGAAACAATCTTTTATTCCTTTTTTACTGAGTGTACCGATTTAACGGTTTAACCTAATTAGCATAATTACTACGAATGAAATACTAATTTGCATAATTTGTTTTTAATAATTTTTCAAACTTTGTATTCAGTATACAACCATCTGCGTTCCTGCCAATTTCCATGTAAATATCTTGAAAAATAGAAAAGTTATGAAGAAAAAACATTTGATCTCATTGGTTAAATGAGGCCCATTTTGGCAAATTCAGCCGTTTTTTCAATCTTTGATTTGTAATATCTCAAGAACGGAAAAACATTAATTCTGTAAAAAAGTATGTTGTTCTGCATTCAATTCTGAATTAAATGAGAGCAGTTTCAAGCGATTTGGACTGAATTTTCACCTGATACGCCTAATAGCAGCATCCAATGCAACACGAAGATATTTCAGAAACAAAAGAAGCAGAGAGAGAGAGAGAGAGAGAGAGAGAGAGAGAGAGAGAGAAGGGCAGTTTATTTCTGACCAGAATCTTTCAGGAAACATGTAAGCTTAACATGCCAAAAAGTAAAAACTCTTTATGCTACCTACTACATCTGCAGTCCCTGTAACAATGCTATATTTGATTTATGAGTTACGACCTCCTTTTAAGACGTTAAAACAGCACAAGATTTGATTTGTTCAGTGCAGCATGTGGATATTTTTTGTTGCTAGCTGATTAAGTCAGTAATGTGACCGACAGTGTTTCTCACTACTGAACCCAGGAGCCCAAAATCTGGTGATACACCCCGATAATGCATAATGGCACCAAGAGTAAATCCAGGAGTTGCTTTTCCAAGATGGAGAAACTTGCTGACAGTGAAGACGATGAAGCTGGATGCCAAATGAGCTCCATTTCTCCTTAAGATAATACAATCATTTCGGATGAATCTACTGTTACATTGTACTTCTTCTCTAGTTATTCTCAGCTTCAGCCATGGAATGTGGTGTGTTTTGGGAGTTTTTCTGGCCATGAGCTTCAGAATCTTGAAAGCTGTAATCTGATTGGCTCTCTGCAATTCAGTCTGCTGGGTTCCAAAAGGAAAAACAACCAGAACGTCAAGGACGTAGTAGCTCATCTGGTCAAAACATCAACCAGAACTGAAATGTGATGATGTGAGAGAGGACCAACCTCCATGACAAATTGTTTACAACAGGAAACTCAACAAAGGACTAAAATTTGTTCCCCAAGGGAAGATCAACCCAAAACATCGATCAGAACTGAATTCAGGTGAGAACTGCGAGAGGAGAGACAATTCTAATGAAAAGTCCCAAAATTCATGAAGTTGACTTAATTAACAGTTAGCAAAAATTTGGCAATTTTTTTGAGCAAAAAAATTTGAGGAAAAGGAATGTTCTTTCTGCGAAAGGTGGTTCGAACCACGACAGGTGGTTCTTCTGCAGCAGTACAGAGCCAACTCGATGGGTTCTTCTGCGCCGTTACCCCGGTTCGGTGGCAGGATGAAAGCCTCCGAGATCAGAAACCAGCAGGACTGACTGAGAAGTTAGTTGTGCGGAAGGTCTTTCAAATAAAACAATCAGAACTGAAATCTATTGAGAACCGAGGGAGGAGATATAATTTAACTGAAAATAAAAGTTGTAAACAAATTGTTTACCATAGGAAAATCAACAAACAAATGACCAAGTTCTGTTCCTCGAGGGAAGATCGACCCAAAACATCGATCAGAACTGAACTCGGATGAGAAATCAGAGAGAAGACACAATTCTAGTGAGAGGCCTGGAAATTTTGTTCATTTGGCCTAATTACTAACTCATTAGTAAAAAAAATTTGACAAAACAACGACCAAGTTTTGTACAGAGTGATGAGTTATTTCAAACAAAGCAATCAGAACAGAAATCCATGGAGAACTGACTGAGAAGATACGATTTCACTGAATTGTAGACAACGAATGCCATGCCATGGCATGGGCCACCCCCATGCTTCATAGTAGGTATGGTGTTCTTTGGATGCAACTCAGCATTCTTTCTCTTCCAAACACAACAAGTTGAGTTTTTATCAAAAAGTTCTATTTTGGTTTCATCTGACCATATGACATTCTCCCAATCCTCTTCTGGATCATCCAAATGCTCTCTAGCAAACTTCAGACGGGCCTGGACATGTACTGGCTTAAGCAGGGGGACACATCTGGCACTGCAGGATTTGAGTCCCTGGCGGCGTAGTGTGTTACTGATGGTAGCCTTTGTTACTTTGGTCCCAACTCTCTGCAGGTCATTCACTAGGTCCCCCCGTGTGGTTCTGGGATTTTTGCTCACCGTTCTTGTGATCATTTTGACCCCATGGGGTGAGATCTTGCGTGGAGCCCCAGATCGAGGGAGATTATCAGTGGTCTTGTATGTCTTCCATTTTCTAATAATTGCTCCCACAGTTGATTTCTTCACACCAAGCTGCTTACCTATTGCAGATTCAGTCTTCCCAGCCTGGTGCAGGTCTACAATTTTGTTTCTGGTGTCCTTTGACAGCTCTTTGGTCTTGGCCAGAGTGGAGTTTGGAGTGTGACTGTTTGAGGTTGTGGACAGGTGTCTTTTATACTGATAACGAGTTCAAACAGGTGCCATTAATACAGGTAATGAGTGGAGGACAGAGGAGCCTCTTAAAGAAGAAGTTACAGGTCTGTGAGAGCCAGAAATCTTGCTTGTTTGTAGGTGACCAAATACTTATTTTACCGAGGAATTTACCAATTAATTCATTAAAAATTCTACAATGTGATTTCCTGGATTCTTTCCCCCCCATTCTGTCTCTCATAGTTGAGGTGTACCTATGATGAAAATTACAGGCCTCTCTCATCTTTTTAAGTGGGAGAACTTGCACAATTGGTGGCTGACTAAATACTTTTTCGCCCCACTGTACGTAAACACCGGCATCCATATAAGATATTTTGGACTAAACCTAAGTCTGCGTAAAACAAATTTTAAATAAAAACTATGTTTTGTTAACTTAATACCACATACCGGTCATTATTTATAAAAAAAAAATCATCTGGATGTCGATAACTGAACAAAGGTGTCGAAAATTGTGGAATGGTGTCACGTTATCTGATATCAACTCATTTTTTTTCCCAGTGGAAGTTTGAGTAATTATTCATGCAAAATTTACATACTAAAAGTCTTTTCTACTTTTGCAACGGCCAAAAGATGGTTAAGATGTCGATAATTGTAGCCGCCGCTCTAGCTAGCTACTGAACTAGCCACTGTAGGTTCCATGAGGCAGGGTTTCATGTACAAGACTAAACAAGCCTTTCCAAACGTTTTTATTCTTTTCTTCCACATAACTGCTCGAGCTCAAACTGTACCCAAAAGCAAGTTAGAAATGCTGTCCTCCATTCAGAAAACTAAGCTATACCCTAAGGGTAGTATCTCACTGGGCTGCGACAGCCCGCGACTAGTTGGAGACACAACAACTGCGATAAAAATATGCGAATTAGTGACAATTTTCACTTGGAATCACACAATTGATATTCGCATATTTTATCACAATTGTTGTGTCTCCAACTAGTCGCAGCCCAGTGAGATACACTCGCACTTCCTGTCTCACGGAAACTGACTTGAGAAGGGTTCGCGATGGCTTTGCGACACCAGCGACGCATTTGCGGCTATTTTGAGAGAAATTTTGTCGCACAAATTTTTTGAACGTGTTCAAAATTTCAGCGACGAAGGAGCGACATTTTGCGACTCATGCGAGGAAATTGAGAAGCCCCGCGAATGTTTCAAGACACTTTTGAAACTCTCTCTCGTGCGAATGACGTTCTGAAATGCTCTGAATGGAGGACAGCATTTCTAAATCAGACACAGTCTCAGTGTTTAAGTCTAGGCTGAAAACACATCTGTTTAGTCAAGCCTTGTGTTAATGGTGTTTATGAGGTAAAGGTGTAGATCTGGAGGGTCCTCAGGCATAGAGTGTTTTGGTAAACTGGGATGTATGGATGCTGTCAGTCCCCAC
This sequence comes from Neoarius graeffei, assembly GCF_027579695.1. NCBI lineage: Eukaryota > Metazoa > Chordata > Actinopteri > Siluriformes > Ariidae > Neoarius > Neoarius graeffei. The sequence goes on from NC_083585.1 coordinate 20,301,007, forward strand.
TCGCTTGCTCACTCGAGTTTGTTGACGGTGTAGTGGCTGCTGCTTTATGTCCCGGGGCTCCCTCATGCCTGTGTTACCTTCTGGCTCTCCCCTTTTAGTTATGCTGTCATAGTTAGTTTTGCTGGAGTCCCTGCTTGTACTCAGCGCAATATGTATACTGTTCCTACTTATTCAGGTGACATTGGGCATACCTAACAACCTGTGTTTCTCTCCCCCTCTCCCCCTCCCCCCAAATCTGTCCCTCTGAGTTACATGTTGGTCCTGAGATCAAGATGCTGACCTCTTCTGCTCCTCGGACCTGCCTGATCCATCCTGATGCCCTACGTCTGGCTGGAGTCTCATCGCATCGCTCCTGTGGAGGACGGCCCCATGTGGACAGTTGAAAGTCACACCTGGAGGACGCTCTGGACTCTTACAGTAATGCTTTTATGGCTGACGACTACAGTTGACTTGCTAACTTTAGGACTGCAGTTGTCATGAACAGTTTAGCACTCAAGCTTCCATCAATGAAGAGTTTATAACATCAACGAAACTGTCTTCATGTTAAAACTGTTAATGTTATAGTCATGCTGTCTGTTGTTGCCCAAATGAGGATGGGTTCCCTTTTGAGTCTGGTTCCTCTCAAGGTTTCTTCCTCATGTCATCTGGGGGAGTTTTTCGTTGCCACAGGCTTCCTCATTGGGGATAGATTAGGGATAAAATTAGCTCATGTTTTAAGTTGTTCAACTTGTGTGAAGCTGCTTTGCGACAATGTTTATTGTTAAAAGCGCTATACAAATAAACTTGACTTGACGTTCGCAATTTGTCACAAGCTGTCGCAGCCCAGTGAGATACTGGCTTAAGTGCACGATTATAAATACTAAATGGAAAAAATGCCTTTCCTCAACACCTGTTGTAGCTGTTCCTGATGCTGCAATGCAGGTGTGTATGTGATATATTAGATCCAAATCCATTTTCTCAGCCAACTAACTTTATGTATGGAAAACATTTCACACAGCAAAAACAAGCCTTAACCTAGACAAAACAGACACGAGCAGGCTCAACAAAACCTAAGTGGCTGAGAGAGAGAGAGAGAGAGAGAGAGAGAGAGAATAAAATGTGTCAGCTTTTCAATTTGGACTCGTGAGCTACGAAGCCTTTCTCATCTTTAATTCAGGACCCTGATGGGATGTGGGCTTCTCAGAAGATTGCTCTTCTGATGCTCCATTAAAGTGAAATATTACAAACTAGCAGCATTTCCCCTTGTGTACCACAAGCTTCTCTCTATATCCTATTACAGATGCAAAGAAAAACTAGGTTTTAAAACTAGGCAAAGCAAAATAACGCCATTACAGTGGTTTTAAACTATTCAAACACATGTACAAAGCAAATATGTTCCTGGCATCAGTGGAGAAACTGGACCGAAATCCACATTTCCTGATACAGAGTCACATGACTGGGTAGAAAATCCCCACAGCCTTTTAACGCAAAATTTAATCTGTGGTTCTGAACAACTTTATATTTCGAATGAGGCGCTCACTGTGATCGAACAGTTGTTGAGTCTGGGATGTGTCCTTATACTGTATACAACTGAAAGTTTATTCATAAACTCTAATAATCCAGATACTTTATACAACCCCGATTCCAAAAAAGTTGGGACAAAGTACAAATTGTAAATAAAAACGGAATGCAATGATGTGGAAGCTTCAAAATTCCATATTTTATTCAGAATAGAGCATAGATGACATATCAAATGTTTAAACTGAGAAAATGTATCATTTAAAGAGAAAAATTAGGTGATTTTAAATTTCATGACAACACCACATCTCAAAAAAGTTGGGACAAGGCCATGTTTACCACTGTGAGACATCCCCTTTTCTCTTTACAACAGTCTGTAAACGTCTGGGGACTGAGGAGACAAGTTGCTCAAGTTTAGGGATAGGAATGTTAACCCATTCTTGTCTAATGTAGGATTCTAGTTGCTCAACTGTCTTAGGTCTTTTTTGTCGTATCTTCCGTTTTATGATGCGCCAAATGTTTTCTATGGGTGAAAGATCTGGACTGCAGGCTGGCCAGTTCAGTACCCGGACCCTTCTTCTACGCAGCCATGATGCTGTAATTGATGCAGTATGTGGTTTGGCATTGTCATGTTGGAAAATGCAAGGTCTTCCCTGAAAGAGACGTCGTCTGGATGGGAGCATATGTTGCTCTAGAACCTGGATATACCTTTCAGCATTGATGGTGTCTTTCCAGATGTGTAAGCTGCCCATGCCACATGCACTAATGCAACCCCATACCATCAGAGATGCAGGCTTTTGAACTGAGCGCTGATAACAACTTGGGTCGTCCTTCTCCTCTTTAGTCCGAATGACACGGCGTCCCTGATTTCCATAAAGAACTTCAAATTTTGATTCGTCTGACCACAGAACAGTTTTCCACTTTGCCACAGTCCATTTTAAATGAGTCTTGGCCCAGAGAAGACGTCTGCGCTTCTGGATCATGTTTAGATACGGCTTCTTCTTTAAACTATAGAGTTTTAGCTGGCAACGGTGGATGGCACGGTGAATTGTGTTCACAGATAATGTTCTCTGGAAATATTCCTGAGCCCATTTTGTGATTTCCAATACAGAAGCATGCCTGTATGTGATGCAGTGCCGTCTAAGGGCCCGAAGATCACGGGCACCCAGTATGGTTTTCCGGCCTTGACCCTTACGCACAGAGATTCTTCCAGATTCTCTGAATCTTTTGATGATATTATGCACTGTAGATGATATGTTCAAACTCTCTGCAATTTTACACTGTCAAACTCCTTTCTGATTTTGCTCCACTATTTGTTGGCGCAGAATTAGGGGGATTGGTGATCCTCTTCCCATCTTTGCTTCTGAGAGCCGCTGCCACTCCAAGATGCTCTTTTTATACCCAGTCTTGTTAATGACCTATTGCCAATTGACCTAATGAGTTGCAATTTGGTCCTCCAGCTGTTCCTTTTTTGTACCTTTAACTTTTCCAGCCTCTTATTGCCCCTGTCCCAACTTTTTTGAGATGTGTTGCTGTCATGAAATTTCAAATGAGCCAATATTTGGCATGAAATTTCAAAATGTCTCACTTTCGACATTTGATATGTTGTCTATGTTCTATTGTGAATACAATATCAGCTTTTGAGATTTTGTAAATTATTGCATTCCGTTTTTATTTACAATTTGCACTTTGTCCCAACTATTTTGGAATCGGGGTTGTATTCCCATTGACATATCATATGGCGTACATTTATAATGTCTTAGAGCCTCTAGCACAGCTTGACTTGACTCAACTCGACTCCAGATCCCTCAAGATAAAAGGAAGACATGCATCGAGACGCCTTTGTACGCACTCCAATATCCCCGTCTGTCCAAACAGCTCCGTCACTGGCTATCTGCAGACTAAAACTGAAGGCCTACTTCTTCACTAAACATTTTCACACTGATTAGCCCATCTGTCAAGTTCAAATCAGGGCGAAATTCATACTTTTGGACAGGCTTGTAGGACTCGAGTCCAGGACTCGTGCATTAACTGCATTCGGACTTGTCAATTGGAAATGAGGACTCTGATTTTTTTCTTTATATTTTGTAACATACCGTAATAATTTGGCAGAAAATATTTATATCTACATTAATTTTTATACTAATTTTGTGCAAGAGAATGCATATTCACCTGTTCAGGAACAAACTAACGTTAATGGCGCTAAAATACCTGGAGAGAACGCCCCGAGGATTGTCTGCTTTGCTTATACAGATTTCCCGTGCAGTGGGAAAAAATGCACTGCTGTGTGTTCCATATGTAGAAGAACTATCGAGGAGACGACGGAGACAACCTCGAACTTCAATCACCATTTGGTAAGACTCCACCCAGAGAAGGAAGTGACACGCTATGTTCATTGCTCTGTTGATAGTGTGCGGAGCTTGCTGAGTGATGAACTAGCTAGTGTTAACCCTCTCTCATGTAATTTGCCCTGTTGATAGTGGGCGGGGCTTGCTGAGCGATGAAGAAGCTTTTTATCTGTAGCCTGTTAACTAAAATGTGGCAGTCGAGCAGGAACGTTAGTCCAACACAGTATCAGAGACGCTTTCACATAAAGGCAGCGACAGCCACCGTCAAATGCTGCAGTTGGAGTCTTGTTCTCGGATTCGACTCGAAATTTTCTTTAACGACTCAGACTTGAACACTGGGGAATCAAGACTGGACTCGGACTCGAGGTTTAGTGACTCGACTCCAACCCTTATTATAACCTATATTGTTTGATGGTCGTCGTGATCCGGAGCCGTAAGTCATGTCACATTAAAGTGCGGATGATTTCCGACAATGGCAAACAAAACAATGCGATCATGTGACCAGTACACTCACCCTATATTTTAAATCTATGGGATGTACAGATTGGGACCTCTGGCGTTTAAAGACTGCGGATGCTACTTAATAGAACGCTGGTTTCCAGAATGTGAATCACAAATTCCCACAATGCACATCACATTTTTGTATTGTGATGCATCGTTACACCCCGAGATAATTATTACCTCCGCTCACTTTGTTAGAGGAGGCAATATTTTTGCCTAGGTTTGTGTTTGTTCCCAATGTAACTCAAAAAAAAAAAAAAAAGTAGTGAAATGATTTTGATGAAATTTTGAGGAAAAGTGAGGCAAGGGCCAAGGAACAACTGATTACATTTTGATGCAAATCCAGATATGAACATGGATCCAAGATTTTTTTTTGTCTGTTCCCAAAGTAACTCAAAAAGTAGTGAACAGATTTGGATGAAATTTGGTGGACAGCTTTAGTGTTATCTTCGGTTCAAGTGATTTGATTTTGATGCTGATAATGTGTGTCTTCGCCATACATGTCAACCTTTGGTCAATCAAACCTGTATAACCAACCTCCAAAATCCATATTTCCCTTATAAAATGCTTATAAGATGCAAATTAAAATAATTTACCTAAAATTTGAATGATAATTAACAATGATATATCCAAGTTACTTTTTATTCAATATTAATAACAATAAACCTTCAGAATGAATACAAAGCTCCAATGTTTGACAAAAGCACAAAGTGTCACTCTAATGTTCTGAATTGTACTCCATGACAGCTTTTTTTTAGCACTCTGCACCAATACCTCACGAGGCTGCATGTCACAGCAAGTGTCTGTGTTGATCTTGCCGGAGCGCCCATTCAGAATCTTTTCAGTCGCTAGTGAAAGTCGCTCAGGTGGAAATACGCGTTTCAAACAAAATGTTACTTCCCGGTTGGCGGGATTCTCACAATGTGGTGTGCACATGATCAAAAGTGGAATGATGTCTCGCTACCACAAGATAACACGCAATTTCATAAGACTCTTTACTGGCTGTTTGTGCTTTCTGTGGTGTACAGTAGGTTTGTAAATGTTATGCGCTCTGTTATCGTGGGAATTGATTATAGCTCTAAATAAATATTGAAGTTTTTTTTAAAGAATCCGTATAACTTTATTTGTACGCCCGTATACTACGTTTATTGAATCAAATCCGTATAAAATACGGACATTCTGTATAGGTTGACATGTATGGTCTTCGCCAAAATATACTCTACCGAGTGCCCGCCTTCTAGTTATATAAGTAAGTAGTTGAAATGTTAAATTTATATTTTGTGCATGCATCGACTGTTAGTTTTCTCTTTTTGCTCATCGGTAGAAATATCAAACACATCACACTTCCTTTAGCACAGTTTGCACCTTGTGGTTCAAGTTTAGCAGCTCTACAAAAAAGGGAAGAAGAAAAAAAAAGTCACCCACATCCCAAAATATACGACGACATGTTTGGTAAATTGCACAAGAATGCAATAGCTGCGTTTTCACCTCCACAAAAGAACCGCACTGAGGCGGAAACGCACCAGAGCTTGATTCAAACTGAGAAAATGCTGCATGTGACAACAACATTATATCGGTGTTTAAAAAATAAATAAATAAATAAAACCCTACACTGTTTTTGTTGCTGTACCAACGTGACATGCTGTACTGATTCCTCTCTGGAAGGGCTTTAGCTTGATATTCTTCTTCAACCCTTACCTTTTTGTACTGGCATGTACGAGGTTTGTTTGTTTTTGTTTTTTTCTGACGGAAACTACAAAGCAATTTCTACAAGGACGTTTGCCAAATGCGTCGAATAGAAACGCATCCATGAAAAGCTACAACGGCGAGAGAGAGAAAAATAAAACAGACCCAAATTATCACTTCATCCCATTCTTTCCATGTCTAATTCTATTCATTTAATAATTAATGATGAACTCCCGCTCCTCTTTGAGCGAACGCAATGCTTTTCAAGGCTCACCACTCCTCAGCTATTCACACCACTCAGACGAGGGCTTTAATTACCATAATTGAACACCGGCTGGCTTTCACTACCGCCTTGTCCCACCATCTAGAAGCTGGAACATTCTTGCTGCTGAATAAGGGTACTTGTGTTCCAAGATGTGTAAATCATTGCTTTCTTCCTTCGCCATGGCCCAGTGACATTCAAGGGAAAAGCTGCTTGTTGGCTTTAGTCGATGCGAGTCTCTCGGATTTAACATTGCAGCCCACAAGACAAATATTGTAAAAGTTTGCAACGCTGCAGTCATCTCCTCATGACAATATAATCCTGGGATAGGACCGAAAGAGGCTATTATTCTTCTGGACAGCGTGCTGAGGTCTTTTTTTTACGCAAATCTAGTACTATGCAAGTATAAAAACAGCCACGTGACCTTTGCAACATCAGATATTACGACTGCCAAAAAAAAAAAAGGAAATGCATGAAAAGGTTTACAATCTTTCATGCTGTTATATATTGCCGTGTGTGTGTGTGTGTGTGTGTGGTGTGTGTGTGTTTTGGGGGGGGACAGAATGAGTGCTGCTACAGGCACTGCTGCAAGCATTAAGCCGATGGAGATGACATCATCTCTGCAGTACTGATATCGTGGCCAGCAGTTCAATTTGCATGCAACCAACCAAGTACAAAACCAAAACAAGCTTCCACGTGTGTAAGTAAAAAAAAAAAAAAAAATACATCAACAGATCTACCCGTTTCGTAACACTGGTAAAGTTTTAACTGCTGAGACAACTAAAATTTTTATTAGCCGATGTGTTGAAACATGTCACAGAGTTGATTTATCAGTTCCGTTAATACCCAGGTCTGAACGTCCTGTGCTGCACGAGGCCTGTGTTGATTTTGCTCGAGTGGTGACTCACAGCTTTCTTTCTTTCTTTCCTTGTGACACACTTGAACAGAAAGCTGGTTGGTCTGACCGTGTGTAAAGCCTGAACAGTGTTTTGACTGGCTCCTCTCATCTCACACACACTGTGTTCTCAGTAGGACGTCAATAAAATCTCCTCACCTTCCACCCACTTTAGGTTTTCAGGGTTCTATCATGGGCTTTCGTCCATCCGCGCTCATCCTTTTGGGTAAAAAAAAAAAACACTAAAGTTAACACAAAACCAGAACTCCTTCCCTTAGAGACAAGCACAGCTCCTGTCCATGATTCAGATCCTTATCCGGTCCTATACGGCTCTTGGAATAAGCAAAGCCTCGAGTTCTTTAGCATAGAAACATTATTTATCATAATGTCACGTATGAATGAAAAACTCGCCAAAACGTTTAAAAAAAAAAAAAACACAACCGGTCCGTATTCTTCCTTGTGAACTGGTTCACATCATCCCAAACCACTCATTTTGTTGTTTTAAATGAGAACTGAAGTCATTTTTAAACTTGCTTCATTTCTTAATTAACGTGTTATTCAGTTACGTTTTCGGTTTTAGTAACCTTATATCGTGACTCGTATTGGAAACTACTTGCAATTAAATATTATACTTATCGGCCTATTCGGTTTTTAGCCATGTTGAATGTAGTTCGTTTGGTCCACGGCAGGCATCGCTTATCCGCGCGATCTTCACGAGACTTGTGCGAGACTTCGAAACGTGAAGTGTCAGCGCCGCCATTTTGAGAACTGTTTTCCAAACGAAGTATTGCACAAAAACGAGTTTAAATGACGATTACTGCCTACTTTTTTTTTTCAAACTTTCCTGATTGCTATCAAAACAAACAAAACTTCCGGCTTGATTACGTCAGCATTCGAAAGAGGGCGCGCGCGTCTTTTGACGACGTCGGTAGATGTCGGTCACTTTTGATTTGCGCTGTTCGTTTTACTTCCGTCCTACGATGTCTCGCACAGGTCTCAACAAATCTCGTTTACGGCCATCGCTTTGACATATGGGCTGATATGTTACAGAGCATATTTCAAACACTCAGAACTTGCTATAGCAGCGACAAAATAGCGATCAAAAATGCATTCCGATATTTAATAAAATGAGATAGAATTTTGATAATAATAAAAAAAATTGCCTTCAGTTCTCCTTTAAGAATACACTGTCACATTAGTATTCATGACCCCTACTGCGAATCAATCCTCCAGCCAAAATCAATACCCTTCCCCAATCCAAGAGTAACGCTGCGTGGAAATTACGAGCTGGGATTTTTCCAGAGGAACCTGGAATCTGTATATGAGTGAAGGCCTTCCAGGGATAAAAGGCTAAAACGTAGCAGCTGAGAAAAATGGAGAACAATTACAAAACAGGATTAAATTTAATTAGAATGGGAGATTTACAAAACAGGTCTAGCGCAAGTGCCTGAATTAAAACGGCTTTTTTTCTCTCCCGTCTCGCCCAAACGTTTCTCTCAAGGACTCATTTTCTTACTTTCAATCAGCTTCCCAGAAAGCAGTTATTTATCAGGTGAATCAGTGGAAAGTCCTGACTGAGGTTTTGTTTGGAAAAACACTTAAAGGAATCACAAAGAGATGTGAATCGTTCCGTTTAGCTGCTTTTCATACTTGCACGTGTCAAAACAATGCTCAAGTGTTAACGCGTCGTCAGTGAGGGCCTACCGGGAACAGATTCTTGAGAAAACCAAAAGCAGTGAAGAAATGAAACCACAAGATGAAGCAGAAACTTACTGGTAGTGAATAATACTGTTGTCATAGAAGAGTGGACGCATCTTCAGTCAGTCTTTTCTGTTTGGTTAAATTCTATTATTTGGACTTAAAATAGTTGCATCTGGATCTATAAGGGACTTTTCACATCACACTGATACATCACGATGTCCAAGAAACAGTGCTGAGCGTAAATGAGTGCACCCCCTTTGAAAAGTAACATTTTAAACAATATCTCGAACACAAACAATTTCCAAAATGTTGGCAAGACAAAGTTTAATATAACATCTGTTTAACTTATAACGTGAAAGTAAGGTTAATAATATAACTTAGATTACACATTTTTCAGTTTTACTCAAATTAGGGTGGTGCAAAAATGAGTACACCCCACAACAAAAACTACTCCATCTAGTACTTTGTATGGCCTCCATGATTTTTAATGACAGCACCAAGTCTTCTAGGCATGGAATGAACAAGTTGGCGACATTTTGCAACATCAATCTTTTTCCATTCTTCAACAACGACCTCTTTTAGTGATTGGATGCTGGATGGAGAGTGATGCTCAACTTGTCTCTTCAGAATTCCCCATAGGTGTTCGATTGGGTTCAGATCAGGAGACGTACTTGGCCACTGAATCACTTTCACCCTGTTCTTCTTCAGAAATCCAACAGTGGCCTTAGATGTGTGTTTAGTCATGTTGGAAAAGTGCACGACGACCAAGGGCACGGAGTGATGGTAGCATCTTCTCTTTCAGTATAGAGCAATACGTCTGTGAATTCATGATGCCATCAATGAAATGCAGCTCCCCGACACCAGCAGCACTCATGCAGCCCCACATAAGGACGCTGCCACCACCATGTTTCACTGTAGGCACCATGCATTTTTCTTTGTATTCCTCACCTTTGTGACGCCATACAGTTTTGAAGCCATCAGTTCCAAAAACATTTATCTTGGTCTCATCACTCCAGAGTATCGAGTCCCAGTAGTCTTCATCTTTGTCAGCATGGGCCCTGGCAAACTCTAGGCGGGCTATTTTGTGCCTGGGCTTTAGGAGAGGCTTCTTTCATGGATGGCATCCATGCATGCCATTCCTCTGCAGCGTACACCATATTGTGTCACGGGAAATAGTCACCCCAGTTTGGCTTTCTACTTCTTTAGATAACTGCAGTGAACTTGCATGCCGATTTTCTTCAACCCTTCTCATCAGAAGACGCTCCTGTCGAGGTGTTAACTTCCGTGGACGACCTGGACGTCTCTGTTACCCCTTTTCCACCAAATCAGTTCCAGGGCTGGTTCGGGGCCAGTGCTGGTGCTGGTTCACAACCCGTTCAACTTGCGAGCCAGCTGAGAACCAGTTTGCTTTTCCATAGCTCGCGGTGCTAAGCGGAGCCACGTCATTACGTCGCTGTATACATCAGTTACGTCGCTACGTTTACATAAACCTTGGCGCGAATATCAAAGCAAAAACAACACGGAAGAAGCAGCAGCAGCAACAACAACAATAATGGATGACTTAGCGTTTGTACAGCTGCTGCTTCTCGCCGCTTAAAAATGGCGATCTTTCGCGGTCTTGTTATTGTTGTTGGTCTTAACAACTCCGACCCCCGCTGACGTAAGCGGTTCTTTCCTCTGGCCCAGCAGAGAGTTGGTGCTAGCCTGGAACTGGTTTTTCTGGCCCCAGAGCCAGTTCTTTGTCAGTGGAAACAGAAAACCCGGTTCCAAACTAAGCACTGGCCCCGAACCAGCCCTGGAACTGCTTTGGTGGAAAAGGGGCATGTGAGATGGTTGCAGTTCCATTTTTCTTAAATTTTTGTACCACTTTTGCTACAGTATTCTGACTGATAAGTAAAGTTTTGCTGATCTTCTTGTAGCCTTCACCTTTGTGGTGTAAAGAAATTATTTTCTTTGGGGAATTCTGAAGAGACAAGTTGAGCATCACTCTCCATCCAGCATCCAGTCACTAAAAGAGCTCATTGTTGAAGAATGGAAAAAGATTGATGTTGCAAAATGTCGCCAACTTGTTCATTCCATGCCTAGAAGACTTGGTGCTGCCATTAAAACTCATGGAGGCCATACAAAGTACTAGATGTAGGAGTTTTTTTGTGGTCATTTTTGCGCCACCCTAATTTGAGTAAAACTGAAAAACGTGTAATCTAAGTTATATTATTAACCTTACTTTCCCGTTATAAGTTAAACAGATGTTATATTAAACTTTGTCTTGGCAACATTTTGGAAATTGTTTGTGTTCATTGAGATATTGTTTAAAATGTTACTTTTCAAAGGGGGTGCACTCATTTACACTGAGCACTGTAGTTCAAATCAAATATACAACGAAGGCGATGAAGGCAAGAGCTAGACAACAAAACATCCTGAAAATCTATAATACAGAGTCATAGTGACTTATACGAGCTCCATGCAAATCTCTGAGAGCACTTCATGAAGGATTTCCTGTGTGCAGCGGTCAGAGTCTGTCAGCTGTTTTGTTTGTTTACTGTCACTAAAGAGGTTCTTCCTGTTTTGCTTCATGCTGAAGGAAACACACAAGTTTGAATTTGTGCTGAATTATGAGTTCAGTCCTTCTCTCGCTCTTGCTGTTGCTCTCGCTCTCTGTCTCGCTCCTCATACGCCAAGACATTTTGCTATGCCAATCATTTGGTCAGTTATCAAACTTGGATACGCAGATATAATAATATATAGCGGCGTCTTCTACCCACACTGACCAGTTTTACAGGGCTCCCGAGTGGAGCAGCAGAAAAGCGTTCACCCTATAATCTGGAGATGGCAAGCTCAAATCCTGATGATCTCACAGCTATCCAAGGCATGTTGCCAGGAGCCTAAGAGAGCAAAATTGGCATACTGTCTCTTTGCTGTCAATTACATCGGCGCTAGCCAATCACGGGTGTCTATGAGCTCAGACATGATGATGTTCGTCCTTTGGGGTCGAAGATGACCATGACTTCATTTTGTTGGGTGGCGGTCGGTTGTGGGTCCGGAGGTGACTGGTGAGGCCAATCTGGGCTTTGAAGGTACGCATGTGTGGGTAGGTGCTATAGTAGGGGTGGTGATAGTTTCTAATCATGCTATCTGTTATCACCCAAATGAGGATGGGTTCCCTTTTGAGTCTGGTTCCTCTCAGGGTTTCTTCATGTCGTCTGAGGGAGTTTTTCCTTGTCACCGTCGCCACAGGCTTGATCATTGGGGATAGGTTAGGGATAAAATTAGCTCATGTTTAAAGTCATTAAAATTCTGTAAAGCTGCTTTGCGACAAGGTCGATTGTTAAAAAGCGCTATAAAAATAAACTCGACTTGATTTGATAGTTTGAGTCTTCCACGCAGCTCGTTTCTTCTGGGCCTCGGCGATGCATTTCATCTATTATGGGACCAGAAGCACTAAATCAACATTGCGTTCTTCTTGCCTCCAAGTGGGAGCTGAAGTGTCATCAGGCGATCATTGATGCCCTCTGGGAGTTTGGCAAGTTTCTGGGTGAGGTGGAAGCTTTCCGTAGCTCAGGCATATGGAAGTTGGCGCTTTCCTCCGAGTGTGTTGTGCCGCCCCCTAACGTTGCATAAAATGTGGTTGGTGGCAGGCTTGTAGTATTCGAGTCCGACTCGTGCCCTTTATTTTTTGGAACATGCCATAATAATTTGACATAAGATATTTATATCTCCATTAATTTTTGTAATAATTTCATGCAAGAGTGTCAACACCTGCACATCAGATAGACTCTTGGGCACGCTCTGGACAGCATGCGCGTGCTGTAAACGACTTGCACCTGCACAGGATTAAGGCGCAATCAGCACGCCAATATAAAAACTGAAAACGCACTTACTTTGCGAAGTATTGAGTTGCATTGCTTATACATTACCGAGCCTTATTTCCTTGTTTGGGTTCCTGATCCCTGATTTCCTGTTTCTCGTCTTTGATTCTGCTGAGTCTACGATAGCCTGTTTGTGCCTCGCAGTTTCAATGTTTTACGATTTTGCCTGCCGTTCTGGATTGTTTACCATCTTCGCTTGTATTAATAAACACACCTTCTGCACTTACATCCGTCTCCCAACCATATCTGACAGGATACTTCACACTCCCTGACAAAGAGAAGCACATTCACCTGTTCATACGTCATGTTCAGGAACAAACTAACGTTACTGGTGCTGAAACAGCCACCGTCAAATGGTACGGTTGGAGTCTTGTTCTCGACTCGGATCAATAGTGGACTTGACTTGAAATTTTCTTTAATGACTCAGACCTGATCACTGGGGACTCGAGAGTGGACTTAGACTCGAGGTTTAGTGATTCGACTACAACACTGGTTGGTGGTCATCACATGCCTCAGAGGAAGCGCATGATGACCTCCGCCCTCCCTGTGTGATAGGGGAGATCTGTCGGGTGGGAATAGTCCATCCTGAAACACATTAACTGTCTTTACATTGAACCGGTGCTGCATTTTATTATTCCTGAGAAAAGTGAGCATGCATTTCATAGAAAGAGAGGAGAAACATTTTCCACAACCGGTCTTCAATGAAGCAGTTAGCTTCGAAAAAACAAAAGAACAGCTTCTTCTCTCGCTCGCCATTTTCCAATGAGATTCAAACTCATTAAGCAGAACTCGAATGTAATAGTAGTAGAAACAGCAAATGTTAGACTCGCAATCTACGAGATGACAAACACCATTGATGGCGGTCTTTAGTATTTAAGCTTTGGATCTGTTTGAGCCGAGTTTTACATATCAGGAGGTGAGACGGATGAACAGACTACAAGACTAAAGCCCTGCTGCATCGCTTTCTTTCGGAAGACATGATTTCTCATTGGCACCAGTATCCACATGGCACTGAGGATAAAACTGCTAATCAAAGTGAAAACAGAATTGTTAATAATGAGCAATTCCAGCATTATGGACGTGACACTTGAACTCAAAATGGCAACAAATGACCCAGTGCATGTTTTATTGTCTCCCAGTATTTAAACAGGTGTTGCATATTTTAAGGCTGTTCCATACCGGAGAAGTGATAGAACAAGAACAATTCCCATAGTACATCTAGGGCATGCCAGAAAACGCCAATAAAAGATGCGTTATGGATGTGACAGAAAAAGTATCACTTTTCTTGGGTGACTGTACATTTTTATCAAACTCTGTGAAATTGTAAACCTAATGTCGAAATGGAGATATCCATTTGATAGAGGGGTCCAAGGTGAATATTAAAAAATCTTTGTTTAAAATATTTTGTATTTCATGCAGAGTTTCGAAAGGAAAAGTCAGCGTTATGGATGTGACGAAATTCCGTTATGGATGTGACGCGTCTGAAATAGACATGGCATATGTTTAGAAAATCAGCAATTTAACCACCATAACCCTTTGAAAAACTCTCTAAATATCAGCTAAAACTATCAAAGTTCTTAAATAATATTTAGGATGGCTATTGTTTTGCTGTTTTGTGGATTTTAGCATACATTTCTGTGGCTTGTGGCAATAATATAGAATTGTACATGATCAAAGTTGATTTTAGCTTGGGTTTTACATTATAAGAAAGAAAGACTGACTGTGACATATTAGTTTGGTTACAAATTGGTTCAACTTATTCACATCTGTAAAATACAGGCCTAGGTGATATCTCTGGGAGTGGTTTTGATGTATTACATGTTGCTTTATTTTTGCATGGTGAGGTTGACATTTACATGGAATTGCCCTAATGAAGGAAGTGCAAACCATAAACATTAAAAAAAAAAGTATTTATAAACTAGATCTCTTGCACAGTGAAAGATACAAGTCATTCCATTGGATTTCTCCTTACATTTATTGCTTAAAAATGGTACCAGCTAAAACTGTTACTTTGCAGTACACTATTCTGGGACTCTTCCTCCCACGACATCTATTCACTGCTTTTGTTATTTATTTAGAACGGATGTATTTCATGAGGTATGTGCTGTGTGTCTTATGACCGTACAGTCAGAAGACAATACTGTAAGACTTAAGAGCCAACGGTTGAGCTGCATGAGGGGGGAAAAAAGTGTAACTGGTTTGACTGACTGTTCATTTATTCAAGTCCTCATCAAGTTAAATTGTTTAAATGAGAACTGAAGTCGTTTTTAAACTTGCTTTCTTAATTAACGTGTTATTCAGTTACGTTTCCGGTTTTAGTAACCTTATATCGTGACTCGTATCGGCAACTAACTGCAATTAAATATTATACTTATCGGCCTATTCGGTTTCTAGCCGTGTTGAATTTAGTCCGTTTGGTCCACGGCAGGCGTCGCTTATCCGCGCGATCTTCACGAGACTTGTGCGAGACTTCGAAACGTCAAGTGTCAGCCAGGTGTCAGTGCCGCCATTTTGAAAACTGTTTTCCAAACGAAGTATTGCACAAAAACAAGTTTAAATGACGATTACTGCCTACTTTTTTCAAACTTTCCTGATTGCCATCAAAACAAACAAAACTTCCAGCTTGATTACGTCAGCATTCGAAAGAGGGCGGCACGTCTTTTGACAACGTTGGCGGATGTCGGTCACTTTGATTTCCGCTGTTCGTTTTACTTCCGTCCTACGATGTCTCGCACAGGTCTCAACGAATTTCGTTTATGGCCGTCGCTTTGACATATGGACTGATATATTACAGAGCATATTTCAAACACTCAGAACTTGCTATAGTAGCGACAAAATAGCGATCAGAAATGCATTCCGATATTTAATAAAATGAGATAAATAGAATTTTGATAATAAAAAAATTTGCTATCAGTTCTCCATTAAGAGATTCACTACTATTGTATATCACACCGGGGTGCTAATATTTTCTGTAAGTAAATCTAAATGTTATTAGCTTTCTCCAAGCTTTGTAAAGTCACATCAGGTCTGTTTTCTATGATTGCCAATTCTAATTACTGTGTTATAACTGCAAGTGTGTTTTTAATGGCTGCTTGGTTGTGACTTGTGGGCTGTGGGAGCGTTTATGGTCGCTCATCTAGCATGCGAGGTGAAAATGCTGGGATCTTCTTCACTGGAACAATATTCCTCTTGCAATCTGGTCTGACTTGCCTATACGGCGAGGGAGAAGACTTCTAAAAAAGCACATGACTCTGTGCTTTCTCAGCCAAACCAACCTTCCATTAACCTCGTACGAGTTGGTGGTTCCAGACTTACATTCCTCATTCTAATACTCCATACACGTCTATTAGCTTCACTCCAGCTACTGAATACTTAAATGATAGTTAACGCATGTTTTAATGCTTTAAGCTAAATAACTAAAGATGATGAAATTTGAAATGAGGTTCTTCTAATGCTGCCAAGCTACAGAGTGCCTTCCATAAGTATTGACACTCCCCTCTGTCCTTGAATACTTGTACACTCACAATTGCGAAATTGAAGGTGACGTTGGAGCTCAAGATCAAAGAATTCAAAGACGGAGAAGTGGGAGAAGGTAAACTTCATGAAGGCTGGAACAACAAGTGGACTGAAGAAGAACGGGCGCAAGGCCATGGTGATGGACGGTAGATGGGAAGGACAGTGGTAGATTCGTGTGGACTTGGAAAACTTTATGGCATTTCTTCTGATAAGGACAATGAAAAGACCGGACACTGTTATATGGAACGAAGAACGGAAGATCGGGATTGTTATGGAACTAACGGCGAGTTGGGAAGACATCATCAACGATACTGAAAGAAGATGCAGAGAACTGATTGAGAACTGTAAGGGTGCAGGTTGGAAGGTAGAATACCCTTATATTGGAGTTGGTGCAAAGGGATATATCGAAAAAGCTTTACTTAATCTCTTCAGATATCGCTTTTGTTTTAGTCCTACAGAGACCCGAAAGCTTATCACAGCTGTGCAAGGTAAAGTAGAAAAGGCTCTGTGATGGTTGTGGTTGAAAAGAGATGATCAAGTATGGTTGGAGCGTTAGGTGAAACATCGACGCATGATACCTCCTCACGGAGGAGCCCCGCCGTACCAGTCCTACCAGTCGAGGATAAGGGGCCGGAACTGGCTGGTACGGTATCCTCCTGATGATGTCGTTAGTCTGATCCAGGAATGGAGCTGTTAGCTATGAAGCATCTCCTGTAGATGTTTGTGACCCCACAACTGTGCAATTTTTGATTTGGAAATAATTATGTAAATTATATTGGGGTTTTTCCCCCCCTCCACTTCAATATGGTTTTTCATGTAGGTTCATGAATACAATTCTACTGAACTGTATTTCAAATCCAGGTGTGTAACACCACAAAACGTGGAAAACCTCAAGGAGGGTCAAGAAAACGAGGATTTGAACATGAACATTCACATCTGCTATGTTGTTGTGACAAAACTAAAAAAAAAAATAATTCTCCTATGAACTCACCTCATTTATGCCCTGTCAGGTTTACACCTCACACTCGATAATAGCAGGGATGAGAATGAAAAATATTTGAAAAGTCTGAAAAAACTAGGGCGGGGCCCATGGCCCAGGGGGCGGGGCCCGGGGCCCAGGGGGGCGGGGCCCGGGGCCCAGGGGGCGGGGCCCAGGGGTTCCAGGGGCTAATGACTTTTGGCTATTTTTTATTTATTTTTTTTACCCCAAAACCATTAATTTTATCAGCAAAAAGTTGCAATGTATTTGGAAATAAATTCCCCTTCTTGGTGGACTCCCAGGTGAAAATGATTAATATGGTACAAGAGACTTGTTTTTAATCAGTTCACATTTGATGATTTCGAAAAATCAATGCACCTTTTAATATAAACGAGCTCGACAGTGTTATATTTCTGCATTTTAGCTATTCATGTCTTTGAATACTCTAATCCTTTACAATGAAGTGCAAACCAGAAAAAAGTTCTGTCATATAATTCTCTTAAGCTTTCTTCTGATGTTATCATGGTAGCAGGAGCTCTTGCATATTAAGCAGGCAACATTCAACATCACTCATCACTTCCCTTTCAACTGTTGCGTGTACTAACGAGGTTTTATCTGGACAGGATGTTGTGTAATGTAATGCATATACCATATGGTCAATTTGAAGATCGAGATGGTGATTTTGAGTTAAAGAACAGGCATGTACAATGGGCATTACAAATTGGAAAAAAATTTTTAAATCAAAAACTATAAGTTCATCTCGGCCTAAAAAAATGTGGGCAGACGCTCCTGCGCGGCACATCCCAGCAATTCCCCCCCCAGGAAATGAGCAATAAGGAGGAGTTTTATACACGGTATCATACCTAAAATTTTATCAGAAATATAGATATGATACTATGATTCTCCCCAACAGGCTACATTAGACAAGCTAACCTCATTTATAAAAAGATACACACTTATATATGACGTGTATTTGATATATATGATGTATATTCATACATTGTTACTTTACGGAAATCTTCAGTAAGTTTGGTCTTTTCATGACAGCCTGTTGTTGACCTAAATATAATGCACATGAAATGACACTCCTCACCTCAACATGTCCTTTACAATCATTTACTGTAAGCCACCATGGGCAATGCTGAAACCACTGCTGCAAACAGTACATCGCGCGAAACTGTCATTATTTTCTACCCTTATTAGACAGGGAGATTATTAGACAGGGAGATTATTAGACAGGGAGATTATTAGACAGGGAGATTCTTTTGTGTAATCTGAGCTGAAGTGGGTTTTGTACTTTCGTTTTTTGGGGCGCGCGCTCTCTCTCTGCTATGCCAGTCGGTCCTCGAAGAAAGGGATAAAAGCCCGCCCACACTGAAAGCTGATTGGCTTATTTTGCTGAGTAACCCAATCAGGATGCTCTTTGTCTGGCATGCGCTACATGAACAGGCACACAGGCAGTGTTGCCACATTGGGTGGTTTTAAGTGCATTTTGGCGGGTTTTGAACATATTTTGGGATGGAAAACGTCAGCAATATCTGGCAACACTGCACACAGTCTCCCTCGCGCGCGCACATTCTAAGATGCGTGATGCAGACCTTAATGTTGCACGCGCACGCTCTTGCTCGCTTCTATCAATATGCAGGAGACTCCCGGAAGTTCCGGGAGACTTGGGATGTCTGCGTTATAAGGTGACCACAGATCGTTAATCATACCCCCCCCCGAAAATTTCTCAACGGATTTACATCGATCTCAAAAATGATCATTTTGGTCTGAAAAAGTCGGAAATCCGCCGATCGGCGGAAAATTCTCATCCCTGTAATAGTGATGTCCGTAAAACGACACAGACGTGCATCAACAAAAACAAAGATATAAGGTTCGCTCTTTTCCACAGAACAGCAACAGGTTGGTCACTAGAAGAGCACTCGGTAAAGTTCATACCGCCACCAAATCAAATATTTGATTTGCATCAAAATCTAATCAATTGTTCTTCAGCCTGTGGTTCAGCTTTCCTCAAAATTTGATCAAAATCCATTGACTACTTTTTGAGTTACGCTGGGAACAGGCAAACAAAAATAAACAAACAGAGGAGAAAACATGATCTCCAACAAAGTTGTCAGAGGTAATAAAGCATGAGAGATCTCAAACACACACACACCTTTAGTGAATCACACTAGAACGGCGGCTACAATTACCGACACCTTTTCAGATTTACCAATAAAACACAATTTTACAAAAGTGAGTTTCAGTTCCAACAGTTATTATTGGTTAATCAATCAACCGGAAGACCGCCCTCGCCCTTTGATCTTGTCGTCTGATGACGCAGCTCATTACCTGAGACGGAATTTTTTTATCACAATCAGCAATTTGATGAAAACCCGGACGTTCTCATCGCAGGTGAGCATGGTGGAAAGATCATGGACATGTTTTTACTGATCAAATTCACCGATATTTCATGATCTCCTCGTCGAAACCTGCTTTGTTTCTTACTCTTTCATTTGACAGTCGCCGTTTTGTATCTAAACGCGCGTTTGAGAATCACGTGAGGTGTCGATAATAGTGATCACTTTCACCGGTGTCCACCATTATCGACACCCTGTGGAATTAAGGGACATTTACAACTGTTATGGATCGATCTTTGTGTAACATTGTTGAAGTAGATGAAGTGCTTTAAAAAAATAAAAGTGCTCTGATTTATAATAATTTTTCTCTGATTCATAACAGAATGGAATGTTTATAGAGTATTTGGAATCCAATTGCAATAAATAGAATTAGAGCAGAATTAAATTCCGAGCATATAAAACTAGGAACATGCTTGAAATATTCAGATTTTTCTATACCAGTCAGAATTTTTTTTTTTGCAGTTTGTTGTAAATATCGACCACATATTACAATATCAGGAGACATTTTATATTTTGGTTTGAGGAATGGCACGCGACCTTTGACCTGGATGTTCATGTGGTTACAATCTCAATTCCCTGTTGGCGTTTATTAGTAAACTATAAAACTAGAAATTAATACAAACAACAATGAATGATGAACAAAATGTGATCTACGAAAATACTGAGAAAGCGGGTAGAAAGTGGAACAAAGATTTTCTGACGCAGGTTAAACATTATCAGTTCATTTGTTTACAAACATTAGAATTACTTCCTTATTTACGTAAACACCCACATCTATATATTTATATAAAAGATGTTTTGTATTAAATATAAGTTTATGTAAAAAATTTTAAATAAAAACTATGTTTTGTTAACTTAATACCACATACTGATTTTTTTTTATAAATAATCATCTAGGTGTCGATAACTGTGGACAAAGGTGTCAATAATTGTGGAATGGTGTCGATAACTGTGGACAAAGGTGTTGATAATTGTGGAACGGTGTCGATAAGTGTGGACAAAGGTGTCAATAATTGTGGAACGGTGTCGATAACTGTGGACAAAGGTGTCAATAATTGTGGAACGGTGTCGATAACTATGGACAAAGGTGTCGATAACTGTGGAATGGTCTCATGTGATCTGATACACTAAGTAATCGGGAATCAACTCTTTTTTTCCTCCAGTGGAAGTTTGTGTAATTATTCATGCACAACATACGTATTGAAAGTCTTTTCTACTTTTGCAACAGCGTAAAGATGGTTAAGGTGTTGATCATTGTGGAACGGTGTCAATAACTGTGGACAAAGGTGGTGATAATTGTGGAATGGTGTCGATTACTGTGGACAAAGGTGTCGATAATTTTGGAACGGTGTCAATAACTGTGGACAAAGGTGTCGATAATTGTGGAACGGTGCCGATAACTGTGGACAAAGGTGTCGATAATTGTGGAACGGTGTCGATAACTGTGGACAAAGGTGTCGACAATTGTGGAACGGTGTCGATAACTGTGGACAAAGGTGTCGATAATTTTGGAACGGTGTCGATAACTGGACAAGGGTGTCGATAATTTTGGAACGGTGTCGATAACTGTGGACAAAGGTGTCGATAATTGTGGAACGGTGTCGGTAATTGTGTAACGGTGTCGATAACTGCGGACAGAGGTGTCGATAATTGTGGAACGGTGTCGATAACTGTGGACAGAGGTGTTGATAATTGTGGAATGGTGTCGATAACTGTGGACAAAGGTGTCGATAATTGTGGAACGGTGTCGATAACTGTGGACAAAGGTGTCGATAATTGTGGAACGGTGTCGATAACTGCGGACAGAGGTGTCGATAATTGTGGAACGGTGTCGATAACTGGACAAAGGTGTCGATAACTGTGGACAAAGGTGTCGATCATTGTGGAACGGTGTCGATAACTGTGGACAAAGGTGTCGATAATTGTGGAACGGTGTCGATAACTGTGGACAAAGGTGTCGATAATTGTGGAACGGTGTCGATAACTGTGGACAAAGGTGTCGATCATTGTGGAACGGTGCCGATAACTGTGGACAAAGGTGTCGATAATTGTGGAACGGTGCCGATAACTGTGGACAAAGGTGTCGATAATTGTGGAACGGTGCCGATAACTGTGGACAAAGGTGTCGATAATTGTGGAACGGTGCCGATAACTGTGGACAAAGGTGTCGATAATTTTGGAACGGTGTCGACAACCGTGGACAAAGGTGTTAATAATTTTGGAACGGTGTCGATAACTGTAGACAAAGGTGTTGATAACTGTGGAACAGTGTCAGGTGATCTGATACACTAAGTAATCAGGAATCAACTCTTTTTTTTTCCTCCAGTGGAAGTTTGTGTAGTTATTCATGCACAATTTACGGATTGAAAGTCTTTTCTACTTTTGCAACGGCGTAAAGATGGTTAAGGTGTCGATAATTGTAGCCGCCACTCTACACGGTGATACACCGCTTGGTGCAAAACAACTTCTCTTGGTTTAAGAACTCAATCTGACCTGAACATCCAACTCCATGCTGTTAAATTAATAATACTGGGATAAAAAACACCCAGGATTTAATTCGGATTCGGCTGATCTCTGATTATTCTGCTTGATCAGGTGTGTATTAATCGCTGTGTTGTTTTTATTGATCTGACACTTGAGAACAGGTGAGAGATGGAGGTTTGTTTTGTTTCTGCCTGAACTCAGATAAATCAGTCAGTCAGTCATCATGAGTGTAGAGTATCCATCACTCCTCACAGTAAATGATGTGGTGTGTGCAGTGTGTGAGGATGATGAGGAGGAGGAGGAGGAGGAGGACAGGCAGGTCTCGCGCGCTGCTGGGCTGAAGGTGAGCTCCGGGGCGGAGCGGGCAGGCAGGGCAGGAGCGCGTGCGGCGGACTGATGGCTGATGCGGGAGGGTTAACGCTCCTCTCTGACTGACGGCGCGCGCGCGGATGGAAAGGGAAACTGGTCTTACCCGTCCGTAAACCCTCGGGCCGGCGGAGTCCGCGCTGCTCCTGCGGGCTCGCTGCTGCTGCTGCTGCTGCCGCTCCGCGCGGCTCTCCGGGACATCCTCAGACACTCCGAGCAGGGAAAAGCCTCTGTCCTGCGGCAGCATGAGCCGGGGGTCCGGGTGAAGCCGGAGCGTGGAGCAAAGCGAGCAGGGAACCAGCAACACCAGCACAAACACCGCGCAGCGACCCGCAACGAGCATCGTACCCGTCCGCCTCGCCGCCATGTTTGTTTGTGTGTGCGCGCGAGCGCGTGTCTATGTGGTTTTGGGTGTGTGTGGAAGAGCGCCTCGAGCGGCGGAACCGCACACACACACACACACACCATACACACACACACACACACACCATACACACACACACCTTCACCATACACACACACACACACACACACACACCATACACACACACACCTTCACCATACACACACACACCTTCACCATACACACACACACACACCTTCACCATACACACACACACACCTTCACCATACACACACACACACCACCTTCACCATACACCCAAGCACACCATACACACACACACCTTCACCATACACACATACACCACCTTCACCATACACACACACACGCACCTTCACCATACACCCAAGCACACCATACACACACACACCTTCACCATACACACACATACACACACCTTCACCATACACACACACACACACACACACACCTTCACCACACACACACACACACACACACACACCTTCACCATACACACACACACACACACACACACACACACACACACCACCATACACACACACACACACACACACACACCTTCACCATACACACACACACACACACACCATACACACACACACACACCTTCACCATACACACACACACGTTCACCATACACACACACCATACACACACACACCTTCACCATACACACACACACACACACACACACCTTCACCATACACACACACCTTCACCATACACACACACACACACACACACACACACACACACACACAACCATACACACACACACACACCCCTTCACCATACACACACACACACCTTCACGATACACACACCTTCACAATACACACACACCACCTTCACCATACACACACACACCACCTTCACCATACACACACAGACCACCTTCACCATACACACACACACACCCCTTCACCATACACACACACACACACACACACACACACACACCACCTTCACCATACACACACACACACACACACACACCACCTTCACCATACACACACAGACACACCTTCACCATACACACACACACACACACACACACACACACCTTCACCATACACACACACACACACACACACACACACACACACACACACCTTCACCATACACACACACACATACACACACCTTCACCATACACACACACACACACACACACACACCTTCACCACACACACACACACACACACACACACCTTCACCATAAACACACACACACACCTTCACCATACACACACACACCTTCACCATACACACACACCTTCACCATACACACACACACACCATACACACACACACACCTTCACCATACACACACACCATACACACACACACCTTCACCATACATACACACACACCTTCACCATACACACACACACACCTTCACCATACACACAAACACACACACACACACACACCTTCACCATACACACACACACACACACACACACACACACACACACACACCTTCACCATACACACACACACACACACACACACACACACACACACACACATTCACACACCTTCACCATACACACATACACCACCTTCACCATACACACACACACCTTCACCATACACACACACACCTTCACCATACACACACACA